>NC_058133.1:63769033-64094128 GCF_016433145.1 Gracilinanus agilis
CTCTAAGTCCTAAGTACTCTTCCTGTAACATCAGGGGATAATTGTCGAAATTCTCTCTCATTCTCAAAGAGCTGGCTGCCTCATAAAATGGAATTAAAAAGGAATAATAATAGCTCATATTTAAATGTCATATTAAATTCTGCAAAGTGCTATTACACTTATTATCTCATTTGACCCTAACCCGGAGGGATAAGTATTATTTTCCCTGTCAGTGCCTAGCACAGTGAATCTTACTGAATTTTACAGTTAAGTAAAATAAAGCTGAGAGAGAATGTATGACCTGCCTAGCATCCCTCAGGTCAGTCTTCATAATACAAAGTCCACCCAGCATTTTATCTAACATGTCACAATGGATTTAAAAAAAAAGTCTTGCACTTGGCTTAAAAACCTAGGGAATTTAGCAAACTGCACACTCACATATCAATAGGGAGAACATGGTAGCCAAAAAAAAGACAATGAGACCTAAGGTGATATGGAAAGAATCAAAGGATCAGATTTAGATCTGCAATGAACATTATAGAGGCCACTGAGCCCAATGCCATCATAATAGATGAGGCACTGACAGGTTAAGTGCCTTGCAGAGAGTCATATACCTTGGAAAATACTAAGGAAGGATTTAAATCCAAGACTTTCTGGTTTCAAGTCTAGCAATTTATTTACTCTGGGAAAAGGAGAAGTTAGCAGCTCCATTCTGCCATAGGGAGACAATAACTAGACTCTATGTGCAGTTCTGCATAGGATGTCTTAGGATTAATGTTTAACAAATTGAAGTCTAAGTAGAACAGAGTTAAACTCAGAGCCACAAGCTGCCTGAAAAACTCCCCAGAGTTGCCAGAAATAAATTAAATTGGGAATTGTTTAACTAAATAAAAATATAACATAGATAATGTTAATTTGTAGTTTTCTAAGTCAGTATTGCTGCCTGCTGGAATCCATTCTATTTGAGTTGGTTTAAGAAGGGCAATTTGGTGGTACAGATCATCTGGCCTGGAGTTAAGAAAGACCTGAGTTCAAAATTGGCCTCAGACAAGTATTAGCTGTGTGCCCATGTGGCAAGTCATTTAACCTTGTTTGCCTTAGTTTCTTCATCTGTAAAATGACCTGGTGAAGGAAAAGGCAAATAATTCTAGTATCTTTGACAAGAAAACCCCAAGTAGGGTCCTGGAAGAGTCAGACAGGACTGAAACCACCATCACTACCATTACCAACAACAGCAATAGCTCAAGACGAGGCTGATGTTGGGGGCTGAAAAGCATTCCTTATAAGAACTCAAAGGACCTGTGAATGTTTAGTTTGTGGATGGGACATTATTGTTTTTTAATTTTTTATTTCTTTTTATTTTTTAAAAACCCTTACTTTCTGTCCTGGAATCTATACTGTGTATTGGTTCTAAGGTAGAAGAGCAGTAAGAGCTAGGTCAGTGATGGGCTACCTTTTGAGCTTGGTGTGTCAAAATTCGCCAAAAACCTGAGCATAACTTGGGTAGTGTGTTACTTCAAGAAAAAACCCAGAATTTCGTGATATCTATAGTTTAAATAACAAAAATGTATAATTATAATATATAACTGTATTTAATAACCAAAATAGGTAAATTAATATAGGTAGAATTGTCATCTGTAGTACAGAGTGTCTACACTACACTATAGCAAATGTTTCATCATCAGCATGCAGCCCCAGACTTCTCTGTATACAGGTGCATGCGGCCACGTGCCATCGAAAATGGCTATACGTGTCAGTGCTGATACATGTGTCATAGGTTTGCCATCATCAGGCTAGGTCACACAGCTAGGAAGTGTCTGAGGTCATATTGAACCTAGGACGGACCTCCTGTCTCTAGGCCTGACTCTCCATCCACTGAGCCATCCAGCTGCCTTTCAACATTATTGCTTTTAAGTACTTCAGGGGTTTGTGGAAGAGAGATTTTACTTAATCTGTTTGTTTGAAAGGTAAATTCTTACAATATAAAGTAAGCCACTCTAGGGCAGACTGCTGTTTTTTGTCTTGGTATTTCCCAGTACATTTTAACTAACTGTACATTTTACATAGTAGGCTCTTAATACATATTTGATGAATTGGATTGAACTTGGATAGCTTGACATTAGAAAAGATTTTCTAACAATTACTAATGTCGAAAAAATGGAATAAGATTTGTGGGTAACTGTGAATTCCATGTCACTGTATTTTCAAATGAGGGATGGAAGACCAACTGTAACAGATATTATATTACAGAGTGGATTGATGTTTTAGGTGGGAGTTGGACCCAAAAGATCTCCAGAGTCCTTTGGTAATTTCATGACTATGGAACTCTGTTTTGTATATATAGCAGGGGACAATTTTGAAGAGAAGAATAAACATTCATGGGGTTTTCACTGTGATTCTATATAAGCACCAATATACACATTAATAATTAATGTCAATCAGATTTTATTGAAACTTTTGTAAAGAAAACAATGAACTACAACTTGAATCATTGTTGCCTTGCTTTTGATTATGTATTGACAGATATAATTTTAATTTATTTAAACAGTAACACTAGTCTGAGGGTTGGCTTTCTCAAGCATATAAAAATGTTTTATTAAGCAAAAGGCATTTTAACTAACACCAAAAATATTATATGATTGAATTACTGTACTATAGCAAGGTTGTAACAAAGTATTCTCAGTCCTTGGTAGCTTAAAGATAAATCTAGGTTATAACTCAGAAATCATGGGTTACTTTATATGTACTTGGTTACATATTAAGGTCTTAAAATAAAAATCATGTTTTTCTTTGGGTTAAATAGGTAGAGAGAAAGAAAAATTAGATTATATTTAGAAAAAGATAAGCTCATCTTTTATGAAATGACTCAGAATCTCACAAGTGAAAAACTAAAAGAAAACAGTCTGACTAATTACTTCTATATATTCCCTTTCTTGCCAAAAAAAACCCTTTACTTGCCCCCAAACCCAAAGATGTGCTTACATGTGGTAGTTTTTATACTTAGAAAAAATACCTTTAACCATCCTATAATGGTAAAATTTCATTTTTTCAGGTAAATAATAAATATTGCTATCTTAAATAACAGAGTTACATTCTTAATTTCAAGGTTAATAGCCTCTGTAGAAAGTGTTATTAGGTTTTCAGACATGTATCATAAAATATTCTACCTTGTTATACAGTTAATCTTCTGAGGTATCTGGTACTTTTATAAAGCAGCTTGACATCAAGATGTACTGTTGGTAACATTAATTGGAATATTATCTCACTTCTTTATTCTTATTATAGTGATATAGATTATAGCACTCAGAACTATGTCCTTTACAAACAATTCAACAAACATTTATTAAGATCCTTGTATATTAAGACACTATGCTAGTCTCCAGGGAATACAGAAATGAGTTGTTACAGAGTTCTTGTCCTAAAGGATCTTAATATCTTGTAAGGGGGAGGTCATACACACAAATACACAGTGAAAGTTAGAATGTGGTATGTACAAAGTAAAAGTAAAACTGTACCCGTGATGTAATAAATATTATAGCTGACTATTTAAATGTTATTCTATTAAGTCCTAGACAATATCAAATTCAAACAGATTTTTATGGGAAAAAATCTTATCAATGAGCTATGAAATTCTGTTTAGGGATGCTAGGAAAAGAGACTAGGGACTAGTTTGTTCTTATTCCACTAATATCATGTTGATCTGAATAGAGGCTATGCTTTTAAAAATCAAATCTCCTGGAAGGAAAAATTCCTTTATGTATTAAAAAATTATGCAAATCACTGCATATTTTTATGTATATATGTATGATATCTGTATTTACAGTGAAAGTTGAATGATTTGTCAGTTGAGGAAGGAGGTGGTCAAGGTCCTGTATATCGTCCAGAAAGGATCCTATATACCACCAAAAGGAAGTGCTTTGGGATTGCAGATTGAGATTAATGTAGTGGTAACCAGTTTCTACTGGTAAATTCACAGGCTCAAATTAGCATTAGAGAGAGTAGAGACCAACTCTTAAATTGCCTGAGTAGTTCACTTTATCTTTACCTTTTATCTTGAGAAGTTACAGGCAAATTATATCAGTTATTTAAAGGATGATTATAAACAACATTCTAATTTCTGTACAAACCAGATTTAGGGCAAAAAGTACAAGTCACAACCTCCCCATTTCTCACTATTTCTATGTGTAAGTCAGCAATAAAACTACGGAATGGAATAAAAACTTGTGATGGAGTTAAGACAACAAGAATCTTAGGTATATGACTTTGGGCAAATCATCTCTTTAAGACTCAAGTTTATTATTAAATGAAGCTTTTGAATTAGAAAATCATGAAGATCCCTTTTGATTATAATAGGTTTGGACTCAAATTCTATCATTAATGACTTCACAAAGTTAAAGGAAATAACTAATCAAAAACATTTTTTAAATTGGCAAAAATTTTAATGGTAAATAATGATGTAAATTTATGATTTCAACAAAAAAAATTCACCACATATTAGCTAAAACCGGTACACTGCAAACTTGTTTAAATAAAAATGGCACATTTTCCCTAGGAAAAATAAGCAAAGGAAGTTAATCACAACAGCAACTATAGCCAAAACATGTCACTAAAATTTATCAGTAATTTGGGCCACTGTGAGAACAATGTCAAGAGGCAGCTTTCCTGCATTTAAAAAAATTTCTAATTAAGAGCAGTGTGCCCTGGTATTCTCATGTTTAACCAAGAGCTTACTTTTTATTTAAAGACTGCAGTGTTTTGTTTTTGATTTTCTTCTTGTCTGAGGCCCTGACATTATGATCTTAAGCACTCAGTTTCCATAAATCCTAAAGTGTCATGGAAGACTTATGGTTTGATTCTGTATGGAATGTGCCATCCTTTTTGAAGTTCTACTTCTAGTTTTGTTTACTACAGAACCATTGAAACATTATGAAGCGTTAAACAGCCTATTATCAGAGCCTGTTCCCTATCAGGAATACTCTTTTGTCACTGGCTTCCGTCACACCTTGTATCTGATTAACACACTATAGGATAACATGGAACTACATAGATCTGCTTTGTGTTCTAACGCTAATGTAAAACAGATTTTCCTTTCTTCTTTAACGCAGCTGTCCTCTAATTAGGTCTATAATAGGGTTTATTTAATGTAATTTTTCATACTAAATTAAAGAAGGTCTAGAAAAATTTAGTTGCACATTTAAGGTTAAGTAATTTAGCAAGAGCAAAATGATACCCTGCTATCTAAATTTCCTAAAGGAATACTTTATATACAATAGGATTATGAAATTTAATACATGCTTGACTTCTTTCTCACAAGAAGAGTCACAAATGTTATTCTTTAGGTTCCTGCCTGTGGCATTTCCATACCAGACCATAAAAGTATCTCCTGGAACATGCACTGAGTAGGTTACCCTGTTCAATGCCAATGCAATATCATATCAATTCAGACTACTAAGGAAACAAATAACAACCACATGTGGCTAAGCAAAAAATTTTGATGGTTTTTACCCTTAATTGTAGTCTTTTGTCTTTTTAATATCTATTTGTTGTAGTCTGGAAAGGAGCAATCACTAAAATAATAAAATAATTAAACACTGGGACATAATGAAATGATGAATCAATAAAAGTAAGTAAACACAGAAGGGATCTGGATTCATTCTTGTGTGTATGTATGTGTGTAGGGCAAGGGCAAACAAGAAAGTTAATTATATTTCTTGTTCTTTTGGTGTGGAAACAACTTTGGAACCTCAAGAAGTAGTTGAAGTATTGACTGATAAGGAATCTCTAAAATCTGGGGTTCTCTCTGTATATATGGGGGAAACCAATTAATATATACGTGTATAAACACACATACACACACAGAAAACATTAGAAAAAGATCTTAAAGTCTGATAGGTTCACATATTGAGTGAATTCTAAAAGGAGTTTCAAGCAACATGTAAATGTTCCAAAGAGATACTTTAATTTGTCCTGTAAAGCTTTGCCTTCTGTTCAAAGGGAATTGATAGTCCCAGAGGCTACATCTAAATGGCAAAAGATTGTCTCATTTTAAAAACAGAGCCAAAGTTGATTTATAGTAAAGATAACCAGTTATCGTGTATTAAACAGACTTTCATTTGCATGTATCAAATATATTTTGCATGTAGTTGTTTTAGAATGAAGTCGGACAATATGTTTCCAAATAATAAGCTATTTGATACAGGATCATGGCATTAATTTCAGATTATTACAGCAAGAATAGACAGGCTTTCAGCTTTTTAATAGCTGAAAGGGGTACCATCTGTCCATCATTTACCAAAGGAAAAATGAATGCATGATTCCATGAAGAAACTAAGTTTTCTTAGCCCTGCCCATCAATTACCATGTTTGTCCCTTAGAAAAGGAATATTTTATTTCTCTGAGTTACAAAGACCCTGTGGTCTTATTACCAAACCATCATATACAACTGGACCTTTGGCTGTCCAGTGGGGCTCTATTTGTTAACTTCTATATAAAGCACTATACTGAGCTACAATCTTGGTCATGGTTCTTTCTTCCTAAAGCACTCTTGGACATTTAATTTTTAGTGTTTCCTCAGCAGCTCTGTTTCTGGAAGTCCAGCACATATCTTTGAAATTCAAAGTTCTGAAGGCCTCCCTAGTAATTTAAGATGGAGAATCATATAGTAATTTAGAGAATTTAAAGGAATCTCAAATCTATAACCAAACTAGAAATCAATAACCTGTCCAGTGACATATCCTGGTGAATTCCTTGGAGTGAAGATGGTTGTGCAGGAAAGAAAAGGGTCATGGGGAGAGAAACTTCATATTTCAACAAATGATTAGGTTAGATTATATCTCCTCTCCTTTCCCCCCTTTTTCAATTGTTCTGAAGGACTTGGAAAGGAGATGGTGGGGTCCAACTGACCTGCCACTCCCAGAGGAAACTAAATGATTGGGTATGTTTTGGTTTCTAGGGAGTCTCACTCAGTCAGGTGAAAACTTGGTGACAAGGCTACAGAGACTGATCAGCAAATCATGTAATCTACCATGGTACATACTATACTAAAGCAAGACATCTGTTTCAATTCATCAATTGCAAGCTTAAGCCAAAGTATATTAAACAACTCATCACTAGTATAACATTTCCATAATTTCTGTGACAAATGCTACAGAAGGCTTGTAAAGCATCTAATTCTTCTTGATATTATTACAATCATATTTTGTCTGCTGAGTAAAAAGTTAACTCTAAAAATAAAGACCAAAACACTTCTCTCCAAATATGCAGTTTAAGACTTTTTAATTTACAAAAACTAGTTATGGTGAAAATGTAGAAAATAAGAGAATCTTTTAAAAATCATGTATTTTTATAAACATTTGTTATCTCTTCTTCCCATTGTTCTCCAAAGTGACTAACTGGGAGGCAGGGTGGGACCACCTCATAATGAATATGCAGAGACAAGCAAAACAAACTCTCACATTGGCCACAGCCCAAAATGCATGTCTCATTCTGGATTTCAAATCCTTTACCTCTCAAAAGGGGGTAGGCATGATTCATTTTCAGTTCAACTTCTAAAATCTTTCAAAGATGTTTTTTTCTCTCAAGATGATGTGTATAAATTGTCTTATTTTTAATAACTTCACTTTGCAACATAAGTTCATAGATATTTAACCTAGTTTCCTCTGAAACCTATTTATCATTTCCTATGGTACAATATATTACAACTTAGGAAATAAAGTATTTTAGATATGTGTAGGGTGGGACAGTCACCAGGGTAGTTCAGTTACTCCTTTTTACCTTCACTCCTACCACTGACTCACTGCCCAGTTGGGGTTCCTGGTATAATTAGTTTAAACATCCCTTATCTACTCAGGGAAGCAGTTTCAAAGAATCTGTAATTCTCTTTATCACTTTCCTTAGCTTAGAGTCTCTAGCCAAAGATAATGAGTGTCCTGTTAATCCCAGAATTGATCCAACCATTCTGGATGGCAATTTGGAACTATGCCCAAAGAGTGCTAAAAGATTGCCTGCCCTTTAATTCAGCCATACTTTGGGTTTATAACCCAAAGAGATCATAAGGAAAAAGATGTGTACAAAAATATTTATAGCCGCGCCCTTTGTGGTGGCAAAAAACTGGAAAACGAGGGTATGCCCTTCAGTTGGGGAATCACTCAACAAATTGTGGTATCTGTTGGTGAAGAAATACTATTGTGCTCAAAGGAATAATGAAATGGAGGAATTCTATGTTGAGTGAAAGGAGCAGAGCCAGAAGAACATTATACACAGAGATGGATACACTGTGGTAAAATAGAATGTAATGGACTTCTGTACTAGCAGCAATGCAATGACCCAGGACAATTCCTACCCACATTCAGAGGAAGAACTATAGGAGTAGAAATCCAGAAGAAAGAACTGCCTGATCACATGGGTGAATGGGGATATAATTAGGGATATTGACTCAAAACGAGCACTCTGGTGCAAATATCAATAATATGGAAAGAGGTCTTGACCACTGACACATGTAAAACCCAGTGGAATTGTGCATTAGCTATGGGAGGGGGTGGGAGGAGGGGAGGGATAGAACATGAATCCTGTAACCATGGAAAAATGCTCTAAATTAATTAAATAAAAGCTAACATTAAAGAAAAATAAATAAAAAAACACCTCAGTCAGATCTATCTCTGTGTCTTCTGTGGGATGCTCCTTCTCAGTTGTTTTCTCCCAAATTCATTTCCAATAAGTATGCCCACATGAGCAAAGGTTATTTCTGTGGTTAATGTTATTTATAAGGATGAAATAAATATCTAAAATATTTATCAGACTTTTCCCAGGATCAGAAAATTTCAAGCTTTTGTGAGAGACACCAAGGGGAAAAGGAAATATAAGACTGTAGTTGGGGAAATTTTACCATCACTGCATTTATTCTGACATTGTTCTTATGTCTGATTATCTCAAGCAGCCTTACACCCAGAATCCTGGCCACCAAACGAAAACTCATCCTAATACAAGTTAGGTTTGGAGTAGAAAAACAGAAATAGTTGACATTTTAAAGTCCTCTGTTGATTATCGCTAATTTATCATGTATGTATCTTGTCTTTATGTAGTTGTTTGCATACTGTCTCCTCTATTAGATTATTTTTTTGTCTTTTCTTTTTATCTCTAGTTATTAATACAATTCCTAGCACATAGTAAGTATATAATAAATGTTTGATGAGTAACTGCTGGCTTGGTTGCCCTCTGCCTATGTTCCGGCGATCAGTCCCTTAGTTCATCCCAGATTCCCTCTCTTCAATTTTGTGTTACCTTATACTTGGTTCCTTAAAACTTTTTTTTCCTGGACTTAGTGTACTGATTTTTAAAGGTTACCCTGAGGTTTGACCCATCACTCTTACTCTATCATAATGTTTCTTTTTTGGTATTAATTCATACCACATAAAAGGATTTTTTGGCCTGTCCCATCTTTTATCATTATATTAACACCTTGTAATCAAGCCCTTTTTATGATCAGAATATAGATGTTCCAGGACCACTCTTAAATATGGAAAGGTCCTCAAGGGATAATTTCCTTTAATGAGGTGCTTCTATATAAGACTATACCTAAATAATTCACACATTATTGCTATTTATAATTTCTAATCTTAATTCAGTTATAGATACTGTTACTTTGGTTTTACCTGGTCTAGTACTTGTGCTAATCTTGGTTCAAGAGATATCTATTTAGGTGAACACTTTTTTTTTTTTTTTTAAACCCTTACACCTTCCATCTTGGAGTCAATACTGTGTATTGGCTCCAAGGCAGAAGAGTGGTAAGGGTAGGCAATGGGGGGGTCAAGTGACTTGCCCAGGGTCACACAGCTGGGAAGTGTCTGAGGCCAGATTTGAATCTAGGACCTCCCATCTCTAAGCCTGGCTCTCAATCCACTGAGCTACCCAGCTGCCCCCCTAGTGAACACTTTTTGTGTATGAATATATGCAGTAAAGATAGCTTATCAGCACCCTTAACTATATACCTGGCCCTAATGTCTTAAGTTCTAGTGTTAACCCTAGAACAAGAGTTATCTCTAAGCCCCAAACACAACTGAGATATGGTTGCTGCTATACTGTCTTGCTGACAGCATTCCATAAAGGCATTTCATGAATGATTAACTCATTTAAAAATGGCATTAAAAAAAAGTAGTACCTTACACATAGTAGGTGCTTAATAAATGTTTGAGGAATTACTCTCCCCATACCTGCTTTGCTTATTCCTCTAATTTAAAAAATTTATTTATTTAATTAACTTAGAATATTTTTCCATGGTTACATGATTCATGCTCTTTCCCTCCCATCTTCCAACCTCCCTCCTACAGCCAACTAGCAATTCCACTGGGTTTTACATGTGTCATTCCTCTAAGTCTTTTTTTTTTTTTTTTTAAACCTTACCTTCCATCTTGGAGTCAATACTGTGTATTGGCTCCAAGGCAGAAAAGTGGTAAGGGTAGGCAATGGGAGTCAAGTGACTTGCCCAGGGTCACACAGCTGTGAAGTGCCTGAAGCCAGATTTGAACCTAGGACTTCCGGTCTCTAGGCCTGGCTCTCAATACACTGACCTACCCAGCTGCCCCCTCCTCTAAGTCTTAATGTCAGTTGAGGGATAGCTTTAGGTTTCCAGGGTTAGGTAACAGGTTGGATCCAGCCTTACCAAGCCAGATTCAGAAGATGTTCACTGTAATACAGGTATTTCTGCATAACAGCATAGGCAGGCAGCTTTCTTATCATCTGTCTTTATATATTTTTCACTTGATTAACTCTTTGCAAAAGATATCAATTTTTGATATAAACTATGCACTAGATAGTTTGGCTAAAGTAGGAAAGAAAACAATTGTTCCTCTAAGATGTTATCTTTTCCTTTTGGAAGGAGACCCACACTTGGGACCCTTTCTTCCTCCTCCTTTTTTCCCCCCTCTACCATCCAGAACTCCCTGGGGGAAGGGTCATGATCCCAGGTTCTTCCTCTCACAACCCTGAGTCCATGCAGGTACTAAAAAAAAGTTTGGCAAGCGCTACAAGATAGTCTTCTTCAATCTTTTCCCCAATGTTTCTTTCTCCTTCCTCTTTCTTGGCTACATAATCTAAGCTATGAACAATTATTTGAAAATATTTCAAATCATTAATTAGAGAACTACAAATAAAAAATTTTTGAGTTTTCATCTCACATCTCTCAGTTTGGCAAAAGATAACAAAAAAGAAAATTGACAAATACTGAGGAGGTTGTGGGAAAATAAGCACAATATACAGCAATCTAGAAGGAATCTAAAAAAAAGTTGTTAAATTGTACATGTCCTTTGATCCAGATAGATTACTAATAGGCCTATACCCTAATGTGATCAAAGAAAGAGAAAAAAGATCTTCATAAAAATATTCATAGCAGCTCTTTTAGTAGTAGGCAAAAACTGAAAAGGTGGGGTACCTACTTTTTAGGGAATGAATAAGCAAATTATGGTACATGAATGTAATGAAGTATTTTTGAGCCACAAAAAATTATGAAATAGATAGTTTCATGGGAAAACAGAAGAACTCTATGAACTGATGCAGAATGAAGTCACCACAACTAGATGATTAATTTATACAATGGCAACATTATGGAGAAAAACAATTTTCAAAGATTTTAGGATTCTGGTCAACACAATGACAAATTGTAAGTCCAGAAGATAACATGTCACTCTCTACCCACCTTTTGCCAAAGATGAGACAGATTTGAAATCCAGAATGAATCATGAATTTTTGTCCAAGTCCAATATTGGATTTATTTTGTTAGACTATGCATATTTTTATCAGATTTTTGTTTTTGTTTTTCAATTAGAGGTGCGATTGTGAGAGGAAAAGATAATAAAGACTTCTAAAATCAATAAATCAATAATTTAAAAATAAATAACATATTAAATAAGAATAATTTCTCAAAAAACATGAAGGTGGCACTGAGAAAAAAGGTTAATTTACAATCTATGTAATAGATCCCCCCCAACAAGAATTGAAACCCACTTCCAATGAATGGAAGATTGGTTGACTCAGGGTTTTCAGTATTCTTTGTAACTAAACTATATGATCTATGGAGCTGATTACATATATAAAGCAAAGATAATAAATAAAAAAGTAATTAAACAATCACACAAGCATATCCTAAAATATTTAATGCTTATAAATATTTCAATTAAAGAAACCTATATCTGAACATACACTTGATTGAGAATAAAGCCTCCAGTGTTTAAAATAAAAATTTAAACAGAATATTCAATACAACTCAAAATGCAAACTTATGTTTGCTCTGAACATACTGAATGAGCTAAATATGGCTTTTAGCTTGTAAGTAAAAAAATTTTGCTTCATCAAAGTGACATTTAAAAATAAACAGAATACAAAAGGGTATATCATACTGTATTTCAAAATGTGACACAAAAGAGTACCTTCTGAATGGAAGGCGCAATTATAGAGTACTTACCGCTATGATATCTAAGGTATTATCACAGACTTTCCGGATCTCATTATTTTTGTCATGCATTAGATCAATAAGATAAGCTGGAGCCTCTGGACAAAAATGGTTAAAGATATAAAGTACATTTAAAGTTGATTTAGAATGTTCAGATCATTTTAAAAGATTTCATTCATCTAAACATAAATACTATAATTGAGAGTAAATTATAAATTTGAAATAATAACAAAGGATAAATAAATATTATTTCACATGCTGAAAATTATGGTAATACATACAAAAATATACTTATGAAAGGAATCCTTTTTTCTTCTGAAAGATAACATTACCAGAAATTATAATAGAGATCAGAATATTTTTTCTGAATTATTTTTGTTGTGGTAGAGCTTTCCTATACACACACATATTTAAAATAACTAAACACTACAACATATTTCATGGATGTCAAATATGATTGCATCTGTAACAGCACATGGAGGGTAACGAGATGGCTCAGTGAACTGAGGTGGATCAGGATCAGAGATGAGAGGTCCTGAATTCAAATCTGGTCTTAAGACACTTCCTAGCTGTGTGACCTTGGGAAAATCACTTAACCTGCTCTGGCTAGCCCTTACTACTTTTCTTTTGCTTTGGCACACAGGCTTGATTCTTAGATGGAAGGTAAGGGTTTTTTTAAAAAGTTCATGTGAAAATCTGATCTACAGTGCTATGCTTTAAACATCTATGCTTGGCTGTTGTCTCTTTATTTTAAGGTGTTGATTTAGAATGTTCTAGAAATTCAAAATCCACTCTCATATGCTTTCTAAAGCAAGTGTTCACTTCCCAAATCAAATGTTCTCTTTTGCATGTCTTGCTTTCCATAGGCAGCACTAAGGAGAACATTATATATATATATCCCAAAGATCTTTCAATTATTTAAACATCTTTCGCAGTACTTTCTAGATTCCTTCTGGCAATACCATTTATGCCATGTGTTCAGAAATGTTCAGAAGTTCAGAAGCTCTCCATTATCCTAAGTCTTGGGAGATTCTCTGTTATATCTTAGATATGCAGAATCACAATATTATAAAATAGGGAACACCAGTGGCTGCCTAATCCACCTCACAACTGAAGGAACCCCCCACTGCAACCCACCTAACTGGTGAATATCTAGGTTCTTCTTGAAGACCTCCAACAAGGGAGAACACACAACTTCTTAAGGCAACCCATTCTATTTCTCAACAGCTTTAAGTGCCAGGAAATTTTATCTTGACATCTTTCCTACACTGACCTCTATGAAACTTCCACTCATTGTTCCTGGTTTTACCTTTTGAGCCAGGAAGAATGTATCTAGTTCCTTCTCCATATGGCAGCCCTTCAAACACTTAAACATTGTTATCACAATCTTAACCCTAAATCTTTTCCGATCCTCATATATCAGAAGGTTAAGGCCCTTTCCCATCCTGGTTACTTTCTTTTGGTCATTCCGCATTTTACTAATGACTTCCTTAAACCTTGGCACCTGGACCTGAACACGATGTTCCAGATGTGGTCCAACAAGGGCAGAATGCAATGGAACTATCCCTTTCTGTTTTGGGGAAGCTATGCCTTCTCTTAATGCAGTCCAGTATGGCATTTTCTATTTTGGTTGTCATACCACACTGCTGACTTTTAGTGAATATTTAAAACCCCTAGAACTTTTTTGGAGTTGTCTAATCATGTCTCCTTCATTTCATACTTGTGAAGTTGTGGGTTTTTTTGTATTCAAGTGTAAGACTACATTTATCCCTATTGAATTTCATTTTATTATAGTTAGCCCAATGGTCTGTCATTCAGTTTTGGTTATCACTCCTAGCTTTGTGTCATCTGAAAATTTGATCAGCATCTCATTTATGCCTTTATCCAAGTTACTGAAAAAAATTTTAATCTGTACAGACCCCTGACACGCTCCACTGGAAACTCTCTCAAGACTCTGCTGAGGCTGAACCATTAATAACTACAGAGTCCAGCTATTCCAATTGCATTTAACTATACTGTCAAGTCTTCATCTCTCCATCTTCTCTATGAGAACAGAATGAGATAATTTATAAAATACTTTATTAAAATCTAGATGAACTGTATCTCTAGCATTTCCTTCTTCTATTACATTAGTAATACTTTCAAAAAAGAGAAATAAAGTTAATCTGACATGATCTATTCTTGACAATGTTATTCTTGTTTAAAAAGTTTATTTATTTAATGATCCAGTGCTAGAATTTTCTCAGGTAGTTACTGTACAAAGTGTGTGTCTATACATACTCTTACCTTGGAATATCCTTTGCAGATTCTGTTCTTGTTTGGTTTATAAAAATCTAAAATGACCTGGCTACAACCTGTCTTTCTGGCCTCATTATTATCTTTCCACACCCTGATCCATTCAAAATGGCCTCTGTTCTTCAAAAATGACATTCAGTTCCCATCTCTGTGCCTTTGCACTGTCCATGCACCATGCTAGGATGCAATCCTCTTTCCCTTACCTCCAATTCCTCAAAAGAGCCTCATTATTCCATTAAGACTGGGCATGCAACGTCTTTTGCAAGAACCTTTTCCTGATCCTTATACTGTTTAGAATTCTCTCCTTGCTTCCCCCAAATACCTTTTAACTGTTTGGTATAATTATTTTCATTAACTTTATAGTCATACTATACATCTGTATATTGTATGTGCAGGTATACATGTATGTGTATATATAGAAATATATTTAAATAACCCTTACTATCTTAGAAGCTATACGAGAATCCCTTCCAAGGTAGAAGAACAGTAAGGGTTAGGCAATTGGAGTAAAGTGACTTGCCCAGGGTCACACAGCTGGGAAATCTCTGTGGCCAGATTTGAAGCCAGGTCCTCCCAACAGTACACCTGGCCCTGTCCACTGAGCCACCTTGCTGCCCTTATATTTTTAGATGTATTTGTCTTCTTCCATTAGAATATAAGCTTCTTGTGAATAAGTACCATATCATTCTTTGTACTTGTATATCCAAGTCCATACCACTTAATAAATGCTTGTTGACTGACTCATTGATTCCTTAGGTACTCTTCTCATAGAGTTCTTCTAAAAATTCTCTATGTTCTTCGTAGGTCTTTGGATTTCAAGATTCCCTTAATTTCTACAGAGTGTCTTTGTGAAACTCAGGCAGGTAACTAGCAAGGTATAAAGAGAGTTGGATCCAGAATTAGGAAGACCTTTGTTCAAATCTTGCCTAGCTGTGTAACACTGGGCAAATCACTTATCCTCTCTCTGTCTGACGTTCCTCATTTGCAAGTGAGATTAATAATAGCATTTACCTCCCAGACTATTGTGAGATCAAATGAGATAATATTTGTAAAATTTTTTGTAAAATTTTTGTAAAACTATAAATAATATAGTTTTTTTAGCATCATGTTGATGATAATGAGGGATGCTGTTATGGTCAGGTGAAGGAAGAGAGGGCAGTCACTAAGAGAGAAAATTTTGTTACTAGGAGCAATGGAAGAGAAAAGCTTAAATTGATGAATTCTAAAGCACAGGTCTGAATATGTCATTTCCCTGTTCCAGAAGCTCCAAGGCATCTCTCTTGCCTCTAGGACAAAACATAAATTCCTCCCTTTGGTTTTTCTAGCCTACCTTTAATTTGTATGTAGCATGTTAGAGAAGGGCATTTTGAAAATGGTTTTAATTTTTGTACAACTATTGTCTTAAAAAATACAAACTAGAACTTTGTAAGAGACTTAAATTTTTTTTAATGATTTGCCATAGTAGTATTCTCTTATTGGGCTGCTATATTATGCTACCTTTTTTAGTGGAATTGTGATTTGTTAATAAAGAGAATGCCTAGGATGTTAATAAAGAATGCCTAGGTTGAAAATCTGAGTGAGTAAAATCCTAACTTTTCAAACTCAATGTGCCTTATTTCCCACACATTCAACATTGAGACAACTTTGCTTTTTCACATGCAGCACTATCTCCCTTCTCCCTACATTTGCATCAGCTGTGCCTTTACATCTAGAATATACTATCTTCTCATTTCCACCAATGAGGATTTCTGTCTTTATCCCAAGTTTCTAGGCATACTGCCTTGAATATCATAGCTGCTTAATAAATATTTGAGTCAAAGTTCTACATTAATAGTTGTATATTTGTAAAAAAGATAACACACATATTTATAAGAAAAAAGTTGACTATTTTCAAAATACTTTAAACAGGAAAAGGATACGTGTTTCCTTGATAATGACATCTCTAGTAGCTTGGTGGAAAACCATTTGGTAAAAGACATAGATTATCTGACACACAAACTCATCATCTTCTTGTTGAGCTGAAAAAAAAAGTTAAAAAGGGGTTTCTTTAAGTCAGAGAGATCTATGTTTAAGTCCATTAACAGCAATATTGTAGGGAGAGGTTTGAGAATGACAGACTGGAAGGGAAGAGAAAAAAGAATCAATTGGTTTAATAGAATTTAGTTATTTAGTAACATTTCATTTACTTCTATCAGGTATTTAATTTACATTCTACTTGCATGATTATGATAGCTTAGGAGTATAGTTGCCATATTTTGATCTTTTGTAAAGTTTGGTTGTAGTTAAAAATTTCTTTTGAAGTCTTAAGGTTGAGGATTTAGAGTAAAGGAAATATTATGTGATCTGATGTTAATAATAGATTCAATAAGACATCTTATTTGAAAAGATAAAATTACATAAGATTTGAGTTATTAAAGAGTGTAGTGGAATTTGGAGAACATTAATATTACTTCTCGTGGATTTTTACTATCTCTTCCCATCATCTGAAGAATTTCCTGTGAAGCAACCTTGACTAATCTCTTGACAACTCTATGTCAATCCCTCTAGTGAAAGGGAACTTGATACCATACATAGTTACCAGCTTTAATTGTTAGGAAGTTTTTCCTTATATTGAACTGACCTCTGTCATTCTGTGATTTACACCAATTAGAGTATCAGATCTTTATTTCTAATACAATATGACAATACATTCAATAATACCATTACCTGTTCTTCCCTCTCCATTACATGAATTATTCAGAGTATTCTATTTCTGGAAAAGAACTGATTCTTATTTTTCTGTGATAATGTTTCTGTATTATATTGCTTATATATGTAAAAGCATGTCTCTTAAAATTAACAAGTTATTAGGAAAAATGAGATTACAAAAATTCCACATTATAACATAGAAACAATTTCAAATGGCATAAAACTATTAAAGGTATTTACTGGCTTAGCAAATTGGGATATTTTAATTTTAGCTTACTTAAACCTAATGGCATAAGAGTGATTATAGAAGGTTTCTGTCAGTCCAATGAACCAATCAATACTTTTCATATTGTGAAAAGAATAATTTTATTGTAAAAGTGCTGAGAAAAACAGTTCATTTATCACCTTGTTCTGAGGTGCTTGTGGTTAAGATTGGTTTACTAATGAGGGTTGGACTTCTCTTACCATTTCAGTCAAGGAAAAATCCTAGGGAAATAAATAGATGAACATATTAAAGGACATTGTGAGGCCACTCACACTCAAAAATACTCTCTTTTCCAAATTAGAGGTATAATAACAACCCTCTAAAACCATATAGTATGAAATTATCACCAGGAATCACTTACTCACTTATGAAAGACATTAGAAGTGGGGAATTTTGGGGAGGTGGAACATTGTTATTATAAAATCACTTTTATTTCCTGAGATGGGAAGAAGAGCCTTGAGAATTCCACTATCTTCTCCTCATCAGCAAATTTGCACAGATGAATTTATCAGATTAGCTAATTACCAAACTGAAATCACAAAAAGTCTGTTCCCAAAGGGTTGAGATTAGATAAGGGGTAGGTGAGATTATAAATTAGGTATGGAAAGAAACAGAATTTGATAATGAGGCTCTGGCTACCCAGGTAAAAACATTAAGATCCTGGATAAAGGAGATCCAATCTTGAAGCTAGAGTATTTGAAGTGGCAAACAGGAGGTAAATTCACTTCCTAATTCTGTCTTGATTTTGCTGCAGGGTAACTTTTTCTCTGAGTAACACAACATGAAAATAAACTCATCCTAGAGTTTACATAATGTAGGATGATGAAACCAGCCAATCTAATTTCAGTAATTTAGTCTCTGTTTGTGTGTTTGTATTAAGAATAAAAATGAGTTTCAGCTGTCTTAATCAGTATTTATTAATCTTATGTGCTTAATTAATTAAACTAAGTGCTAGACACACAAAGACATAGTGAAAAGTCTCTCAAGGAGTTTATATTTGAATGTGAACGACAACATGTATGTATGTATGTATGTATTGTGATAATGAGATTAAATCTACCCTGCCCATTTTTAGATTTAATTACCAAAGGTGGAAACATCTCCACTTAGCTCACAAGTTCGGTGGTCTGTAACCCATGTGTATTAGAATGAGTGAAAAATCAGAATTTACTTACTGTCTTCTGGGCAGTCCTAAGAAAAACATCTGTTGTGACTGGACACGTAAACTAAGAGGAGGCCACAGGAAGTGATACAAAAGAGGCCCCTTTAAAAAGAGACCTCAGTGAGCTGGGCTCACTCTTCTTGTTCATTTCTGGGACCTGGAGGAATGCTGAACCTGGGACCCTGAGACCTTGGTGAGACTGCTCTTAAATCTCTCTCTTAGAATTACAAGTGGTGAGTGAAGAAGGCTGACTCCTTTAACCTCCCAGGAGGTACTAGCCTCTGGGAGGCTCCCTTGATTGGGAGAAGCCCTTGTGTTAAAACCCTTGTTGATTGACTTTTAGACTCTGACTGGGCCTCTGGAGCCCTGTCGGAGTAATGCCCAGACTTGAATACAAATTTCTTATTCTACCCTCTTCTCATCTCTCTATTTCCACTCTCTCCTATATTTTGTAAATAAATTTCCATAAAAGTCATTTTGACTTGAGGTTATTCTTAATTGGGGATTGATAATTATTCAATCCCCTGATGATCAACCTCTTAATATTCACCCAATAAAAACCCCTTTTCCCCTTTACATAATATATATACACACACACACACACACACGTGGGTTTATATATGTATATACACACATATACCTACACATACATGCAGAGAAAATGCACACAAAGTCTATATAAATACCCTTATAAAGGAAGACAGATCAAGGAAGACCTTTTGTAAATGGCCATGCTAGAGCCACATCTTAAAGGAAATTAGGAAGGAGAGGTAGAAATGTGGAATGGAGAGCATTCAAGGCCCTGAGACTGGAGACAGAGCATAATGTGCAATGACTGGATTGCAGAGTATGTAAAAAGCAGTGTTGTTTAAGAAGACTGGAAAGAGGGGAAGTTTTCCTTTGATCCCAGAGTTAACAGGGAACCAATGGAATTTACTGAGAAATGGTGACAGCAAAGCCTGTAACTATTCCATCTATCAAATAGAAGTGAATCTTAAAAGTCTGTTTGGGCTTTCAGATTACTATCAATATGTGGAATAATGACACAGTTTCTACTTTTTTATATCTTTTGTAATGCTAGCAGAGTGCTGGTCATATTAAATACCTGAAAACTAATGTGCCTCAAAAGTAATTGTTCAAACTTAATTGTAATACTCTGAAATATTTTAAGCATGGCAGCTGATGATAGAAAGATTATGTATTGGTTCTAAAGCAGTAAGGGCTAGGCAACTAAGAGTAAGTGACTTGCTCAGGGTCACACAGCTAGTAAGTGTCTGAGGCTAGTTTAGAACTCAGGACCTCCCCTCTGCAGGCCTGCCTCTCTACCCACTGAGCCACTTAGCTGACCTCAGAAAGTAAACTCTTAATTCTAACACTACATTTGAAAATTGGGAGAAAGGGAAAAAAGTAATAAGGATATGTTCACAGTATTCCACAACTTAATAAGAGAAAAGTATGCTCCTGGTCCTATGGCAGTTATAGATAAGCTTTTATTTCAGACATGGTAAACTAAAAAAGACTACAAGAATAAAGTCACTGAGTTCCCAAATAAAAAAAGACAATTATGACACACTTCCTTCTCTTCTGAGAAGCTTGAGCCCACTGTCATATTCACCAAGCTGCCACTGAAACATCCAGCAAAAAAGATCTTCATTTGTGGCTTTGGGAATAATTGTTTCTATAAGAAAGAATTAGATATTTCCAGAATCTTTTTCAAAATGAAGTTAGAGCTTAGTATTGGCAGACCTATGCTAAAAGCTACCTCTGAAGCCATAACTTATCAAAAGTAAATTTAAAGCAAAATATTAATGTTGACTCAAACATCATGGTAATTTACTCTCCTATGGTTTCTTCCATTAGATCTCGTTTCCTTCTTTAGGTAAGGAATTCAGTTAAATAATTTTCATTCTTCATGATGATGATCACTCATGAAAAGATATATCTTTACATTAACTAAATAAAAGACTAAGCAAGGAGACGTTAATTCAATTCAACAAATATTTATTGTTTAATGTGTGGAAGTTGTGCATTGGACACTGGAGACATAAAGAGTAAAAATGATAGCTGTCAACCTCTCAAAGCTCTTACAATATATGCTATAATGCATATTATTTATTTATCTGAATTAAAAATAGTATAGCAAAATACACACAAAGTACTAAAGGAAAATCTGAGGAGCTAGAGAGAATAACCAGCAAGAGAAGAGAAGTTTCATGGCAGAGGTAGGACAAGAACTGGTCCATAAAGGAATAAAAAGGATTTCAACAGGTGGTTATAAGAAGGCAGTGTATTTCAGGAATGGAGAATAGTCTATGCAAATGCATAGAGCAAGAAAGGACTGGGTCAGTGAACATACAGCTAATCTGTATGGAATATAATCTACACAAAGGGTAGGAATATGAAATAAGGATAGCAAGGCCTTAAGTGTCATGAAGGGCTTTACTTTCTATCTTATAAGGAAGTGGGAGCCACTGAAGGCTTTAAAAGATATAGTGGAGAAGGGAAGCAATTGGAATCAGAGAGACTAAAAGGCTCCAGGACATGAATCCAAGTGTTAATAGTTGAGTAGAGAGGAAGATAGATTCAAGAGATAATAATGAAGTATTAATTAGCAGGACTTGATACTTAATTTGGATGTGGGTGGTAAGGAAAAGGGAAGAATAAATGACTTGGGTTTCAATCTTGGTTGACCAGGTAAATGGTCAACATCAACTAGAATAAGGAAATTAGAAGGAATAGTTCAGAATGGTCAGCAGTAGTAAAATGATTTAGTGGGGGAAGATAAATATATAAAGTTTGGCAATGCTAGCTAGCATAGGGCATCCTGAAGAAGTTTGAGAAAAGGACCAGAACTTGGAGACATTGACCCTGAATATACAGATTTAGAAATAATTTGCTGAGATGATAATTTTGGGTAGTATAATGGGAGTGAATGAGAGAAATGGGAAAGATTATATGGGGAGAGAAGAGAGATGAAGTATCTTGGGGAATTCTACTCTTAAAGGTGAGGAGAAATATGATGAACTCATGAAAGACATTAAAGAGGAGCAGATGAGAAAGTAGGAAGAAAAACTAAAGAAAATAATATCAAAGAACTAAGGAGAGGAAAGAATATTTGGAATGAAGTGGTCAGTAGTGCCGAAGATTGCAGGAAGGTCAAAAGAGATGAGGACTGGGTAAATGTCATTGGATTAGCAATTACCTGGCTATAAATGAAGCTTCAGAGAGCAGAATTTTAACCCTAGTCCAGAAACTAGACTGAGAGAGGTTGCTGTGAGTTTTGAAGCAATGAAAGGACAAGTATATAACACTGAAAGGAGAAGAAAAAAACCCACTGTTTGAGATTGTGTATATATACACACACACACACACACACACACACACACACACACACATACATATATCTGTCTGTCTGTCTTTCTAGCACTAGAGCTGTTCAGCATGTTTGCTGGCAATGGAAGAGTTCCTAAACAGGGAAATATGACAAAGGAGATAATCAGTGGAATAAATTTCATTAGTGATGGAACGCAAGGGAATGAGTAGATAGTTAAGTGTTAACAAGGAAGAGTCATGTTATCCTCTTAGACTGCTTCTGTTGGAAAAAAAAAGATAGATGACTAGCTTTTGCTACAGCTTTGTCCAGCAACTATAAGAAGCATTTGCAATTCTATTTATTTTTCTTAATTTTAGAGTTCCAGAAATTTTTATCTTGCAACATAGTTACCAGGATGACAAGGTAAAATGTGTTTTAATGAATGTAACTTGTACATGAGAAAATTTCAACTAATTAATGTCTTAACTAATTATTTAACTTATACACTAAACAGTACGATGCATAGAAACAAAACAGAATGTTTCATAACCTACCATTCAGCAATTCAATGAGTGCTGGAATGATCCCTGATTTGGCTAGCAATGCAGCACAAGAATCATCCATAGATACAGTTCCAATCATTATGACCACTTCTAAAACAAGATCATCTTCTGCAGCACCTAGAGGAATAAAAGAATGGAAAATGATCATTAAAAAACCTTGTACTAAACCCTACTATAGTATCAGCTTAATCATATAAAGAAAAAACTTAAGGAGTATAAGTTAGCATCATGTTTTCTACCTTTCAGATTCTGCAAACTTCTAATTTTACTGTAGTATAACTGAAAAGGGAAGGGGAATGTTCTTGGGAATTGTTCTTGGGGACCTTCTTGGATAATATCAGGTAGACCTCTGATAAAGTAGACATGGAAAGAAGGGAAGAGTTTCAGGGGCAGCTGTTTAGTAGCAATGGAATGTAAATAGCATAGCTTGGAGGTAGTGAAAGGATGAAATTAAGAAAAGGCAAAAGGTAAGAAAACTAATAAAAACAACAAGTGCAGAAGAGGGTTCATGTTTTTTATGAGAGGAGGAAATTCTTGGTTTGCAAACCAATGGCCTAAAAAAATAGCACTGTAATAAATAGTTCCCTTAAAGACCTCTACATACAGCTGAAGGGAGTGAAATAATAAAATCAAACACCCAGGACAGACCTGGTTTAAGCTTATCTTTCAGGTATGGAGCCAATTTGTACTCTTTGAGAACCAGTTCCCAGTCTAAGTCAGGGATAGTAAGATTTGCTAGGGTCCCCAAACATTCTATCACAAATTCCTCTTCTTCATCATTAGAGATCTGGGCTGCAAGATCACCAACATAATCCTAAAAAAAAAACAAAGAAATGGGTACTTAGTAAAGTTACAGAAAAGAACAAAAATGTTGTTACTCTTCTCTGGTCTATTGTAGACTAATGATATTACTTAATATAAACTGGCTTATCTATATACATTTAAAGTGGCATGTTGAATGAGATATACATAAACAAATCCACCCTAAAGTCCTCACCCTCTTAGTATTTCTAATATCACTCCTGTATTTTACTTTTCAGCATAAGCATATTTTTATAATCCAATAAAATAAAAGCTTTGAATACAAAGAAATGATATTTATGCTTGCCTTATGGGTAGTTTTGTGTTATTAAATTATTGGATTTTAAATACATTGAACACAAAGACCATATATATGTAATAAACATATGCATGTGTAAATTTGTACAAATTATATTTTTATGTAAGTAGATTAAAAAAACACTTTACCTTTCATCTTCGAATCAATACTATATATTGCTTCCAAAGCAGAAGAGCAGTAAGGGCTTGTACATATAGGCCTTTTCTCCCTACCCTTCATATGCTTGAAGGTTGTGTGCCTAAAATATCACTGGGTCAAAGGGCATGTAAAGTTTAATGACTTTGGGGTGTAATGGGGGTTAAGTGACTTGCCCAGGGTCATATAGCTAGGAAGTGTGTGAGGCTAGATTTGAACCTAGGACCTCCCATCTCTAGGTCTGGTTCTCAATCCACTGAGTTATCCAGCTACCCTCAGATTTTCTTTTTTATTGTGAACTTACTTATTAACAAAGACACTTCAAAATTTGTGCAAAAACAGTAACCCTTTGTTAGATATAATTTTTTTTAAAAAAAGAAATATATACACTGTACACATACAAATATACAGAATAGTAGTAATATCACTCCATTTGCATCCTCTTCTGAATTTCTTTTCCCCTTTTCATTAAAAAGTCTTTCTTTTCCCCTAGCCTGTCAGTCATTTTTCAGTCATGTCTGATTCTTTGTGACTCCTATTTTGGTGGTTTCTTGGCAAAAATTCTGGGTTGGTTTGTAATTTCCTTCTCCAACTCATTTTACAGGTGAAGGAACTGAGGCAAGTGGGCTTAAATGGCTTACCCAGGATCACACAACTGATATCTGAGGCCAGATTTGAACTCAGAATCTTTGGCCTGGCACTCTATATCCACTATACCACCTAGTTGCCCTATCACTAACTCTTTCGGCCACAAGATCTTCATTGTAACAAATATGTATAGGCAAAAAATAAAATCAACTCATTAGCCATGTCTGAGAATGCAAATGCATTTTATACCTCCAGTCCATCATTTCTCTGCCAAGAGATGGGAGGTACATTTTATCACTGGTCTTTTGAAGTCATTATTGTTTGTGGTTTTGGTCAGAATTCTATGGTCTTTTAAAGTTAATTCCTCTCAAGGGATCATAAAATTCCATTATACTCATATATGACCCTTTGATCAGACATTCTTCCAATTAATTGATAACTATTTTATTTCCAGCTCTTTTGCAAAAACAAAAAATGGCATGATATTTTTGAACATGTAGGCCTTTACCCCCTACCCTTCATATGCTTGGAGGTGTGTGCCTAAAGTATCACTGGGTCAAAGGGCATGTAAAGTTTAATGATTTGGGGAGTATGATTGCAAATTATTTCCCAGAGCAGTCAAACCAAGTTGCTGTTTCCCCAACAATGCATTAGAATGATTGCTCTCCTATAACCCCTACAAATTTTTTTGGCATCTTTATCTATCTGATAAGTAAGAAGCAAAACCTCAGAGCTGTTTTAATTTTTATTTATTTTATTGATTTGGAGCATTTTTCTTTATAGTTATTAATAACATATTCCAAAAATGTTTAAATGTTTAAAACTGAATTCCATCCCTTCTTTCTCTGTAGGTGTATATGTAATTTTCAGTATAATCTACATTTTTATAATTTCTTCATTGCTTTCTTAAGCCTAGAAATCAATAAAACAATAAATCAATCACAGTAATATTTGCTGATTTCCAAGGTGTAAATGCTTCATGCTAAAAATTTAACAATTAAGCCAGTTTGAGCTGGCTCTAAGGTATATACTTCATATGCTATACTTTTTACATCTAACTGTCCATTTCATCTTTTATTATTGTCTCTACATTTTTTTACATTAAGAATTTTCCCCTTGTGAAAAATATCTTTCCTTTTTCTTTAGTATTTTTAATGTTTTAATGATTTTTATCTTACTCTAGTAAATTTCAATCATTTATCACTTTAGAATTCATTATGGTAGATGGTATGAATATTCATCTAAACTTAATTTCTGCCAGATTTCTTTCTAGATTTCCTGGTAATTTTTATGTTTTGCTGCTTTTCTCAGTTTTCTTTAAGTTCCATGTTGTGTTCATTAATTTTCTTTCTCTTTTGTTGATGAATATTGTTCAGAATTTTGCCTGACTGCTTTAGATGTATAACAAAATTTTGTGTTGTTTCATTATTGTATTTTTTAAAATAAAATTACCTATAATTTCTGTGATTTGTTCTTTGACCTATACATTCTTCAATATTTTATTATTTAGTCTTCATTAAGTCTGAATCTTTTAAATTGCTCTTATAACTTTTATGTTGTAGTCAATAAAGAATGTGTTTAATATCTCTGCTTTTTTGCATTTGCTTATTTTTGTTTTACCCTAATACAAACTAGGTAGGTTTTTTTAAAGGTGTCATGAACTAATAAATATTAACTCCTAACCTTCCAATTTTCATTCAATAGGGTCATAATCAGATTCTGGGGGGCTGAGAGTCTCACCTTGATTGACAGGTGAAGACAGTTGGAGACATTGGAATGTTCCTGGAGGCCATGAGGACAGGAGGAAAGGCAGTTGGCCAGAAAGGATATGATATAAATAACCTGGCAGCCCCCTGAGAGGGACCCCTTTTGTCTTTTGGGGACCCTTTTGGCTTTGACTTTTCCTTGGCTGAGCTTTGCCTAAACTCTTGCCTTGGACATTTGATCTTGAACATTGATTGACCTTGTGGGTCACACCGTGGATCCTCTGATTCTCTCTGAATCCCCTAGATATTTAGGCACCTAACCCATCTCTAGATATTTAGGTATCCCGGGCCTTGGGGGGATCTAGGAAGTGGGTAGGAGAAGAAGAAGAGGGTGGGTAAGGGTGGTATTTCCTGAAGGCTGTAGGACTGGCAAAACAACTAGCAGTAAGAAGCTGAGAGAAACCGTCATAAATATTTGCATCATCCAAACAGTTTGCTTACTCTGGTTTGGCTGTGGCCAGGCTGAGCCAAAGGAGGTAAAGAACAGGCCCAGCATTACTGAACAGCCTACAGTCCTCAGAGATTATTGTCATAGATTTAGTGATAAGGTCTCCTATTCCCAACCCTTTCCTGATCATTCCTTTCCCTTGTATACAACATAGATAAAAGTTATTAAGTACCTTCCTGGAATAGTTATTCTATCACCACTTCTGGGGAGGGAGAAACGCAGTCAGATGAACGTTATCCAAGGCTGATAGAGCCCAATACCAATAATCAATCAAAACCAGGTGGGACCTGAAAGGGTTACCCATCCATTGACCTTTAGGGATCCTGCCTGGGCACTGTTATAAAGAAGGGTAGTTATTATAACATCCAGCTGAGTGGCAGGACTAGAGTGTCCCTGTACCAGCCATTAGGGAACCAAACCAAAGCTTCCTCAGATTATATACAGATTAATAACAACTATAATAACTAGCCTTAGTAATATTAGTAGCAGTATAGAGATTATCTTCCTCTTTATTTTTATAACAATAGTTACTAGAGTTCTATCATAGCCAACTTTTCTAAAATTTTATTTAATTCTTTCATGTTTCTTGTTGAGTCAGCATATATTAGGCAAGTTAACCAAATACTACCACCTAGAACATCATCTTTTAAAAAAGGATCGTAATGGAGACAATTGAGGTCCCTGAACTCAATGGCCTTGGGAATATCAATGTCCTTCTGAATTTCTCTGCTTATCTTTTTATTTTGTAGATATTTTATTTCTATGTAACATGCCTTCTTAAAAAATTCACAAGCATTTATTTTCTCACCTTCCCACTCCCTTGACCACAGTGAAAATTTAACAAAAGAAGGGGGGAAAACCCTCATAACAATTTGCATTGTCCACATTTGGCTATGTTCCAAATTCATGTCTTACACTGCATTCTATTAGTCTGCACACAGTCTATCATCTTTCTGGTGGGGGTGGGTGGGGTTAGTATTGTGACTCAACTTTTGTTCTCTAGAATTATGGTTTATTGTGATATTGACAGTGTTCCATAGTCTTTAGAAATTGTTTTTCTTTATGATATTATCATAGCATAAATTGTTTTCTTAGGTTCTATTCACTTTTTCCTGCATCAGTCTCTCTCTCTCTCTCTCTATCTCTCTCTCTCTCTCTCTCTCTCTCTCTCTCTCTCTCTCTATATATATATATATATATATACACACACACACACATATATTCTCATTAAATTAACATTTTCTTCTATCTTATGGTGCAATAATATTCCACTTACACAGATTAAAGATGAAGAGCTTAAGTAGAATTTACTGTGTCATATCTTTTAATAGGGGACTGGTTGATATATTTAGGCCTTATAAGCTCGTGAAGAGTGCACTTGAGTGTTCAGAAGATACAATTTCCACATGGAAGAGGATAGAAAATATATATTGTTTCCAAGAGAGTTATGATGACAGATATTGGAAATCCTTGGAGCATGTTTAGTCATTCTGTAAGAAGTTTCAGTCTGTTAACCACATGGTGAAAAGCTATGGGTGCATTCAAAAGGTCTTAAGTCAGCCTTGGCCTTTTACTCTTGTTTTTGTTTCTTTTCTTTGGCTAACTTCTTCCTGGTTGATGATGACTAAGGGAGAGACAGTGCTATCCAAGGAGAGGACTTGAGTCTCCTCCCCATCGATCAGCATTTAAATCCATGAATATAGAACTCAGTTATTTGCCTGCCTTGGTATTTGCTCTTTCATTTTAGGTAAAGGAAGTTGGAAGCTATGACCCAGAGAGATAAAAAAGGTCAACAGCGTGAATCATTTAGTAAACTGAGAGTCGAGCTCATGTTTGGTTTTGTAGACAGCCTAGCATTGACACCCCAAGGAATGAGGTTCAACTTTTGAGACTCAGAGCAGTGTAAGATGAAAGTAGGACTCCTCCAAATGTAATAGCAGATCTGGTTATGAACTTGATGAGACCAATGCTTGGGAGCAGCTGCCTTAAGTCTGAACCCATTCTCCTCAGAAACTAAGGTGGCATAAGTGAAAGTATGCTCTCTGAGTTGTTGGAGAGAAAACGTTTGTACTTCAGCTCTAGCTGTATCTTCAAATTTAAATAATTTTTGTAAAAGCTAATAAATGTTAAGTAGATAAATGAAATTGGGGTACTGACTAACAATGGTAGGGGGAGTTGGGGAAAACTACACCAAAATGGGGGCTCTAGTCAATAGTAGCAGATAATTCTTCTACCCCCCCCCCCCAAACATTCAAGGGTAATCTTAGAACTTTGGGAGATGTAATCAGTTTCATTCTGGGAGAGTGGGACCAAAGGATGCTTGTTATATGAAGTATTTTTCTTATAAATGAATGATGCATATAATTGGATTTTTCCATCTAATCCATTTTGCCACCTTTTCCCATTTTATCAGGGGGAAAGATTGATAGGTAAGGTTCATCTCAAACACACTGAGTGTGACTATATACTGTATGGTAGGAATGTTTTTTCTTTCATCAGATCCTATTACAATGTTTTCTCTCTTTGTCAGTTAACCCACTCCTTTTACAAGGAAAAAAAGATGGCAAAGCAAGGTAGTTTAAGCATTAATAGTCTAGTCTGATCTTCTCTTTTTCCTTTTCTGTCCCAGCCAAACCTAAGTTGTTGGATTTTTTCACTTTATTTTTCTCTTTTTAATTCCCCTTTTATAATTCCTCTTCCTTAGATGAGGTATATTTTCTTTTTGACAATTTTTCCCTACTTCTACCCTTCCCTTTCTCTCTCTGCCTATTGCCCTATTGATTTTAATGAACTAAACTCTGTGTGTGCTTGTGGCACAGTATAGCATATATTTATGCATGTATATATATAGTGTGTGTATATATATAAAATATATACTTTCTCCTTTTCTCTGATCATATAAAGGAGATACTCATGAATTTCCTGCTCTGCCACTTTTATCTTTATGTCTAGATATTCTTTTAAATTATGAAAAATAATTAAGCATCTATATGTGTTCAAGCATTACACTATGTGCTCATACAAACACAGAAAAGTTCCTACCCCTCAAGAAATTTACATTCATTTTTTTTCTTTATTTTTAAACCCTTAACTTCTGTGTATTGGCTCATAGGTGGAAGAGTGGTAAGGGTGGGTAATGGGGGGTCAAGTGACTTGCCCAGGGACACAAAGCTGGGAAGTGTCTGAGGCTGGATTTGAACCTAGGACCTTCCATCTCTAGGCCTGACTCTCAATCCACTGAGTTACCCAGCTGCCCCCTACATTCATTTTTAAAGACATTAATATATTTTATTTTTATATTCTCTTCATTTCTTCCCAGAATCTTTGCTAGAAAACAATTCCTTAAAACAAAGAATTTTTTTTAAAAGGGGAAAATCAGTAAATATAATCAACACTTAAAAATAATATGATGTTATATACAGGCTTCCACACCCGTGGACTGTACCCTCTCTAACCACAAAGGAGTTGTGGGAGGTGTTTTTTCATATCTCTTCTTTGGGGACAAATTCTTTCTTTCTAATTTCATACTAAATTCAGACTGTTTTGAGGTTTTTGTTCTATTTATATCGCCATAGTCATTGTGTATATTGTTTTCTTGCTTACTTTGCTTACTTCATTTTACATTAATTTGAATATGGCTTTCTAGGATCTTCTATACTCATTATTAAGTTTATTGTTGGTTTTTTATAACTTGGGAATATTCCATTATATTTGTTTGTCTATTCTTTAACTGATGAGTATCTACATTGTTTTTAGTTATTTGCTACCACAAAAAGTGCTCTTATAAAATATTTGGACATATATGGACTTTTTCTTTCTTGTCAATAACCTTTAAGTCATTTTCATATACATAATCCCAAATTGAGACACTAGGATAATATTCTAATAAGAGAGATAACACTGAGCAGAATTTTGGCCAAGGAGAGGTCTCTCTGTTAAAGGGATGATGAAATGAGGGCATTGAGGAGAGGAGCAAGTTAACAATGGTAGGTTTGATTTGATCATGTTTCATGGTTAAAGAATTGGAGAATAGGGAAGGTACCTGGGAAAAATGAGGAAAAATTCATTCTTCATTTCTTCCCTAGTAAATTCTTCTTTTTCCACTTAAAAATAAAATTCTCAAATGAAAAACAAACAAAGAAAAAACCCACCTGGGCCCAAGTTTTTCTTTCTTTACTTACTCCTTGACTCCTGGAAGTCAATAGGATTTTTAATAGGCAATAGTTTCTTCCCTTCTCTACCCATCTCTCTCATTAGGATATAAGTATCTGATCACCATTTATCCCCTTCCAACTGCTCAAATATAGTTACTATTTTAGGTTTCTCTTGTCTCATATGTCTGTGTTTCAAAGATTTAGCCATCTCAGTGATTTATTTGTAAGTGGAGGTATTCAAGCAGAGGCTAATCTCTGCTAACAAATAAGGATAATAACCCTTCTCTGTCAGTAATGTTAGATTCATTTTCTGGGAAAAGGGTTGAACTGAATATTTTCTTAGGTCCTTTAATGTTTTAGGGTTCTATGTTTCTAAAATTCTAATTTTAAACAAGGATAAAATCGAGCTTAACTATCTTAAGAGACTATTTAAATTATTATAATTATTATAGGTCACAAATAATAAATGGGTAATTACACAAGAGAAATGATGTAAAGGATTATCTCAGAGAAATAACTTATAGGAGAAAAAAGATAGGCTAGTAAAAGGTAATTGATGCTCTTTGCATTAGTTCTATTATTATCCTTGCTATATCAAGTGAAAGCAAGTGAACCCAGGAAAGTTGGGTGGACTTACTAAGATATATTTACTGGAGAATTTGTACAAAAGTTAAGTATAAATGTTGGAGGGAATATCCACAATGAGATAAAAGATGATGATGACATCTTGCAATCATATAGGATCTTAAGGTTTGCAAGCATTTTACACACAAAATCTAATTTGATACTAATAAAACCTCTGTAACATAGGTTCTATTTACAACTCTTATTTACTGATGAGGAAATTGAGACCCAGAAAAATAGATGGAATTGTCCAGGGTTCACAAAGTTAATAAGTGTCTGAGGCAAGATATGAACACAGTCCTTTCTCACACCCACTATAATGCTCTATCTGCAACTTAAGCTCCCAGAATAAATACAATGATACAACATTTTCTATCCATAGGATGGCACTTGATATAACTTAACACATGATAAAGTATATGCACTTACAATAAACAAATTTTTTGTTGGTCCATCATGCTGTGAAATATTCCTAATCATCTTCATCAGCAGTGGGTCCTTGAATTTTAGAGCTCTCTTCATGAGCATCTTCAGGCCATTTCCTATAGACAAAAAATACAAAGTCAATTTATACCAAATACAATTTGACTTAAAGAGAATTAAAAAACCCCAACTCTCTCAATATCAATTGTATTAACAAATAAGAGATTAAAAGAGAAGCAAACATAAAAGAGAAAAGTTTCTTTCTAGGAAATATATAAATAACCAATATTAATTTTAGATAACCTATGGCAGAATATAAAACTGCCCTTAATGTCCAATGTTTCCACTCAAGAATATACTGGGTTATCCATCTATTATGTAAGACCATTTCAGAACTTCATAGTAATGATGACTAATACCTGTAGAGAATTAAAGCCAAAAAAGATGGTTCTTGACCAGCTTGCAGTAGTGGTTGCCCATTATACATACATACATACACACACATTAATGTCTTGTCAATTGACTGAATGCATTTTATGCTCAAATATGAGCAGTAAGAAACTCAAAGTTACTGACCTTCACAAATAAGCTGTACATTCCTTTTGTTAGCAGCAAGGTTGATGCAGAAGGAGATGAGCTCTAGTTCAATTCGTTCATCAGAGCATTCAAAGAGCATTTTCATTAGCTAGCAATAGATACACATATACCCTGAGTTAAATCACGAGAATATTTTAAAACTTAAAAAACAAAATAGATGACAAAGTTTCAATATACACACGGCAAAAACCTCATAATCAAGAAATAAAAACAATGAAAAATTATTTGAATGCATAAAACTGGTCAATGACATTATTGTCTTCTTTTGGAAATTAAGAGATGAATATCCATGAATGGTCCCCATCTATCTTTGATGACTAACTAAACATACAAAATCATACGAAACAGGTGCCCAGGCTAGCTATGTCTCATTCCTATCTGGTGTGCTCTAGATTATCATTACCATGACCCTGAGCCAAGTACCCTGGTTTCCTTGTCTTCACTCCAATCCTCTTCAGCTTCCTTTTTAGCATCCTTTTGTATGTGTCTTTCCCTACTAGAATGACCTTGAGGGCAGGATCTTACTTTTTTTTTTCTTTTATCTATATCCCCAGCACTTAGCACAGGTCCTCCCACATAGTGAGTGCTTTATAAATACTTGTTGAGTGTCTGACTGAAATACTTATTTAATGAACTCTGGCTGCAATGGGATCAGGACAGGACCAGATGTTAAGGGGAATATAAAATAAGTCTAAACATATTTCATAGGTCTAGCTTACACTATGATTGAAGAAGTAATAAGACTTATTCTATGCACAAAAAACTATGATGCAAAGAGATAATGCATGATACACAACTAATTATATATATGTATTTGTACAAATATCTAAAAATAGATATATTGTGGTATAGACTAAGAACAAAAGGGGCTCAGAGAAAAGTAAAATGTGGGCTGGAGTAATTTTTAAGTCTTCATTGAACAGATGAACAAAGGGCAATAATTGCTACCAATAAGTATGATGTATTTGATCATTCTTTTTAAAGGTCATAATAGCTTTTGGCAGAATTGATATTTTTAAAGTATAGGGAAGATCTTTTAATATTTATGTTTATCATAAAAAATTCCCAAATACTTCTGTATTGACTGTCATTGAAGACCCTGAATAATATTCAGAGTCCAAAAAATTCTTAACAAGCTTGACTGATAAACTGAATCTAAAATGAAATGTAATAGAGATTAGTATAAAGTTCTCTAAGTTACAAAAATCAACTTCATCAGCATAGGATTGAGAAAGCATACTTAGACAACAGTTGATATTAGTTTTTTTTTTTTAGTTTTTTTTTTTTTAATTTTTTTTTAAACCCTTGTACTTCGGTGTATTGTCTCATAGGTGGAAGAGTGGTAAGGGTGGGCAATGGGGGTCAAGTGACTTGCCCAGGGTCACACAGCTGGGAAGTGGCTGAGGCTGGGTTTGAACCTAGGACCTCCTGTCTCTAGGCCTGACTCTCACTCCACTGAGCTACCCAGCTGCCCCCTAACAGTTGATATTAAATGACCTAGGAATTTTGTATTTGAGATTTAGAGCTAGAAGGGACCATAGAGATCCTTGAAGTCTAATGCCCTCATTTTCAGAATGAGGAATCTGATAAGGACCAAGACAAAGTAGGTAAGCAGAGCTAATCCAGTGATCCTTCTCTTATAAACAATGCTTCTTTTTGTGCACTATAAGATTAATATGCCTAAACAGTATGTCACAGCAACCAAAAAAACTAATGCAATATAATGTAATGCAACACAATATTCTTACTCACATGGTGATGAACAGAACTGGAAAATGTTGCCCAACCATGCTGACTGGGTCCTTTACTAATTTATACTATCTAATCATAATTGGGCCCTCAATATGGCAACTTTTATTCTTCAACTGATTTTCTGTTCTACTCCCCAGAGTAAACTGTTCCAAATCTTCTCTTTGAGGAAGCTGTGTAATGTAGAATGATGGACTTGGGAATTAGGAAGACCAAAGTTTAATTCTTACCTCAGAAACTTATTAGCTAGCTAGGTATGTGATTTTAGAAAAGTGACTTAACTTCTCAATTCTTTAGTTTTATCATCTGTCAAATGAGAGCTAGAATCAATGGCCTCCAAGGGTTTCTTCCAGCTCTAAATCTATTATCCTATGATTCTCCTTCCTTTCTCTTTATCTCACAGTGCATTAACATCAAACCCCATTTTCTTTTCATTCATAGTATTCTCTTAAGTGGTCCTTTTTTCCTTGCCCAGGGCAACCCTTGAACCCAACCCCTCCAGCTTTTTCTAGCACATTGCATTCATGATCACCCCTCCTTCAATTCCCAATCTTCAATCCCTTTTTCTCTACTAGTTTTTCAATCCTTAAAAAACAAAAAAACAAAACCTCTCACCCAATCTCATCATCCCTTCTATTTATTATCCTGTATCTCTCCTTCCTAATACCTGTGTAAGCCCTTCTTTGTCAGATAATCATCTATATCACACATCCAATAACTGTGGGTGAGCCTCAAGATTCTGGTCTAGGCTCTCATCTTTTTTCTCTTTGTATTCTCTCTCACTAAACTCATTGGCTCCCAAAGGGTTATTTATTGTGTTTATGAAGATGACCTCAGTTATTTATACATCTAACCCTAAACTTTCTCCAAAACACCAGTCTTGCATCATGAACTGCGTGTGAGACATTTTAAATTTTATGTCCAACCAATTAACATCTTAAATGCAACATGTCCAAAACCAAACTCATTAACTTTCCCCCACCAACCAACCTTTTTTCAAATTCCCTCTTATTCTTCTGATTACTCAGGTTTACAAGCTTAATGTCTTCCTTGACTTCTTCATTCTCATTCATACTGCATACACACTTAAGTTGTCATATTTTATCATTTCTAGAACTACAATATTTCTTACTTGTCTCCACTCAGATAGCTATAATTCTAATTCAAGCTATTATCATCTTTCACCTAGACTGTCACTTCTGTCTCTATATCTCTAGACATAGAGTGCCTGGCATATGGTAGGCTCTAAATAAATGCTTATTGCTTATAAATTCCATGATCCAAGATGCTGAATTAGAAGAGTAAATAAAACAAAGTCTTTGGTAAGTAAAAAATGAAAACCTCCATCTAAAACTGAAGCAATTTTAAATTTTACTTTTTGCTTAGATTAGATTAAACAAAATATGAATTGTCTTGAAGAGAAGAAATGAAATAGAATTTAAAGGAGGTGGATCTTAAATCAGCCATGAAGTAAAGATGAGATTTTAACAACAGGTGAATTTGGCATATTTATGACTTGGAAGTATTTATGTACTTTAAAAATTGTAGTAATGCAGGTGAATGGTTTAAAACATGCATAGACACCCTAAATGGATGCTCTTAACTCATTTGTAACTGATGCTTGAAATCTTGAGAATAACATCAAGAGCAACTAAAACCCAAGACAACTATACAAATAAAAAGATACTGTATCAATTATTTAATCTAGTCACTAGATGTGTAGATTTCATTAGCTATTCATATATCAACCATCTAAGTAGCTACAAACTAAATAAAACTTTTAGTCCTAATGTTTCAATTAATGTAATTAATATTTATTTTATTTGGAGTTTTCACATTCCAATTTAAAAACATTATAGATTTATTTCAAACTTTTACTGTTTTAAGATTTAAAAAATATCAATTGGTTAATCTCTAGCTTGCCTTATAGAATGATTCATGTCACAAATAAGAATTAACCAATCTGAGATTCCATAAAATTAGCACTGCCCTGATTTATGAGGTCGAAGGAGTTGATAATTTAGGTGATGAGGTTATTTTACCTGTCAGCAATTCTCACATTAAACTCTTAAAACTTATTTGGTTTCTAATTATTTTTATACGTTTTTTCTTAAGTCAAATTGTTTTTTTTAGCCTTAGCAATTCTCTTACAAAATCAAGAGAAATTAAAACTTAAAATGAATAGAATGCATTCTGATATAGAATTAGTTCCTTATAATAAGAAAAAGAAACTCACTTCAATTCCAATTAAACCCATTCAAATTTTAAAATAATAGTTTAATATGACCTCCACGTGTACCATTATGCTTTTATTTAATTTGATTGCTACCCGTGGCACTTCAAAAGTGAGTGTAATTGCTGCCAACTAGGAAATATTAAAATTAAATTTGTTCTGCTTTAACTATGTCCATTGTCATCTTTTACTGATTTAACAGGAAGGCACTAAAAGGTCTATGGCTTGTGCAATGAAGAGGCAGTAGTGTTCAATCAGACAAGTCCCATATTGAGTATCAGATACCACAGACCCAGGACTGAAATCACTGTGTCTAGACTCTCTGGCACCTGACTTCACTTATTTACCAGTGACCAGAGGCCAACCCCCACAGCTCTCTGTATTCACATACACCTCTGCACACATCTCCCCCCCATCCAACTCCCTGCCCAAACATCTTTGAATGATTATGCCAGAACTTTGCATGCCTCAGGAATCTCTCCTGACTGGCTACTCCCTAACTCGGCTGTTTGAAGTGATGCTCTGGTTTCTGAACTTCGGCAGATAATGGCAGGCAGGAGCAAAGGGTGCTGTCAGAAAGGACGTTTACCAGCATTCAGCTAAAAAGGAGCATGTAGATCAAAGAGGGGCCCAATAGGACAACTGGAGTGGAAAACATGTGGGGAGCTATGGAGATCCTTGCATACTGTTCTGTGGTAAAATATTAAATAACACTATGACATCATTACCTAACCATGCACTTTGATTGGCCATTCCATTACTAATAAATACTTTTTATAAGCATCTGGATGGCATTTGCACCTATTTAAACAAAACATGCATTTTAGAGGTCTAAATAACAATGAACTGTTAATACCTATTTTTAACTGTTACTAGAATACAACCAACCATTAACTCCTGACTTCCAAAAGGATGCTTACCTGAGATAATCTACGCACTGAGATTATAAAAAACAAGCAAAAGAATCTACTACATGACTAAAATGGCCCAGCACATTGGTCAAGTAGAGATAAAGAGAATGTATCAGAAATAACCTTATATAGGGAAAGTAATATAATTGTGAGTATGGTGTGTGATTTGTTTATTTTTTCAACAACCATATACTAAATATGTACTATGTTCAAACCACTGTTCAAGGCAGTGGAGGAGACAGGTCCTCTAACTGTTAATATAACAACAGAGGCACAAAAATAGTTTTAAATTGGAAAATGAATGGAACTTAGAATAAAGAGCTAGTCAAGATGCACCTAATCATCCTTCCCAATTTGTTATTTAAGAAAATACTCATACTGATTTCCTATTTTACTGTCATTATGACCTATTTATACTTCCTATTTGACAATGTTATGTATAATGTCCCTTGAAAAATTGCTTACCTAAAACTGCTGGGTACAATTTCAAAGAGAACAAACATTCTGTTAAACCCTATGAAATTCCAAATATCAGATATGGCTTTAATAAGTAAGTTAACTGTTTGTGGTCACAGACCAGTTTAAAGCACCATAAACATTGCTTTGAACAACCAATGTCTGCTGCTCTGAACGGAATGTTCGTTACAGCTCAGTGAATGATTAGTGAAGTTAGAGGAACCATGGATCTAATTGAAATTTCCATGGTTCTTTTATATTGCAATAAATTTGGCACTGGGTAGTTATAAACCATGTCAACATTTCCCTTAAGTGTGCCATAATTGAGCCCCGAAGTGAAAGTTGTAGGTGGGCATCACTGCAGTAAGAAACACAGTCCACTGGATACTTTGGTTTTCTCAAGAAATTGCCTCCTTCCTATAGCAAAAACAAGGAGAAGGATGTTTACAATAGACTTTGGTAATATAATTTTGCTGTTCCCATAAAAACTGAATGTTCAAAAGGAAAAAAAATCTTAGCTTTTTGGGAAAGTTTGAGGAGATTTTAATCAAGAAACACAAACCATAAACATTCTGAAAACTTTCCATGGCAAATTCCCATTATGGTCATGTTTGATGTTAGAACATTTGTCAAAAAAGCATAAGAAGTAGTATAGTTCTTAAAAAGATGACAAGAAACAATTCACAAAGGGCTTTGAGCTTCAGAATCAATAGTAAAAATGCCTCAAGAAATATACTAATAATATAGTGGGTTTAAAATATGTTCATATTCCATAGTCCTTTCTTTATTAATAAAATTTCATGTTCAAACCTTTGTTTACATCTCCAATTCAGAAAAAATGGGTTCTAATTTAAAAAGTCAACAAGAGAATTTTCTCTCCCAATTTACTCTGTATTTCTCTTTTACTGAATCTAGCTATCCTGTGACTTTAGTCTACATAAAGCCCATCAATCTAGACAAGGGCATTTCTGGCTTGGCTGATTTCCAGCTCATATCCTGTAGTCCATGAAATTTGGACACAAAATGGAATTAGAAAAGAAGCCCTCTTTGAAACTGCAAAGCAGAGGCCTTCTCAACACGTGGAAATGGAGTACAGTAAATCACCTGAAATCTCCCTCTTATGGGGCTACTCTTTTATTGAAAACTTGTTTTGACAAGGGGCTTGATGACACAAAGCACTGACCATGCAGTGTTTTGATGAGAAGGCCCATCTGTAAAGATCCATTGCATATTCTTTTGAAAGATATCTATTTTCCATAAATAACTGTAATTAGGTTACCTCTTGGAATGAAAGCCTAATGGCTTGTGAAATTTTCTTTAGTTGAGTGTTCACCTTTTTTTTTAACTCCCTGCAGGTGTAACTTTAGTTCTATAATAGGAAATATAATTATATTACAATTTAATTTAGGTGAGATTGATGTTTGATTTAAATTAGTGAAAAGACTTAATTTTTTAAGTTTTATTTATTTCAAGAATTTTCAATATAGAAACTCCAATTAAGCTAACAAAATATTTCCTGGTAGAGTTTTCAGGAAACTTAAGAAAGATTTTTAATGAACATATTAACTGAGAGTAGAAAGAGCCCAGGTTTTGGATTAAACTGGGTTCTAATCTATTTGGCTTTACTACTTAGAACATAAGATTAAGTAAATCTTACCAAAATCAGTCATGTCCTTCAGAACACAGACAAAGATACCAACTATTTGCGCCAAAATAAAAAGTTCACTTCACTCCATCAATAACAGCCAGACTATTTTTGTTAGAACATGGACAAGAGCCCCCAGGATGAGATGCCATGATAGGACTATAAAGTGTACTACTGGAAAATCTAAGTTCAATGAGAGTAGATACTGTTTAACTTTTATCTTTGTATCCTTAGCTCTTGGCAGAATGCATTGCACATATTTAAGTGTTTAAAACTGATTTACTGATGGAGAGGTGGGATGATGGATTGTCTTTACAAATGGCAATTCCTGAAGCATTGTCAAGATGCCCAGAGAAACCCTAGAAACAGACTACTTATTCAAGATAGTTATTGTCACAGAAAGTCAGAGTTGGAAACCTTATCATCTTATGTAGAGCCAGAAAGGGCTGAAAAGGACATAAGTCAGCTAGGATCAAGGACTGGACATTTTTTCTGTTGCCCCTCCTACTCCACAGTGTCTACCAATCTAGGAACAAAGACACTTTTGACCTGTATCCCTTCCTCACCATGATGGAGGAGAAAATACATTCAACATTGGAACAAATCCTGAATAGAGCAGATCTGATATCAAACATACCTCAGCCCTCAATAACTAATTCAGCCTTAGGCCTCCAATGACTTGCCTTTCTCCGGATGTAGAGAAAAGCAGACTAGTCATCAGTCTTACTACTAATGCACCCTGTCTTTTTCCTTTCTACTTCTGCTTTCTAGCTCTTTCTTGAGGAGTGATGATTAACGTTATCTGTGCTACTATGAAGAGAGTATTGGGGGATACTGGATTCACTCAGAATTGCTGTGATGCAAAATCACAGGTTGCCTTCTAGGTGGAAGTTTCTTCTCTGACTAGCTCTCCCTATGATCTCATACCCATTCATGACAGCTTCATCCCTCTAGTGCTCTGTTTTTCCATATTATTTTCTTGTGCTATCCTAGATCTGTGGCAATCTGGTTTTAGAGTTAATAAAGTACCTCTCATGTTAGGTCTGTACCTACCTCCCTCCCTCCAGAAATTGCTTTGTAGTTACTTATGTGTATATATTGTTCCATTCCCCACCAAAAGAATATAAACTCCTTGAGGACAAGAACTGTTTTATTTTGCCTTTGTATTCATAGTCCTAGTACACACTTCTTGGCACATTTTAAGTGCTTAATAAATGTTTGCTTATTTGGTATGATCACCTGAAATGAACAGGTAGGAAATATTTCAGTAACACCATCCAACATACATGTCTCATCTCTTGCCTCTACACAAGTGATTCCCCCAAATCTAGAATGCATTTTGTCATCATCACTTCCACCTCTTAGAACCTTTAGCCTTTTTCCAGAGACAGCACAGGTACTACACTTCTAACATGAGGTCTTTCCTTATCCTTTTATTTGTTAATGTTCTCTTACTTGAGGTTAGATGGTACTGTTGTCTATATACTTTAAATTTACTTATCTGGGAACATATGGCATCCCTCCAGGAGAATGGAAGTGCCTTGAGGACAGGGTAACTTTCATATGTATCTTTGCTTGCATGGAGCTGTTTAGTAAATATTTGTTGAATTGAAATGATTCATTCAAGTATTAAAGTATAAACTAAGAAAAGAGAATTGGCAAGGAAGGTGCTGGAGAAGAAAAGTAAGAAAAACAGAAATCTTGCAAATTTTTCTTAAAAAAGAAATACCTACCTGTGGTATACAATCAGTATATGCAAACATAGATTTAAATCGATCATCCATGCTTATATGGTAGAGAACACACATGGCTATTTGCTTATAATTTTCATTACCTGAAAAGAAAAATCACATATGATAGTTTTTTAGTATAACATCCAGAAATACAAATATACAAAGAATTTATTTTTTAAATTCCTACTTTAGTGTAATTGTTTTCAAATGACAACCAGAAGACTTGAATCATACTCAATTCATCTTTGAAGGTCAGTAAGATCCTCAAAAGTGAATGTTTTAATTAAAGTGAATATCTGAAGAAAAGAACTTTCAGAAAAAGAACAAAGCCATTTGTAATTATGAAAAATTGCTATTTTCCCTATTGAGTGTGATGATATAAGGATAGGACATTTTATAATCTTCTTTTACTGACTTTACCATAGTTTGATCTAGGTTACATATATTCAATCATGCAAAACATTTCCATATTGGTTATGTCATGGAAGAAGACTCGTATAAAACAAACAAAAAAGTGGAAAAAAGTAAAAAAATAGTATGCTTTGATCTGCATTCAGACCTCATCAGTTATTTTTAAGGAGTTAGAGAGCATTTTTCATTACAAGTTCTTTGGAATTGTTTTAGATCACTGTATTTCTGAGAATAGCTAAGTCATTCATAGTTGATCATTTTTCAATATTACTGTATGTAATGTATACAGTGTTCTCCTGGTTCTGCTCACTTCACTTTGTATCTGTTCATAGAGGTCTTTACAGGTTTGTTTTTTTAAATCACCCTGCTCTTCATTTCTTATAGCACTAATGTACTTCATTACAATCATATACCACAACTTATGCAGTCATTCCCCAATTGATGGACTTTCTCTCAATGTCCAATACTTCGCGACCACAAAAAGAGTTGCTATGCATATTTTTGTACAAATTCATCTTTTTCTCCTTTTTTTATCTCCTTAGGATACACACCTAGTAGTGGTATTGCTAGATCAAAAGAAGTACACAATTTTAAAGTCTTTTAGTCATAGTTCCAAATTGCTCTCCAGAATGGTTAGATCAGTTCACAACTTCACCATCAAGTGCTTTAGTAACCCAATTTCTTCACATCCCCTCCAACATTTATCATTTTCCTTTTCTGTCATATTATGCAATCTGATCGATGTAACATGATATTTCAGTTTTTTAAATGTACAGCTTTATAATTAATACTGTATTAGAATGCTATTTTTCACATGATTTGAAAATTCATAAGCTTTGATTCTTTCATCTGGAAACTGCCTGTTCATATCCCTTGAATATTTATCAATTGGGGAATGATTTGTATTGATACAAATTTGACTCACTTCTCTGTATTTAAATTATCAAAAATATAGGCTGTAAGAATTTCCCCCCAGTTTTCTTCTTCCCTTCTAATCTTGGTTGCATTGGTTTTGTTTGTGCAAAACCTTTTAAATTTAATATAATCATGATTTTCCATTTTATATCTTGTACTGCTTTCTATCTCTTGTTTGGTCATAAATTCTTCCCTTACCCATAGCGATGAGAGATAAACTATCCCCTGATGCTCTAATTTGCTTATGGTATCATCTTTTATGTCCAAATCATGTATCCATTTTAACTGTATCTTGGTATATGGAGAGAGATGTTGGTTTATACCTAGTTTCTGCCATACTTTTTCCCTAGCTTTCCTAGCAGCTTTTGTCAAAGAGTGTGTATTTTGCTTCAATATTGTCCCAAAAGTTAGAATCTTTGAGTTTATCAAAACTAGATATTACAGCCATTTATTACTGTGTATTGTAACCTATTGTGTATTCTAACCTATTCCATTTATCCATCACTCCATTTCTTGGTCAGCATCAGACTGCTTTATAATATAATTTTATATCTAGTATGGCTAGGCCATTTTCCTTCACATAAAAAATTAATTCCCTTGATATTCTTGGTTTTTTGTTCTTCCAGATGAATTGTTATTCTTTTCTTGAGCATGATAAAATAATTTTTGGTAGTTTGATTGGTATAGCATCGATATTTTTGCTGTCCTCCCAATTAGAATATAAGTTTTTTAAAAATAGAATTTGTTTTGTTTTCTTTGTACAGTGCCTGGCACATATTAGGTGCATAATAAAGGCATGGTGACTGATGATTATAAATCCTGTGGACTGATGGTATTTAACCTATAAATCACAACAAACAGGTTGTTTTCATTAACAAAACCAGTTTTTATTTGCAAAAAATTCCTTTATCCAGTGTTGAAATACTTTATTCCTAAATTAATTTTTAAAACCAAATGATTGATTTCTTAGATATTATGTTTTGCATTTTCCAATTCTGTGATGCAATTTGCTCTATCATACATGGATTATATGTTTCTTAAGAATTAGAACTCATGAGGGCAGCTGAGTAGCTCAGTGGATTGAGAGTCAGGCCTAGAGATGGGAGGTCCTAGGTTCAAATCTGTCCTCAGACCCTTCCCAGCTCTGTGACCTTGGGCAAGTCACTTGACCCCCATTGCCTACCTTTACCACTCTTCTGCCTTGGAGCTAATACACAGTATTGACTCCAAGATGGAAGGTAAGGGTTTAAAAAAAAAGAATTAGAACTCAGGGTTGAGTTGAATATTTAGTATATATCTAACCAACATTTATTGCATGATCTCTTTATTTTTTAAGCATTCAGGAATGAGAGGAACTAAGACCAGCAGACAATAAGAGATGCTATGCTATATACATCAAGATAAAGACAGGGACCTGCTTTGTTCTTAAAAGTCTCAAGATCTGAGAAGTATTTTTAAGACAAAAGAAATTGTAAAGTACTTTGTAACTATAAAATACTTAATATAAGTTAGAAACTAACATAACATTTTACTTCATATCCTACATCATCCATGTCAATTAAACTCTGATAAGCCATTATAGCAGTTTTTGAACTAGTCGTGTATAAGAATTTGTTTTCTAACCCCAAATTGAAAACATTAAAAAGTCCCCGCATTTTAGAAAAGAGCATTAGACATGAAGGAGTACATTCTTACTACAACAATGGGAGTGCTTGTCATTTTAAATGTGTAAGTAAAATTTTGTCTTTTCAAATTTTCATGACATTTCACATGAAACTCCATCTTCCTGTTGTCTTCTATTTGCACTGGCTGGCCCCCATGACTGTCCTCTTTGTATCCATCTAATATTACCCAGCCTTATTATTTTAAGTGATTTTTCCATTTTCTAAGTCATTAGACTAACAATGCTTTTTTTTAAAAGGAGTGATTTAAACTCAATAGGACCTGCTGGATCATAATGGGGAAAAATGAGAAATCAATATAGCAGTTAAGAATCTTAACTGTAAATGTTGCTAATTATAGTCAAAATCCACGAAAAAAAGTATGTGCTAAGAAGTATATACGCTATTGGTAACAGTGGAAGAATTCTTTTTTAAATTTTATTTAATTAAGAAAATTTTTCCATGGTTACATGATTCATGTTCTTTCTCTCCCCTCCTCCCATTGCCAATGTGCAATTCCCCTGGGTTTTACATGTGTCATTGATCAGGACCTATTACCATGTTATTGATATTGGCACTAGGGTGGATTGTTTAGTCTACATCCCCAATCATATCCCTATCGACCCATGTGATCAAGCAGTTAACAGTGGAAGAATTCTGAAAAAAAGAGGTTCCAAAATAAGGAGTCATGACAGATAGAAAAGAAGCCAATAGCTCAAATAGGTGAGTACTCCATAAAGGAGATTACAAGTACAGGCCTTGAAAAGCAGAAATGAGAAGTGGTTGTATGAGGAAGGTGAAGAACATGCATTCAAGTAAAAGTTTTGGAGAAAAGAATCCCATAGTAGCACTTCAGTATGATAATGGAGGTAGTGCTGCAGCAACTGATGCAGAAAACAGGAGATCTGAGCTATAATATCCCAGTTCTGACTATACTTGGTGACCTTGGGTAAGTCATTTGAGTCCTTTTTTTCCTTGTTCCTCATATTTAATATGAAGTTTGAAATAGATGACTTCTTAACTTCCAGTTCTACAATTCTGTCTATAAAATTTTTTAAGTTATAGAAGAGGTCACTATTTATTAATCAAAATACAATAGAAAAGTTTAATACTATAACCAAATTTGGATAAAATTACTGAACACATTAACAAGAAACTAAAAAAAATGATTAATTCTTATAAATAACTAAATTTTGTAACACCTCCCAACTTACTTAGTTATCTAATTCCTATGATCAACATATATTTTTTTTAACCCTTAACTTCGGTGTATTGTCTCATAGGTGGAAGAGTGGTAAGGGTGGGCAATGGGGGTCAAGTGACTTGCCCAGGGTCACACAGCTGGGAAGTGGCTGAGGCTGGGTTTGAACCTAGGATCTCCTGTCTCTAGGCCTGACTCTCACTCCACTGAGCTACCCAGCTGCCCCGATCAACATATTTTTAAAGAATAAACTTTTATTTATCTTTTACTAATACATTAAGTAGGGGCAGTTAAGTGCTGAGCTGGGAGTCGGAAGTGACTGAGTTCAAGTCTAGACTCAGCTACTTAGTAGCTGTGTGACCCTGGGCAAGTCACTTAACCCTGTTCCCTCATCTGTAAAAGAGATTTAAAAGGAAATGCCATTTCTCTCCAATGTCTTTGCCAAGAAAACTTCAAATGGAATTACAAAGATCATAGATAAGAAGACCCTGTAGGATAAGACACCCGGGCAGTCTGGCCTGCACTGACAAAAGCAGGACACCACTCTTAAATATATAAAGAGTCAGACACAACTGAAAAATGACTACAACCATTAACTAAATTTTCTTCCTCACAAGAAAGCCATCTCCTGTAACAAATAATTGTATAAATGAGAAGAAAAAGAAAATATCAGCAAAACTAATCAAGAATAAAAAACTCTGACAATAGATGCAATTTTCTGTACTTTTTCATGTTTCTTCTTTGAGACCAAGCTTGTTCTTTGAATTTTACAACATTCATTTTCAATTATTTTATGGCTGTTTTTATTTCCATTTATATTGTTGTTGTGTATATTATTTTCTTGACTCTGCTTAACTAATTCTGCATCAGTTTATAAAAGTCTTTTAATGTTTCTCTCTATTCATCCTATTTGTAGTTTCTTACAATAGTAATATTTCATTACATTCATGTACTACAATTTGTTTAGCCATTCCTAACTTATGGAAATCTAATTTGTTTACAATTTTTTACTACCACAAAAATGTTACTATAAATATTCTGATACATAAGAGGCAATGAGCATCAATGTTGATAGGATAGGACCCATTTGCAGCCATTAGAACAATGAAAGTTAAATGAGGCAGGGTGGAAACTAAAGTAAATAACTATTTTAATTTTAACAAGTTGAGCTTCATGCTGAGGCCCTTAATCTACAAAGTCCTGGAAAACAAATGGGTACTCCATAATGGAGTCAAATTACTTAGCTGTAAAAGATCTCAGACATGAGTCCAACCCACTATTCTTTATAGAAGAAGCATGGTTTGACAGAAAATGCCTTCTTTTCTTTAGGGCTTCATTCTGTACTCACAGAATCATAGAATCTCAAAATCAGAAAGGAGCTCTGAAGCCATAACAATTAGCCCCTTTTTGAAGCTCTCTAAAATAAGAGAAAACTCAGTATGCTCAAAATACTCTACATTGGTTTAAACAACAGTTCTCTATGTTAGGAAGTTTTTCTTTCTTCAATATTTTAATGGATCTAGCATAACAAATGAGATAATATCTGCAAAATATTTCACAAACCTTAAAGTGCTATATGAAATACTAGTTATTATTACATGAAAAATGGGGGTATTCCCTCAATAAATGCAAATTGTGACCCATCCATGTCCTGTGTCTTTAAGGCTGCATTTGGCTCTAAAATATATTTGATACACAATAAAAAATACACTTTTTTTCTTTCAACTCTTACTTTCTCCCAGTAATAACATTAAGACAGAAGGGCATGGGCAAGGTAAATGGTGTTAAGTGACTTGTCCAGGATCACATTGCTAGGAAGTATCTGATACCAGATTCAAACCCAAGTCCTCCCAATTTGAGGATTGGCATTCTGTCCCCTGTGCCACTTAGTTGCCCCTCTTAGTACTGTTCAATCAACTGTGCCTATAAAGTTATGGCCAGTAGAATGTTGTTTGCAAAAGCCTACTGGGGTATGTTTGATGCAAATGTAAATTTTTTAGAAATTTATGGAACAATGAGAAAGTCACCATGTAGGTAAGACCTTTGGCAATACTATATATGATATTTTCTAATTATCTAGTATCTTTCCAGCCTGAGAATCAGAGAATATAACAACTCTCTCAACCAACATCTTTGAAACTGTGTCATCTTCAGCATAGACCTTTTCTTTTTGTCTTTATTTTCTGTACTGTAACTTACATTCTTCATTTTGTACATCAGAGTGTTCTACATCATTTTCCATAATGCCATTTTTATTGATTCACTTAATACATCAGGAAGTACAACGTTGGAATATAAATATAGTGACTATTGTCATTCATGAAGAAAAACTAGTGCATTCCGAAATGTAGATTTTTTTTTTTTTTTTTTTTACTTTTTCCTTCTGGGTCATTATCCTTCTAGCTTCTCCTTTAAATGCTCCTAAAATCAACTGGCTTAATTGGATATTTTCTCAAGCTTTTGGCAAATCACTTTTTTTCTTTTAACAATTACTCATTGTTTTATAAGACAGCATTGATCACAATCTTCCTTTGTAAGGTTTCACAGATGTGTTTATAATCTAAACTAATGTGGTTCTTGCCTTAGTATATATATACCTTCTTCTCTTTGGTGAGGAGATAAAGAGATTACTGGCTCAGCAATTTCTATGTTCTTTGTCATCTTTGCTTTTCACTCACCAAACTTCCAAAGAAAATGATGAAAGTCCATGTTTGCATCTATTCTTTTGTCCATTTCTCAATTGAGAATGTCAGTGGCTTGTATGATTAGATTAAAATGAAATGGTTTTATTTACAGGCTAAATCCTTAAAGTCTTCTAAGTATCAATGTTGATTTTTACCTTTGCTCTTAGTTGATGGTTAGATTGTAGACAGCTGATTCAGAAAAGTCGCCAAAATGGATAACCAGCCACTTTCTGACATTTCAGTAAGAAATAATCAGTTTCATAATTGGTATTTACTATGTTTGATATTTTTTCGCTCTCTTCTGGAAGAAAGCATTAATGATATATTGATATGAGGCTTCTATGCAGTTTATAAGTTTTGGGCCTCTTTCATTTTCTGATCCTAAAGCATATTTTCCTTTTTTTTTTTTAATTCAACAAATATCATTAAAGAATAGGTTCCTCTAAAGAGGAAGGTCTTATTGAATTCTTTATGGAATTTCTCTAACTTTTCATCCTTTGCAAGTATTGGTGGTACATAAGATATAATCTTATTCATGGTTTTTTTTTTTAAACTCTTACCTTCCACCATAGAATCAGTACCATGTATTGGCTCCAAGGCAGAATATGGTAAGGGTTAGGCAATGGGGGTTAAGTGACTTGCTCAGGGTCAGACAGGTAAGAAATGTCTGAAACCAGATTTGAACCTAGGGCCTTCCAATAGGCCTGGCTCTCAAACCACTGAACTATCCAGCTGCTGCCTCCACTTTTTAAAAAATTTGTACTGATGCTCATGAGTACTACAAAGTGAAATGGACAAGTATTTCATGAAATTCTGTTTCTTATCTTTTTGATGTATGATGAAATCAATTTCATCAATTCTTTTATATGCTTTGCCCATGAGAACTAGGGAGCCACACTTTTCTACTATTCTTATAGTCAAGTCTAAGAGTTAAAAAATGTTTTCTTTACATCATGTCTAAATTGGCCTGCTTTTCAACTCTAACCCATTTTTTTTCTCATTCTGCCCTCTAGATCCATGCAGGAAAAGGATAATTCTATTTCTACAATGTAGCTCCTTCAGATACTTGATACCAGTTCCTTCTTAAGATACTTCTTAAGTATTCACTTCTTTAAGTTAAACATGACTGGCTTTTTCAGGTAATCTTCATATACTGCACTGTTTATGGTCCCTTTTGTCCTGTTGGTCACCCTCCTTTGGGCTCACTATAGTTTGTCTAGGTCTTTCCTAAAATCTTACTCCCATGACTGAACAAAATACAACATATGTCACTTACAGAATATAGTGTAACTATTATCTCCCATGTTCTGGACTCCATTCCTTTTTTTTTAAACCCTTAACTTCTGAGTATTGGCTCCTAGGTGGAAGAGTGGTAAGGGTGGGCAATGGGGTCAAGTGACTTGCTCAGGGTCACACAGCTGGGAAGTGTTTGAGGCCGGATTTGAACCTAGGACCTCCCTTCTCTAGGCCTGACTCCCAATCCACTAAGCTACCCAGCTGCTTCCCTCCATTCCTTGCTTGAGAAAGCATAAGAGAGCATTTGTTTATTAGGTTGCCAAATCACTGTGAACTCACACTTTGTTTGCATTATAATACTAAGATTGCTATTGCCTTGGTCCCTTAGTTTGTGCTATTGTTAAAGGAGAAATGGCTGGCTGTCATCTGTTGGCTACTGGTTTGTCCTTTTGAGAAGTCAGTAGGAATCTGGAGGTTCTCCTCTAGCTTCCACCCCAAGACCTAGCCTTTGGTGGCCCTGCTCCTTTGTTGGTCCTTTCCCCTTCATACATGTATGGAGGAAGGCCAGGATTCTTTTCTCCAGTTAGCCAAGCTTTGATTTAGGCATCTCCTATCCTAAATGGCTTGTTTGCTTTTGGTCCCCTGGGCTGTTCCTCCTTACTTCTCCAGTAAAGACCTGGGGTAAATAAGTGAATATATATTGATATAGTCCAGTTCCAAAATCTGTTTTCTTGCCCCCTGGAAAGGGACACCAAGCTTGCATCTTGACAAGGCTCTGTGCCTGACTCAGCTCTGGGCTATGGTGGGGTGGGGGTGGGGGGAGAAGAGCCTAGCACTGCCTCATCTTGGGCTCCTAGTTTTCCCCAGGAGTGAGTAGGAGCCTTGCAGCTCTTCCACTAGTTCCTAGTTCCATGTTTTCTAGAATGCAAGAGGATAGTCAAGAATGGAAGCTTGTTGTGGAGATGGAAAAAAGAAATGAGAAATATTTCCTGACAAATGTGGTCTCCACCATCAGACTTGGCAGATGACTAAATTTACTTGGCTGAATAGCTTTCTTTGTTTTAGAACTTTGATTTATCTTCTAATGTTTTTCCATGATATCCCTCTACTTCTAGCCCTTCATGTACCCAGACTAATTTATCTGGTTTGTATAGCATGACCTCAAATAGTGCCATGGAAGCCTTTGCGTTCTTTTTCAGGTCCACTGTTAGGTGGAGAGACTAGGGAGTATGGCAGAATTGCTGATGTATCTAGTTGAAATATCTTGAAGGTTTCTATGATCAGAATCAGTTCATTTTTTGTAACTTAAACTTGACAAAGTAAATGCGCTTTCCTCCACTTTATAGTTTGCTCATGGAATGAGATTGGCCACAGAGAAGTGCAATTATGCAAGCCAACATCCAATTTCTCCTATTCCAATTAGATTTCTTATAGCCATTTTACTTTATTATAGAGGAAAAAATGTAATGGCCTATTTTACTGACTTTTTTCTGAAAGTAGAAAGACATTTGCTTTAGTTGTAAAGAAGGGAGTACATGATAAAATGTTTTGTTTGATTTTTCGTTCATTGTACACTGCTTCTGAACATCTATTGATGTTCAACTGAACTGTGCAGTTTGTATTGGAGGAGAAAAAGACATTGCAAACAAGGGTTTTAAACCCATACCTTCTGTCTTAGCATCAATACTGAATATTGGTTCTAAAGCAGAAGAGTACCAAGGACTAGGAAATCAGGGTTAAGTGATTTGCTCAGGGTTGCACAGTTATGAACTCTCTGAGGCTAGATTTGAATTCAGGACCTCTCATCTCTAAGGCCTGGCTCTCAATCCATTGAGCCACCTACCTACCAAGTAGGTTTTTTTATAGATAAATGTTACAATCTTATAGTAACCTGAACCCTAGGCTTACTGATACTTGACATTATAGCATCTTAGTTTTGTGATATACCTCTTTTCACTCTCAAATAATAAATGTATTTTCTAAATATGAATACAATATATACATTTATTAATAAATTTCACTATAAAAATATATTTCTTTTGTGAGATGGAAATAAACAAATGCCTGAGTCTTGATAACAAAAGAACACAATATTTAGGATAGAAAGGAAAGACATGACATGGAAAAGGTTTCTGAAATTAGCCTGTTTATTCCTCTAACAAGAGCTGTGGATAGGAATAGTAGTAGTGGCTCTTTGGCAGACACCAACTTGCTATTTAAAGCTATTCTACTGCCTTTCAGTCTACATAATAATAAACAGCTTCTAAGAGAGATTAAATGATCAGAGTGAAATTTAGAGTTTAATCCCTAATTATAAGCTAATCTTTTACATATCTTTGGAATAAAAAGACCCAGCTGACTTCTTAAAGTACCATTTTAAGATGAAGAAACATTTATAATCTTACTAAGTGGTCTTCTTTACAGAAAGTTTCATTTTTGTAAAACTTCTCCTAAGAGTCCTAAACTCTACCCAAAAGAATAACAGATATTTCAAAAAGGCTCTCATATGACTAGTCAATTATTCTCCAATGGAAAGCAGAATAAGTGAGATTTTGCCAACTGTCTATATGTTGGCACAGTATAAAAGATTACCTGAATTTCAAGAAGTACAGTGAAAAGACTGGCAGTTTTGAGAATTAGAGCCTTAATGACTTGAGGTAGATTAGTCGAATCTACTCAAGGAGAAAAGGCAAGATAGAAAATAATGTCCCAATCACAATGGAATCCTTCACTATTTGTGATAATATAGAAAAACTATGATGAACTCTTTGGATATTAAATGCAGAGGTCAAAGTACTTCTATAGGATTTCCAGAGGAATTTACCAATTAAGTAACTGAATCATTTGTTTGAAAGTGTTACTGAAATATCTTAACACTTCTGCAACCATTCCAGAAAATTTGGTCATTCCCAGATGAGGTTAGTTATGCCTTAACAAAACCAATCATTAACTCCAGCAAATGATTTTGTGGGAATTATTGCTGTTATAAAATATATTCAAGAGTTTATAGAAACAACTCTTTTTTATTTTTAAAATAAATTTGCAGCTGTAGGTCAGCTGGAACAGCTGCAGTGGAGAAGAAAAAAAAACACAACCAAGTCTTGTAGCTGCTTTTGCAATTAATTTTTTGCCAATTAAAAGGCAAAATACATACTGATTAGGTTCCAGATTCAAAATGTCTTCAGTCTCGTCCCACTAACTCCCAAACTTTGAAGTGATTAGTAAAGGGCCATTCAGCAACTAATTTCTCAGACATTTAGGATTTTGAGATCTGTATTTTCCATTTATAGCTCAGTCAAATAAAAATATGAGTTCTGAATACCAGAAGTCTAAACCAAATTTCCGCTTCTGCTGTAGACCTAGCCCAACACTCTGTGAAGAAAGTGAGAACACAAATTATGGGCCACATTATTAGCCAGATTCTCATTCTCCTACATACCCCCATGTCTGCCTTCTAAATACAGGACTCCCTTTGAAGTCAACAAAGACTTCAAGTCCAGATGAGAGTGGTATGGGAATATGAGCACATCTGAATCAGAAAAGAGCAGTGCTGAATAGTAGTCCTGAGTTAATCAACAGTGGAACATTAATCTAGTGCAATATTTTCAGAAAATAACAAGTGTCATTACGTTGATTATGGATGTGTATATATATATATATATCTATTTCAAACCTATTTAAATATGTCATAATAAATATTAATAGGTCAAGGTTCCACAGACCCCAAAGGGTCTGTGAATGTGAATGTGAAAAAATTACATCATTTTATGTATTTAAACATCTTATTCTGAGAAACTGTTGATAGGGTTCAAGAGACTTTCAAAGTGGTCCATGACTTAAAAAAGGTTAAGAACTTTTGAACTACAGGTTAGTAAGACAAGTTCAATTTTCATGAGTTTTTTTAAAACAAACTATAAACATATGCTAAATTGGTGCATTTAATTCAGTCTAATTCCACAAACAGCTAAGTGCCATTTATTTAGATTTCTTCAATGCAATAATTAATTTCAAAACTACTTACTGTATCTTAGTTTGATGAAACATACATCAAATAGAATACAAAGATTAGCTACTTTTTGTTTTGCACAAAATTGTGCCTGGAATCAGAAAGCAAACTCTCAATTCAAAACTGACTTTAGACAGTATCTGTGCTACCACAGGCAAGTCACTTTACTGACATTTGCACCTCTATTTCCCAAGATGTAAAAGGGGATTAATAATAGCATCTATCTTATAGAATTGTTGTGAGGATCAAATGAGATCTTTGTTTAAAAAAAAGTGATTAACAGAGTGCCTGGCACAGAGAAGTGGCTATGTAAATGTTTATTCCTATCCTTCCCCCTTCTTCAAAGGTTTTTAAGCTTTTACTGGTATAGGCCAATGGGGTTGACTGGGCTCTATCTCAGAGTAGAGATATATGTCTATCATTTAAGATCTATAATGCTGGCTATGCTACAAAAGAGTTGAGAAAAAGTAAAAAATTACATGAGTAAGTTAAAGAATTTGTAGGTCAGTGATACATATGAAAAATTTCAAGCTTGGAGTAACTTTCTGGTTAGATGACTGATGCAATGATGTATTCTGGGTGCCCAATTATTTAACTTAAAAATCAAAAAGTTACCAAACTTGAAAACTTGTAAAATGCTGATTAATTATGTGTTTGTATAAAATCCAACAATTTGTGTTTTACTATATAAAATTACAATGATGTTATTAAAAAAAACCTTTTCAACACAATGTCTTCCATTATTTTATGACTGATTTATTTTAGTGACATTCTTTCATTATATCCAGATCAGTAGATATTATAAAAAAAGAAGCACTTTAAGTAGTAGTTTTCATCATTGCAACTTAAGCAAGAAAATAAATACTATATAAACCATATAAATTTGAATTCCAATAGTATAAATAAGGACAAAACCTTTTAATAATAAGCATTTTCTAGCCAATAAGCCCTTTCCATTGACCTATTATTTACTTAATGTGCTTTAGTCAATTTTTACTATACAAAAAATGGAAACACCTTAGGCAATGTTCACACACAACATATTAGAACCAGCTGCTGCAGAAGAACCTTAAGAAAAAAGGCTTCTTGATTTAATTGGGAAAACAGGAGGAAGCATAAATTTTACTGCCATTAATAACTTCAAGCAATCTTGATATGACTTTACCTCACTTTGACGGCTAGACATGTGCTTTGTGTTAGGGTGTTTGCCACATCTGACCTTTATTGTTTGTTCACTTGATCAGGTAGGAAAATGCAGGGGTTTTTATAGGATAAATGAGGCCTATTAACATTGGAAAATAGTGCAGTAGCCTATGAGGAGCTGCTCTCTGAAACAAATGTGTGAAATTCCAAAACAAGTTTGGTAACAAAAAGGTCAAAATTCAAAAGTCATTAAAAAAATCTTTCAGTTTTATTTAAAGAAACTTTTATAAAGACAACCATGTTTTTAAAAAGCAAAAAAACACACTAATTTAAAAACAAATCACATCTTCAGTCTTGAAAAACCATTTGGGATGAGCCACTCAGGATAGAAGTATATAATATTTCACTTTTCATAATAAATAGTCTACAAGTTAATGTGCAAGTACTATCTGCATTAGTTGATACTTTTGAAAAATTCAAAATGAAATCATATCTAAGTATTGTTTTAAAATGCAAACATAAAAGAATTGTAAATGTTAGAAACCAATTTTCTAATGGTGTTTCAAAGACAGCTGATGTGATGGCCAGAAGAAATAATATTTTAAGTTTTAAGGGATCAAAGTTGGGAATCCAAAACTATCTACTTTGGCCATCTCCAAAAATGAGTGAAATCAGATTTGCCTCAACCAGAAAAGAACAAACATTTATCACTTAACTCTTGAACTGAAACAACTCTACATATTGATGAAATGTTTCTCCAGTGCTGGAAAAATACTCTCAGATCCAGATTACTAAAGTATAAACTAGATCAAGAGAAATCAGATCTCCTTATGTGATTTTTAGGAAACACGAAGCCAATTCTGGACTTGCTCTTCTAGAATCCAGTGCTTTCTCCTCCCCATATTTTTACATCAAATTGGGATATTTTTAGATAATCTTAATTCATCTTCTAAAAATGAGAGTCTGACCTGACCTTGCACTGAATAAAATCTCAGATTCCTTTTCTGAATGATTTATGTCAAACTACAAAACAAGCACAATAGATGCTACTGAATCTGAATCCTAATTATTTCCAAGAAAAATAATAACAATAACAAAACTCATTTGGAAGAACAAAAGGTCAAGAATATCAAAATAATAAATAGAGTCTAATAAATAAATAAATAAACAGATAGAGCCCAATCAATCAATCAATCAATAGAGCCTAATAAATAGAGTCGTGGATTCATGTAAAAGGTTAGGAAATCAACACATAGTAGTTAATGATCATAATAATCTAATGTTCAATAAAACCAAAGATCCAGTCTATGCAGGGAGAACTCACTATCTGACAAAAACTGCTGGGAAAATTGTAAGATAATATGGCAGAAACTAGGCCTAAACCAAGATCTCACACTATATACCAAGATAAAGTCAAAACCAAAATGGATACTTGATCTAGAAATAAAGGGTAATACCATAAACAAATTAGAGAAACATGGATAAGTTCACCTATCAAACTTATGGATAAGGGAAGAATTAATGATCAAAAAAGAACTTGAGAACATTACAAAAACTGATATAATTTTGATTACATCAAATTAAAAAGGTTTTACACAAACAAAACTAATGCAACCAAGATTAAGAAGGGAAACAAGTTGGGAAATTTTTTTCATAGCAAGTGTCTCTGGCAAAGACCTCATTTTCCAAATATGTAGAGAACTAAGCCAAATATTTAAGAATACAAAGCATTACCATTGCCAAATGGTCAAAGGAGGCAGTTCTCAGATGAGGAAATTAAAACTATCGATTGTCACATGAAAAAATGCTCCAAATCACTATTAGAGAAATGCAAATTAAAAAAACTCTCAGGTATCACCTCACACCTATCAGACTGGCTAATATGAATAAAAAGGAAAATGATAAATGATGGAGAAGATGTGGGAAAATTGGGACATTAATATACTGTTGGCAGAACTGTGAACTGATATAGCCATTCTGGAGAGCAATCCAAAACATGCCTAAAGGACTTTAAAACAATGCATACCCTTTGATCCAACAGTCCCATTACTAAGTCTGCATCCTAAAGAGATCAGAGAAAGGGGAAAAGCTCCTGCTTGCACAAAAACATTTTTGTGTGTGTGTCAAAGTAGTGTCAAAGAACTGAAAACTGAGGGGGTACCCATCAATTGGGGAATGGATGAACAAATTGTGATATGTGGTTGTGATGGAATATGACTATGCCATAAGAAATAATGAACAGGATGAGTTCAGAAAAATATGGAAAGTCTTATATAAACTGATGTATAATGAAATGAGCAGAACCAGGGGAACAGTATATATATGGTAACAGAAATACTGTATGATGATTAACTGTGAAGGGCTAAACTATTATCCTCAAAAAAGATTCCAAGATAACTGCAAGGGACCATGACAAAAAATGACATTCAAAGTCAAAGAAGGAACTGTTAGAATCTGATTGCAGAGCAAAGAATACACACTTTCACTTTATTTCCATCATAAGATTTTTTTTTATTGTATGTGTGATGTATGTTCTCTGTCATGCATGCAGAAAGTGGAAATACATATCATGAAATCACTGTTATTAAACTATAACAGATCATTTTCTGCCTGGAAAGCATGAAAAGGAAAGAGGGAGAAAATTTTAATTGCAAAATGTCAAAAAACAATTGTAAAAATTGTTTCTACATGTAATATTTTAAAAAATAAAAGAAAGTCAAAAGAGAAAAAATAAGAGAAAATAACAGGAAACTTTGGAAGTGGAAAGGGTTTGGAGGGAAAGATTATGAGTTCAATTTTGTTCATATTGAATTTAAGATGTCTAAGGGACACTCAGTTTAATATGTTTAATAGGTAGTTAGAGATGCCAGACTGGAGATCAGCAGAGAGATTAGGGGCAATTAAGTAGATATGAAAATCATCATCATAGAGATAATTGAATCTCTAGGAGCTAATGAGATCATGGAATGAAATTATATAGAGGGAGAAAAGAAGACCCTGTGGTGGTTTAGTGAGTATTGTCAAGTCCCCACCTATTGTCCATTCTTGTCTCCTACACACCCTTCTGAACCCAGATAAAAATATAAGTTAACCCCATATTTTACCATAAGAGTTTGACTTTCATTAAGATCCAACAAGGAGAGGCAAGAAATCATGGAGGTAAAAGAAAAACCAGGAGAGAGCAATAGCATAAAAACCAGTGCTATAGGCTGCAGAGAGTTCTAGAAAGATGAAGATTGAGAAAAAGAGCATTTGTTTTAACGATGAACAGTTCATAAATGACTTTGGAGTAGTTTCAGTTGTGATTGGGTTAGAACACAGTATGTAGAGTTAAGAAGAAAAGAGTACACCAAAAGGAATAAGTGGCACCTATTATAGATGGTCTTCTCAAGGAGTTTAGCTTTACAAAAATGAGAGATCCGTGCTCTGTCCTGTTTAGACCACATCTAACATAGTACTCTGTTCCATTCAGGATACTATATTTTAAGAGGGGTATTGGCAAGCATAGCACATATCCAAATAAGAGCAATGATGATCATTTAGCAGTGATTCCCAAAGTGGGCACCCACCCCCCCCTGCCCCGTGGTGGGTGTTGCAGTGATCCAGGGGAGGGGTGATGGCCAGAGGTGCATTTAGGGACAGTGAATAAACTGTAAGGGGGCAGTGATAGTATGTGACAGGGGGCCCTAAGTAATATTTTTTCTGGAAAGGGGGCGGTAGGCCAAAAAAGTTTGAGAACCACTGATTTAGGGTCTAGAATTCAAGTTATATGGTAAATGATTAAAAGAACCTCACCTTCAATTCTTACACTCCTCAACATGTACTCTTTGATGAGATGACCCTGCCCTCTTTGTTGTTCCAAGAACAAGACATTCCATCTCTTGGCTCCAGGAATTCTCTCTGTCTCATATGCCTGAAATATTTTCCCTTCTCATCTGTTCTCCCTGGCTTTCTATCAATCCCCAACTAAAATCTCATCTTCTGCAGGAAGCATTTCCCAACCTTTCTTAATTGTAGAGCCTTTACTTGGTTCGTGATTTCCTGGTATATCCTATATATAGGTTGGTACATACTTGGTTGCATGCTGTCTCCCTTACTTGATTGTAAATTCTTTAGGGGCAGGAACTGTCTTTTGTCTCTTTTTCTATCCCTACCCCTTAGCTCAGTATCTGACATAAAATAGGCACTTAATGATTATCATTTATCAACTGAAGTGAATATTACATTTTCTTAATTGATATTACTGACTCATTTGCTAATTCAGTATACTGTAACCTAATTTTAAGGTAGAGCCTCCTTACACATTGTTTTATTATTTGCTTTTCCCCCATAGAACTAGCTCCTACTCTTATTTATTTATTAGTTTAATAGTTCTTTTACTTTTATTAATTTCTCCTTTTATTTTTAGGATTTTCAATCTAGTCTTTAACTAGGGATTTTTAATTTGTTCTTTTCCTCATTTTTTTGGTTGCATTCCCAATTCATTGATCTGCTTTTTCTCTGTTTTATTAATATAAGTACTCAGGGCTATAAATTTCCCCCCAAGTACTGCCTTTGATTATATCCCACAAATTTTGATATGTTGTCTCCTCATTGTCATTTTCTTCAAAGAAATCAGTGATCCTATTTACACACTGTAAAGTTGATATTTTAAATGTAACATTGTTCACTAAATTTTAGATGAAAGAGAAATGTGAAAATATTTGGATATATTAAATTTCCAGTAGTAAAATGAATTAGAGTACAGCTAGACGTGATCACATAATTACAGGGAGAATCTCATGTGAGTTTTGGCTGATTTTGCTGTAGGTTACCCTGATTTTTTATGGTAATTTTTCTTAAGATTATAGGATAATAAATATAGAGATGGAAGGTTCTTAGATGCTATCATCTCCCAAATGATGAAGCAGAGGCCCAGAAAGATGAAATGATTTGCTCAAGGTTACAGAGGTACATGGCAGAGCCATGATTTCAACATGACATCATTTTCAACACATCTTCTTGTGAAATAATGCTCTAATGTCACATTCAGCATACCTTAAACTGCAACATGCTGCATCATGAATGACATATTTAACAGCAGTTCAGTTTAATATAAGTAGAAATCTAAAATGTTATAGAAATACACATATTAAAAGATAAATCAAGTATCCAAAATATGTATTTACTAATAACAATTATGTGATGAAATTTCGAAGCCAGTGAGGAATGATTCCACCTAAATTTGATTAAGGGGTAATAGAAAAATTATTATATTAAAACATTTAGAGATTTGAAATTCATTCTTTTAGTTTAGAAACATAAAAATGTGTTATATGTTGTTTGGTTTATTCATAAAATTATCATTTTTATTGTATTTGAAATTTTGTTTAAGTAGAAAGTCTAGGAAAGCAGAAATTGGAAGGAGACAGGACTACAGGAATGGGAGGTAGCTTGATTAACGCATGGAGTCAGGAGACAGAATGCTGTGTTTGTGATAATGAGATTAAATTCTACCCTGCCCATCTTTAGATTTAATTGCCAAAGGTGAAAACATGTCCATTTAACTCACAAGGTCTGTAACCCACATGTGCTAGAGTGAGTAACAAATCAGAATTTACTGACTGCCTCCCTCCTGGTCAGTCCTAAGAAAAGTGTCTGTTGTGATTGGACATGCAAACTAAGAGGAAGGCACAGGAAGTGATGCAAAAGAGGACCCCTTAAAAAGAGAGTTGAGTGAGCCAGGGGCTCTTCTGGTTCTTGCTTGGACATGGAGGAGCCCTGGACCATGAGACCTTGGAATTCCATATGCTGAGTGTAAAGACTAACTCTTCCTGAACTTCCCTTAAGGAACTTCCCTTTCAAAAGAGACTCTGTGACTGAAGCTTTTGCTTCATATGCCTCTGGGGCCTTCGGGCTTTGGCCCTCAGCTCAAGGGTTGCTCTTTTTTTGCCTGAGGACTGGTTAGATCTGCTTGGGTTAAACCAGGGACCTAAGCAAATTATTTAGTTTGTCAGGTTAATTATCTTACCTTATCTTCTTTCTAAATTTCTTAATTCTCTCTCTCTTTTCTCATTTGTAAATAAACTTCTACAAAAGTCATTTTGACTTGAGGTTATTCTTTAATTGGGGATTGATAATTATTCAATTCCCTGGTGACCTAACCTTTTAATATTCACCCAATCAAAACCCCCTTTGTGTATGAGGAATAGTAAGCAGACTGCTGTAGCTGGATCATAGAGTAAGCAAAGGGTAGTAAAATGAAATGCTAAGAAGAATAGGAAGCTAAGAAGGAACTATGTTGTGAATATCTTTAAATGTCAAATACAGGACTTTATATTGTATTCTGGAATTTACCGAGTATGGTGACATGATCAGAATTATGCTTTAGGAAAGATAACTCTGGCAACTTAATTGAGTTCCATTTTGGATGTATTGAGTTTAAGACATCTGTAACATATCTAGTTAGGTGGCCCAGGAGAGCATTAAACTTGGAGTCAATGTTATCTGAGTTAAAATCTTACATCAGACATTTCATAGCTGTGTAAACTCCAGGTAAGTCATTTAGCCCCTGTGTTTGCCTCAGTTTCCTCATCAGTAAAATAATAATAGCACTTACTTCCCATGATATTGTGAGGTTCAAATGAGGAAATAATTGTAAAGCACTTAGAAAAATGCCTACCACACAATGATAAAAATATAAGTATCATCCAAAGTAGGGGAATATTCTAGAGGTAATTTTTGAGAGTCAATGGCATATTTCCAACGACAATGAAATCTTCCTACAAAAAGGGTCATTTTGTTTTGTTTCCCCCATCTTTCTTCCTTCCTTCCTTCCTTCCTTCCTTCCTTCCTTCCTTCCTACCTTCCTTCCTTCCTTCCTTCCTTCCTTCCTTCCTTCCTTCCTTCCTCTTCTTTCTTTCTTCTTTCCTTTTTTTATACTTAACTGCTCTTTATGTAAGATTCAGCAATGAGCATCATAACACAGTCTATAAACCTTTTCCACTATATTCTGAATATCAATGCAAATTTCTGAAAATTAAAATATACAATCAAGCATCATAGAATTAAAAAAGCCAAACTACATGTAAATTTTTACAGGAAAAGACCTGTTATTGAGGTGGATTATCTTAGGATATATGCTATTTTCTAGATCAAGCATGGATTCTATGAACTTCAACTTTACCACTGTATGAAGTGTAAACCTTACATAGCTACTAAATTTTTTTTTTTTTTTATGAAGTAGACACTCAACGAAGAACATCCTTCCCCGGAGCACTTATACGCTGATGTTCTGAGGTAGGGCTCTACCACACCAAAGTATCCCACAACTTATAAAGTAATCAAGATAGGGATCCTAAAAGGATGTTGATATATTTCCTTGATACATTAAGCCCCAAAATGGGTGGAGAGAACCCAAGTTAGTAAAGACACTTTTGAAATTTTATTAGTGTATTCTCTAGTGGATGAAAGGATATATTGTGGCAAATAATTTCCTCAGCATCTAACAACCCTGGATACACTGACACAAGGAAGCATTCTAAAACACACATAAAGGTCAAATGACTTAAGAACTTTTAATAAAGTATTCTTTGGATTCATATTTTATTCTTGGATGTACCAAAAAAATCAACAAATGTGCTAAGAAAGCTAACAAGAAACTGAAAAAAAATATTCGAGAAGAATACAGTTCATGATAGATTAAAGTTAAGATTTCCAAATAAAAACAAACCTCCTTTTCATTTGCTTACAGTATTGGCCATGCTAATATGGATTTCCCATATAGTAAAATTCCACAAAGTCAAGCAAAATCAGACAATAAAGAAATACATTGCCAAAATACAAATATTAGGATGCTACAGTCTGAACATGGTTAACTTTTATTATGTCCACGAAACTGCAAACATTGAATTATGCTAAGATGTTTAAGGTTTTTGTAAAAGTAAAAGTAAATGAAACTAGATGAATGCTTATTCTCTAAGCTCTATGTGCTTAGAATACTCTTCAATATACCTCAACTCTATCCTTCCTGCACTCCTCTCCTGTTTTGCCCTCTACTGAAACTCTAACCATTCTTCAAGGCCCAGCTCAAACTTCTCTTCCATAAAGGTTTCTCTGATCCCTTCAGACAGAATTCACCTCCTTTTATGAACTATCACTATACTTTGTATCTCTCATAATAAAGTTTGTTTTGATGTTATTGTTATTTGTGATTATCTTTCTAATATTCTCTACAATACTATAAATCCTTTGGAAACAAGGACTGTCTTAATAATCCTGTTATCTTTGCAAAAACCTCCATTAAAAAGTTTTCAATTTCTTCAACTATAAAAAAGTATAATGATATTTGCACTATCTACCTGATAGGGTTGTTGTGAGAAAAGCTCTCTAAAGTTTAAAGTGGGAGGTAGCTGGGTAGCTCAAAGGAATTGAGAGCCAGAACTAGAGACAGGAGGTCCTGGGTTCAAATCTACCTCAGACACTTCCTAGCTGTGTGACCCTGGGCAAGTCAGTTAACCCCTGCTGCCTAGCCCTTATCACTCTTCTGCCTTGGTATCAATACAGAGTATTGATTCTAAGGTGGAAGGTAAGAGTTTAAAAACAAACAAACAAATAAATAATAAAGTTTAAAGTGCTATATAAATGTAAGTTGTTAATATTTTCTAAATGAATTTCAATGGTATAGTATAAAAGAAATTTCTATATAATATTTTTAAATGATCAGTGAAAAACTCACATATTCCAATAGATTTCTCTCTTCTTTTTTCCCCTGGTAAATATTCAGTGACTAGGGAGGCAATATAATGGAAAGAACTCTGAGTTTGAGGACATGAGTTCAAGTTGTAGATCTTCCAGTAAGTAGCTACATAAAGTTAGACAAGTCCACTTTTTCTCTCTCAGTACGCTTATGTATAAATTTGAAAAATTAGACTAAATGACCTTTAGGATGTTTTTCAAGCAAGGAGAAAGAGCTGTGGACTCAAAGTCAAGAAACTTTGAATCGAATTAAAGCTTTAACACTTACTAGCTAGCAACATAAACTTACATAAATCTCATTGTCTTTATGAACTTCTGATTCACTACATTCTAGATATAATATTACTACTTTGAGTTCTGTTATAGGGGAACTTCTTTTTAAAACTTATGGTCTTATACAAATGTGAATTATTATTCTCATAAAATAGATTAATCTGAAGATAGACAAAGAAGCTAAGAAATAAGATCTTCCTAGGCCTCAATGTTTATGAAAAGGAGGACCATTGTCATGCCTCTCCTTAGAGACAATGCAGTATCATTCTGGAAGTAAAAATCAAAACATCTAATTAAAATCTTTTCTTAGATAAAATATAATTTTAAAGAATTATTTGTCTCACACACATGTTACTCTCATTCCCAACAGCAGGGGTCGCAATGTACCAGCCTTTTATTTCAGGAAATAAAGTATTAGTATATTTGTTAATAAAACAGGTTTATTAAAGTTTGAAAGAAACATTATTTGTTGTTCACCAATTAGAAGGACATATTTGTCTAAAAAAGAACAAAAACATTTTTTAAGTAGTGTCTAAGTAATAAGAAAATCTTCTTGAAATTGGGTAGTAGCTAAAAAAAAGTCTCTCTTAATAACCATTGGTGAAAATTTCTGCTGCATATATAGGAAAGATAACTTAGAGAAATCGAGAAAAGGAACTTTGTTTCTGAGAATGTCAACTAAGAACCACAGAATCTCAAAAGGTAAAACAGAAGATATCATAGTTTAACACGTACTTAGACCTAAATCTCCTTTGCACTATTAGTCACACCTGTTAAAATCAGACTTTGTTTGAAAACTTCTAATGAAGGTAAACCCACTACCTTCCTGAGTCAGTCCATTCTACTTTTGGACTGCACTTATTATTGTTAGGAAGCTTTTCTTTACAAAAAAACCAAATTTATATCTTTGCAAATTCCATCTATGATTCCTCTAGTTCTGCTTTCTGGGTGACATGGACCAAGTATAATTCCACTTTCATATGAGAATGCCTAAAATTCTTGACGATAGCAGAGCAGGTAATATCCATTCTCATCTACTTTCTCCAGTGTTCTCTTCTTCAAGTTAAATATTTCTTGATCTGTCACCTTATTTTCATATAGTATGAACTTAAGGACCTTTTGCTGTTCTACAATTCAGTTGTCTTTTAGCCACCAATGACAAAAATTCTTAAGAATAGACGCTAAACATTAATTAGTCACTTACATGAGCTGACTGGTCCTATGGTATTATGCATTAAAAGTGGTTGACTTGCCTACAATTGGTAGAGAAATATTAGCATGTGTAGGTTTGAGAGCCATAGCTAACAGATATATGGTATTGATAGGAGAATACTGTTCCTTAAGAGGTGGGCTTGGGGGCAGCGAGGTGACTCAGTAGACTGAAAGCCAGGCCTAGAGACAAGAAATCCTAGGTTCAAATCTGGTCCTAAGATATTCCTAAGATATTGTCCTCTGGGCAAGTCACATAACCCCCACTGCCTAGACCTTACTCCCTGGAACCAGTACACAATATTGAATCAAAGACTGAAGGTAAGGGTTTAACAACAAAAGAGGCAGGCTTTAAAAACAGCAAGTAGCTTAGGTCTTAATTCTAGTGCTTTCTCTCTCTTAATTATTCCTTCCTTATCCTGTATATAGCTTGTTTGTACATATTTGTTTGCTTTTCGTCTCCTCCATTAGGTTGTAAGTTCCTGTCTTTTTTGCCTCTTTTTGTATCCCTAATTCTTAGTATTTTGTAACTGGCACAGAGTAGGTACTTAGTAAATGTTTATTCACTGACTAAACTGAAAGTATCAAATTTCCAGAGACAAAGAGCCCAAAAAAGACAAAACCGGAACTTTCCCTCATAATTAATTCTGCCCAGTTTACCATCCAGTTATATACATAGCACCTCCTCAAGATATAAATGTTGAGATTAACTGAATGGGTTGTCCAACTATGTGTAAAAATCCGTAAAATGTTTTTTACTTTGATTTTCTAAGAATGTCTGATTAAAAGTCACATTCAAATAACTATGAATTTCACTAAAAAGATTGGTACCCAAAGCAATTTGAAAAATTAATAGAATATCTGTGAATATAAGCTTTTAAAGAATCTTAGCATCAATAGGATTATGTCTTCTTCCATTTGAACTCCCATAATATGGAATCCTTCTTGACACAAGCCAAAATACCTTGCATCAAAAACAAATTTCTCCTTACTTCATACCTCTTTTGATGTTAATACTCAGTGGCTTTCTATTCTCTCTACCAGTGATGTCAAATTCAAATAGAAATGCATCTCTGCTATAGCATATCAACTTGGAAAATTATGAATTAACATTATATATGCTTTTATGTTTTTATTTATTTTGTTAAACATTTCTCAATTACATTTTAATTTGGTTAAGTCACACATAGGAGTTTTGTGGTGGTCTGAGGGATTCTGGTTTGACACCTCTGCCCAACACCATTCTGCCTCTCATACAAAAGATACAAAATAAACAGGATAATTTTAGAGGTAAAGCATTTACACCTGTGTAGAACCAGGAAAAGCCTCCTACAAGAGACGGAATGTGAAAAAGCTCAGGAAATCAAACTGGATACATAGATCTGAGAACTGTCTGTGAACTGATAATTAAACCTATGAAAGTTGATAAAGTCAAGAAAAGATAATTAAATCCATGAGAATTGATAAAGTCAAAGAAATGAAAAGAAAGATGATCCAGGAAAAAGACTAAATGGCATGACTATATTTAGAGGGAGAATGATGATGGCCTATCAAAGAAAACTGAGAAAGAATTGTCAAAAGGTGGAAGAAACAAGAAGGAATAGTAGCATGAATATCGAGAGAAAAAAGGGAATTCAGTTTAAAAAAAGGGCAATCAGTTTTAAATGTTGCAGAGAGGTAAAGAAAGGTGAGGATAGGAAAAGAATATAAGCTTTTCAAGTAAGAGATCACCAGACACTTTGGAATTAAGGCAACAAGTGTAAACAACTATTTCTAGAAGGATATAGCTAAGAAAGGAAAGGTTAAGGAGGTCAGTGGGAAGATATAGCAGAGCTAAGTGAGGTTTTTTTTTAGAGGAAGTATAGGGCTAGGAGGGAGGAAAGTGATTGGTCATACTGATGGAAGAGAATGTACCAACAGATAAAGAGGGAGATTGAAGATTAGGGAGAGAGGAAGGCAGACTGTGGCAGCAATCAGTTGAATGAGATAGGAGTAGATGAAATCAAAAGTATGAAGTGTATGGAGAAGAAAGGAAAGTTCTAGTAAAGAGCATTTTTTATTTCAACATGGTATGAAGTAAGCTAGAAATAGAGGGGTAAAAATGAGTTGTAGTACCAGTAGATGAGAAGAGATTTTTAATAGATGTGGAGAATATAACAGATACTGGGACAAGCAGGGTTAAATGACTTGCCCAGGTTCACACAGCTGACTCTAGGGGGAACTCCTACAGATCAGAGCAGGGGGTAATATATGGATGATGAGCCAGTCAATGAAAGTTAAAAGGAGCATTTACATAGTTAAGAGGAAAAGTAGAAGAGAGAAATATAGATAGGGAAACCTGGAAGATTGGTAAGGATGGGGTGGAAAGATGATTGAAGTCATAATCAGCTGAAGAAGACAGAAGAGTATGGGGTCAAGGACACATATGTATCCACTATAGTAAAGGCAGAAAAGAGGAAAGAATACTAAAAAACAAAGTTTTAGAATCAACTACCAACTTTAATTTAGCTAAGGCAGTGATGGTGAACCTTTTAGAGACTGAGTGCCCAAACTGCAATCCTCAAGCCACATGTGAGCTGAGCCTCCCTATGGGCAGAGGGGCGGGTGATATGAGAAATGTCCTTAGGTATGGTGGAGGGGGAGTGGGAGCAGCCCCCTCTGGCATGCATGCCATAGGTTTGCCAACATGGGGCTAAGAGGTATTCTTACAGAAGATACTAATCCAATGATCAATAAGAGGACACAATACTATACTAAATTAATTGTATCAATTTTGATCGTCTTATTATAAATAAACCAGAAGAAAGAAGCAACTAAATAAAAGAATGGATGGCAGGAATGTCTTAGACTGGCAAGGAAAGGTAGTGGTGGAACTGGTTTTATTTTATGTCCAAAGACCACAAGAAATGTAATTTCATTGGACATTTGGTCATCTCCTATTGAAGTGCTCATGATTACAAAAAAGGCCACCAAGAAATTAATTATAGATTATGCACCAAACCTGGTTGCAGAAAATGAAGATCCAGCCAAGATTTACCATAAATGCTCCAAAAGAACTATTTTGCCTTCAATCAATTCCTGAAAAGTAGCCAAAATAGCAGTGGAAACTTTAAAACTATCCAGTTCTGGTTTATTAGTATCCGGATAATATAATCACTTATCCAAAAGAGTGATTTCTCATGTCTTGAGAATTTAAACAAATGATGAAGTTTCACTGTGAAAGGCCAACTTGGGAAGAGGGAGAAAGCTATTCTTTGTGCTCAGAATTCTTTCCTGTTCCCTATGCCACACAATAATGATAGAAGTACTTTTCAAACTAACACAAAATGTCAGCTAAAAAGAGGGTAATAGTTGGCCACATTTATTGTTTTATATTTTTGTTTCATGTCCTTCATGAAAGTAATGTAAATGTTTGGGCTAAAAGAGGCTATTATTAGACATTGGCATAATGGAGAAGCCAAGATAATTAGTGTGTGCTCTCTATTCTTTCAGAACAGATTTGGCAGGATAAAGAGAATGGAAGCTCTTAGGTTAAATAACATTCAACACTTATTGGTGCTTACTCCATAGTAAGAAATGTATTAAGCAAAGGGTTAATCAGTCATCTAATGGAATGCCTAACTCAAGAGAGGCTGGTGTGTATCCAGATTAAAAACCATTATTGGCTCTTTCCAAAATCTCAGTTGTAAGCCACTAAAATCTTTTCCTTCCTTTTCAAGGGCTTTAAAATGTGGTAACTAAAGACATCCAGAACTGGGGTACTTGCTATACAAATTAGGAGTCACTCTAAGATTCACCATTCAAAAGAAATTTCTTAATGATAACTAGGACCACTGAGAGGATTTCTCCTGGCTCATTTAGAGTATCCTTCTGAGAACCCTATTTTCCAGAACTTATGATTCAACAGAAGAATGTCAGAACCGAACAGATGATGAATGAGAATTTTGCCAGAATTTTTCCTTTCATTCTTCCAGTCTTACTTGACACATATTTCAAATACTCAAGTTGCATGGTAGGAGCCAAGATGGCAGAGTAAAGGATGCTCTATTCTCCTGATCCCTATTGCATACACAGAAAGTAAACTGCCTCAAAACAAAAAAAAGCTGGAGGAATACATATCACTGGGGTAAGAGGAAAGAATGGCCTAGGCAGCACAGCATCTGTGAAAACTAGTAGAACTTGGAGCAGCTCAACACATGGCAACTTCACCAAAGGCAATGAACCTGTAGAACATGAACTGAGCCCAGCCTGAGTCACTCCACACAGGTATAGAAGGTAGAGAAGGCAGGAAACTTACAAACTCTCATCCCAAGTACCAGAGAAGAGTAGTTTGCAAGCTTGGAGCAGTGGGCTCGAGAAGAACCTTAACAGATAGATAAGGTAGCAAGGAAAAAAAAAACAACCACTAGGAAAATAGGCAAAAGACAAAAAACAAAATGAAGGATAAAAACCCATGACCTTAGAAAGTTACTTTGTTGATAGGGAAGACCAAAATATGCAAACTTGATGAGGGACTTATGAGAAAGAACACTATCTACATTCAGAGGAAGAACTGTGGGAATAAAAACAGAAGAAAAACAACTGCTTGAACACTTGGGTTGATGGGGATAAGATTTGAGATGTACACTCTAAACGATCACCCCAGTGCAACTATCAATTATATGGAATTGGGTCTTCATCAGTGTAACATGTAAAAGCCAGTGGAATTGCATGTTGGCTACAGGGAGGATGGGAGGGGGGATTTTAGGAGGGATGGAAAGAACATGCATCATGTAACCATGGAAAAAATATCCTAAAACAAAATAAAACAAACAAAACAAAACAAAATATACAAACTTGGAAAAAGAAAACAATGCCAAAAAGAAAATATGTGAAGCCTCAAGGAAAGTGTGAAAGGATGTCAGGCCACAAAAGAAGAAGTTAAATAATATGGTCTAATATCAAAAAACAAAAAGTGATGGGAAAGAGGAACACATGTGATGTAAAGAGAACAGACAGAATGGGGGAAACTATCTCTCATTAAGAGTTTCATAAGTGGCAAATACAGTAGAGGAGAAGATGAAGGGGTGGCTATGATGGACCCTTACTCTCAGAACTAGCTCAAAGTGGGAATAACACCAACATTCAGTCAGCTTTAGAAACCTACCTTACCCTATAGGAAAAGTAGGAAGATAGAGAGAATTAAAGGGGGTAGAGTAGAAAAAAGGAAGGTAAAGAATCAACAGAGGGAAAATAAGATGTAGGGAAACCATAATTAGTAATCATAACTGTGAATGTGAATGGGATGAGCTCACCTATAAAATGGAAAAGGATAGTAGAGTAGAGTAGAATTAAAAAACAGAATACTACAATATACTGTCTACAAGAAACATATTTAAAACAGGTAGATACACACAAAATAAGAGACTGAAGTATTATCTCTGAAGTATTATCTACTATAGCTCAGCTAAAATTAAAAAAAAGTGGGGGGAGTAATCATGATCTCAAATAAAGTAAAAGTAAAAATTCGTCTAATCAAAAAGAGATAAGGAAGGAAATTATAGCATGATAAAAGGTACCATAGACAATGAAACAATATCAGTACTAATCATGTATGCACCAAATGGCAAAGCATCCAGATTCCTAAAGGAAAAGTTACATGAGTTATAGGAGGTATAGTAAAACTATCTATTAGTATAGATATACTAGATAAAATAAAACTATTACTGGTGAGAGACCTCAACCCTCTATTCTAAGAAGCAGATAAATCTAACTAAAAAAGGAATAAGAAAGAAGTTAAGGAGGTAAATAGAACTTTAGAAAAACAATATGATAGACCTTTGGAGAAAACTGAATGGGATCCCTTTTTCTCAGTAGTACATGGCACCTTCACAAAAACTGACCACATAACAGGGCATAAAAGTCTCCTATCCAAATGTAGAAAAGTAGAAATATTAAATGTATACTTTTTAGATTATAACACAATAAAAATTATATTCAACAAAGGAGAGTAGAAAGACTAAAAATTAATTGGAAAATAAACAATCTAATCCTAAAGAATGACTGAGTCAAAGAACATAGAAATAATCAAAAATTTCATTAAGGAAAATGACGATGAGGAGACTACACATCAAAATTTATGGGATACAGCCAAAGTGGCACTGAGGAGGAAATTTTATATCTACAAATGCTTACATGAATAAAACAGAGAAAGAGCAGATCAATTAATTGGGCATGCAACTAAGAAAAAAACTAAGAAAAAGAACAAATTTCACTCCCCCCAATTAAAGACCAAATTGGATGTCCTGAAATTCAAGGGAGAGATAAATAAAATTGAAAATAAGAAAACCATTGAACTAATAAATAAGGGAAGGAGTTGTTTTTATGAAAAAAACAAATAAACTAGATATATCATTAGGTAACTTGCTTAAAAAGAAAGAAAACCAAATTGCCAATATCAAAAATGAAAAAGGCAAAATCATAAATGATGAAGAAATTAAAGCAATTATTGGGAGTTTATTTTGCCCCAATACAGGTTAATAAATCTGACAATCTAAGTGAAATAGATGAATACTTACAAAAATATAAACTACCCAGACTGAAAAAGAGAGAAAATAGAATACTTAAAAAACCCCATATCACACAGAAAAAGAAATTGATCAAACTATCAAAAAACTCATTAAGAAAAAGGCCCTTTGGCCAAATGGATTCACAAGTGAAATCTACCAAACGTACCTAAAAGTGCAGTGAGTTTGGGAAGTAGTCCAACTTGTACCATCTTATTCCTCAGTCCTGTATCAAAGGATAGATTTAACAAAAGTCTTAGGGTGATATTTAGCAGATCTTCATGTTCACAAGGTACCATTTTCACCAACTTTTCAACAATATCCATTTCTACCTGTAAAAAATAGGGTAAGCAAAATTGGGATTGAATTTTAAGCCATAAACAAAGACAGAGACAGACAAAGACAATTTTTATTTGTATATAATAATTTATACACTTTATATGTAAATATTTAATGCATGATATGTACTTCAGATCAAAAGATCCTCCCTAAAACAAAAGACCCTTATTTTTCAACCAACAACAGTGTCCTAGTGATATGATAGAGTGCAAATCATGTAACACACAGAAACTCAGAGTAGGAAAAGTAATGTCTACAAATATAGTACTTTGGTCAGTCAGAGTTTGCTTAATGAAATCCAGTAACAAAGAAAAGTATTTCTTCTTATTCAGTCATTTTGAATTGTGTCTGACTCTTTGTGGCTCCATTTGCGATTTTCCTGGCAGAGATAGTAGAGTGGTTTCCCATTTCATTCTCCCTCTCGTTTTACAGATTAGGAATAGGCAAAGAGAGTGAAGTGACTTGCCCAGGATCACATGAGCTAGTTAAATGTCTGTGGCCAGGCTTGAACACAGGAAGATGAATCTTCCTGATTCTGGACCCAACACTTTAACCACTGAGCCATCTCTCTGTCCCTGCCACTATTTCTAGAAGCAGCCAATTTCACTCACACAGAAGTAATTCATGTAAGAAAAAAAATGTTTCTCCTTGCACAAAGCCTAAATTTACTGCTTTGCAGTTTCCACCCATTGCTTCTAGTTCTGAATATGTGGTCAAGTAGAACAAATCTAATACCTCATCCACAAAAGGAAACCATTTGTCCACTTAAAGATACAGTATTCACAAGCATTCTGCCCTTTCTCCTTTTTCTCCAAGCCCTCTCTGTTTAAATGTCCTCAACTTTTTCAGTCTGGATGCTACATATTTTCCTCATTCCACCCAATATTAGGTTTTTTTTGGTTGTCATATGATATTGTTGACTCATATGTTTTCAAACAAACTGCTAAATGTCTCCAAAGAATCACAACTGCAAGGTTACTCAAGGGACAATGAAACTACATGAAAGATGGGTTCAAATGTACTACAGCATATTACCAAGAATAATTTGTGTATAAGATGTAGTATTAGAGAAATCTCCAATGACATTCATAACTAGAAAAGAAGTTAGGTTAGTCGTGTTAGCAAGAGGGAGGGATAAAACATTAAGTATATTTTGACTATCAATCTTGAGACTATTCCATTCTTTGGTTAAGTCTTCTATAGATGATTTATGTAAGGACATCTCATAGGGAATGAAAAGATCACAATCTGTATTGAGGGAGGGAATTATCCATATAAATGAAACCATGGATCCATCAAAGTATCAAAGTGATGTACCTATATATTTGTCCTCTAATATATTTTTCTCACATCAAAATATTGAGAAAAATATTAATTTTTTTCATAACTTCCTTATAGTAAATAGACAGTGTTGTCTGAAGGCTTAGTAAGCATACTTGAAGATATACTAACAGAAGCGAACTGTATAAAGACTATTTGCATCTCTTTAAATCCTCTTACTAAGCCTGGAGTGAAAATCAAGTTCTTGATTTTAGGATAAATTTGGGGATTAAAATTCATGCCATTATTTTTGGATTTTTAAAAATTGCTTTTTTCCATTAATTGTGACAGTCACTGTGTATGTTGTTTTCCTGGTGTTCTTTACTTCATTTTGCCTAAGTTTATACAAATCCTTCCAGATTTCTCTGTATACATTATTTTTATAACTTCTTACAGTTGAGTAATATTCCATTACATTCATGCATAACTATTTTCTTAGACCAGCGATGGACAAACTTTTTAAAGAGGGGGCCAAAGGAAAGGAAATGCTCATCTGTCAATCTGTTTCTAAGACAACACTTTCAAAGTTTCATTGTATTGTATCCTACTCATTGTATTCGTCAGATTAGGAATAATGTCACATGGCCAGATAGAACTTTTCAAGTGGCTGCATCTGGCCCACAGGCCATAGTTTGCCCATCACTGGCTTAGAATGTCTCCAACTGATGAACAATTACTACATCTTCAATTCTTTGTTACTTAAAAAATATTGATACAGAGATTTTGGTAGATGTAGTACCTTTCTTCTTACCACTGATCTCTTTGGGGCAAATATCTAGCAGAGGAAATGCAAGGACCAACGTACAGTTCCTTTCACAGTGTATTAGTGTTCCTGCTTTTTCCCAACCCAGCCAACACTGATATTTTCCCAATTTGGCACCTTTGCCTATTTGCCAGGCATCAGAGTTGATTGGATTTGCATTCTTGTATATAAGCAATTTGAAAGAATCTCATAGTTAATCATTTCTAATCCTTCTTCCTTTGGTCATTTCTAAAAAAAATTCTTAACTTCTGTCTTAGAATCAATACTAGGTATTGGTTCCAAGGCAGAAGAGTGGGAAGGGCTAGCCAACGGGGGCCAAGTGACTTGCCCAGGGTCACACAGCTAGGAAGTGTCTAAGGCCATATTTGAACCCAGGACCTTCCGTCTCTGGGCCTGGCTCTCAATTCACTGAGCCACCCAGCTGCCCCCTCCTTTGGTCATTTAATCACTGAGGAATGACTTCTTCTGGCCTCATATTTGTGTTACTTCTCCATATATTTTAATGTCACATCATTATCAAACTATCTGATATATTTTCCCTCAAATTAACAATTTCCCTTAATATCTTAGTTCTCTTATTTTCTTTTTGTGGAAAATATTTTCAATTTCATGTAACATAAATTATTTTTTTATTTTTTTGTGATCATATATCCCCTTATTTGATTATGAATTCTTTCTCTAGGAATCCATGGGAAAAAATGTGAAGGAAGCAGCCTAGCAATACCAGATTTCAAACTATATTACAAAGTGGGAATCATCAAAACAATCTATTACTGGCTAAGAAATAGAGTGGTGAATCAGTAGAATAGATTAGATACACAATACAAAGCAATAAACTACCATAGTAATTCATTTTTGATTAACCCAAAAAATCTAAGCTTTGGTGGGTAATAATTCACTATTTGACAAAAAAACTGATAAAATTGTAAAGTAGTTTGGAAGAACCTGGGTATATATCAACATCTTTTTTTTTTTACAATTGAATTTTTTAAATGTTTTTTTTTAGACCCTTAACTTCTGTGTATTGGCTCTTAGGTGGAAGAATGGTAAGGGTGGGCAATGGGGGTCAAGTGACTTGCGCAGGGTCACACAGCTGGGAAGTGTCTGAGGCCGGATTTGAACCTAGGACCTCCCGTCTCTAGGCCTGACTCTCAATCCACTGAGCGACCCAGCTGCCCCTATATGTCAACATCTTAATGCCATATTTCAAGATAAGGTCAAAATAGATAAATGATTTAGACATACAGTACCATAAGTAAATTAGAGTAACATGGATCTAAGTATACAATCAGGTGCTAATCTTACACATTTTATCTACACCACTTCTCTTGTCCATGTCTCTTCACTTACCCCTATACTATTTACCTAATTGGTCTACCTACCTCAAATTTTTCATCATTTCTATCAGTCCTCCACACAACTGCCAAAATGATTTTTCTAAGGTGAAAGTATAACCATGTCAACAACATTCTCTTCCCTCTCAATAAACTCCAGTGACTTGTTATTTCTAGGATCAAACACAAAGTCCTCTAAATCTCCTCCTACTCAGGACTAAAAAAAGTCTGTCTACAATTGATGTCTCCACTTCCTTTCCTCTCACTCTCTTTTTCTTAACTCTTTTGTGGTCTGGCTTGTAACCTCAACATTTAATTTAAATTCCTCTTTCTAAAGTTAACAATGGCCAAATCTAATGGTCTTTTCTTAGTCCTCATTCTTCTTGTCCTCTCTGCAACTTGTGACACTGTGAATGACTCTCTTTCTCCTTAATATTATCTTCTATGTGTTTTTTGACATTGCTTTCTCCTGGTTCTACTTCTACCTGACTGCTTCTTCTTTTTGCTTTATCTTTATTCAAGTTATTCCTGATGACTATGGATATAATTCTCTTCTTCCTTTATGCTATTTTGCTTGCTGATTTCATCAGCTCCCATGAATTCAATTAGTATCTCTGCATAGATGATTCTCAAATCCATTTGTCTAGCTTTAATCTTTCTTCTAACTTCCAGTTTCACATCAACTGCTTAATGGACATCTCAAAGTGGATATTCTTGCAGACATCTTACATTTGACATGTTCAAAATGCCTGAATTCATTATCCTTCCCACCAAGTCTTTCCCCCATTCTTTATTATTGCTTTTAAGGGTACTACCATATTCCCAGGCACAAATTTAAGTATCACCCTTTACTTCTCATTCTTTCTAACTCCCTATATCTAGTCTCATCAGCCAAATCCTGTCATTTCTTCCTTTGTAACATTTCTCATGTATGCTCCTCTTCTCTCCTCAGTACCTCAAGCTTAGATATACAGCAATAGCCTGATGATGGTTCTTCCAGAAGAGAGATCTGAAGTCCCTGACCTACTCTAGTGCATCCTCCTTTCTGCTGTCAAAATGATCTCCCTAAAACACAAGTCTGGCCAAGTCCTATTCAATAAATTCCTAACTCAACAAACCCCAGTGTTTCCCTATTACCTCCAGAATCATATGTAAAATTCTTTTTGCCTTTTAAAGCTCTTCATTACTTAGCTCCTACTTGCATTTCTAGTCTTACCACATCTTAGTCCTCTCTCCTCCACACAGTCAATGATGCAGCCTCCTCTTTGTGTTCCTCAAACAAAACACCCCATATCTCCACATCCAACATTTTTTATGGACTGGCTCTTCATTGACCAAGCTAAATAAATCCATTTATACACTCTAAGTTACAGAGGTGGTATATCAGAGTGGACTGAAAGCCCATCTGGGACTCAGGAAGTCTTTGATTCAAGTTCCTCCTTTCTCCCTCCTCACCTCTACCTCCTGGATTTTCTGACTTCAAGTCATGGCTAGTCTCATCTTTGCAATAACAAGTGTTTCCTAATCTTCTCAACACCAGTGCCTTACCTCTGAGATGATATCAAACTTATCTTGTTTGCCTGTTGACTCCCATTAGACTTTGAGCTCCTTGGTTTTTATCTTTCTTTTTATCCCCATAACTTAGCTCTATACTTAGCACACAGAAGGTCCTTAATAAATGCTGATGGGGACTGAAGAAAAACCTCAGTTTGAATCTCACCTCTCACTCATGGTCATTGTATGAGGGCAAGTTACTTAACCTCTGTGTAAGCCTCAATTACATTATCTATAAAATGAGAGTAGTAACACTCATACTACTTTACTTCACAGAGTTCTTGTGAGGATTAAATAAGTTACTTTATTTAATACTATTTTTAAACCTTAAAGCAGTATATAAAGATCAAGTATTATTATTACATTACGTCCTCTCCCCAAACATATGCATAAACGTCTCTAAAGAGAACTACCTTATAAAGGGAGTAGGGTATGGTAGAAAGAACACAGAATTTATAGTCAGAAAAATTAGGTTCAAATCCTGGCTCTGCTATTTACTATCTGGGTGACTTTGGGGAAGGTACAATGCCTTCTGGGACTAAGTTCTTCATCTGTAAAATGGGAAGATTGTAGTAAATAACTTCCTTTAACATTTGAAACCTCTGATTCTACATCTTTCAGTGACTTTAGCATAAGACGTACTTTTTATTTTCTTCCACATATACCTAATAGAAGTAGGGAGTTATGAGAGACAAAGCCCTCTAGCCAACCAGCTTTTAAAGTTCTGCTCTATTTTAATATATTCTTAAAAAGCAAGAAATAGGGGCAAGTAGGTAGATCAGTGGGCAGAGAGCCAGGCCAGGAGAAGGCAAGTCCTGCATTCAATTTGACAGCAGACACTTCCTACCTGTGTGGTCATGGACAAGTCACTTATCTCTAAATGCCTATTCCTTAGCATTCTTTTGCCTAGGAACTGATACTTCGTATCAATTCTGAAACAGAAGGTAAAGGTTAAAAAAAAACAAGAAATGAAATAATAATCATACATTTAAAAATAAAGATACCAACTTAAGGATATTTACAAAAACTTTTATGGTCTAGTCATCAGAATAAAGACTTAAGATTAGTTCTTTCAATTAGGATTGGCTTTAACAAGGAAAGATTAATTCATTGTCTCTACTTAGCACTTATTTAAGGGTGGAATGCCTATTCACTTTCTTTTTTTTTTAAACCCTTAACTTCTGTGTATTGGCTCATAGGTGGAAGAGTGGTGAGGATGGGCAATGGGGGTTCAAGTGACTTGCCCAGGGTCACACAGCTGGGAAGTGTCTGAGGTGGGATTTGAACCTAGGACCTCCCATCTCTAGGCCTGACTCTCAATCCACTGAGCTACTCAGCTGGCCCCCTTCACTAACTTTCTTTAATTTTCAATCTACAAAATCTAAGTAAATTCAGAAGCATGTACCCAAAGTTATTAATCATGGAAAACAATTTCCAAAATTGAAAAGAATTCTATTTGTTTAATAGTTCAAACTTGCAAAGTAACATGGGGCAGCCACTCACCTTCTAAGTACTATATATCTAATTTTGGTTATGAATTTATAAACACAATCAACTCCTGATTAAAGGATTTGTGAATGAGAAAGGATCTAATAGATTATCTATTCTAACTTCTTCATTTGACAAGTAATCTAGTGCCTCAAGAGGTGATAATTGACCAAGGCCATCTATGTAACAAAAGACGATCCAAGTTAACAAAACTGTAAATGGACCTGAGGCTGTACTCGGAACTCATTATTTATTTCTCTTACTATTTTCACAGCTGAAAATGTCTTCTCTGAGGATTAAGCTTTTCAAAATAAGGAATGCTAAAATACTGATAGCAGACTTGGAAAAGCCCTTGATATTATATAGTTTGGCCTTCTACTCCAAGTAGAAATATCTTCTACATTTTGAATATATGATCAGTTAACTGTTTGAATAATTCCAGTCAGGAGAAGTGATTACTTCAAGAAGCAATTAATTACAGCTTTGCTGGTCTATTAGTTTTCACTATCTGAAAGGTCTCTCCTTTGTCAGTGTCTAAGTCCTATAAAACCTGAATATTTAGTCATCACTTGTTCTATAGAAAGTCCAAAAAAGGGCAATGTACTTTTGAGTGGATATTATATGGGAATATAACATTCTATTACATTCTATTCAATCAGTCATCCAACATTGGATATATGAAGAAAGGCAAAAAAGGTGATATAAGACTAAGAATAAGAAAAAACTAGATCATCCATTATCCTAAGGCAGCATTTTACATTACTCTTTCTTTACTTCATTTAAAGTCAACTCCTAGAACAGTGATGGTGAACTAACGGAACGGGTGCCAAAGATGGCATGCACAGCACTCTCAGTGGACACATGGCCACGCCTCCCCCAACAAGTTCATTACTAGAAAGGCAGAGGGACTTGAGTGAAACTGTCTCCTCTCCCTCTCCACACTTGCCCAGCAGCCCATTGGGAGCTCACAGTGGGGATGATGGTAGTGGCTCACAGAGCTGGAGGGGAGCTGAGTGCTCAGGCCACTCTCCCTCTCCACACTTGCTGAGGACATTCCTCACTTCACCCATCCCTCTACCCACCCAGCAGCCCAATGGAAATGCTTTTTCCCTCCTGGAGTGTTGGGTACGGGGAAGGAGGCAGGGCATTCACAAGTACTCAGGCTGGTGGGTGGGGTGGGGGGGTGAGGTCTGTCACTTCATCTCTAAAAGGTTCACCATCACTGTACTAGAATATTAGGTAGAGTCAGACACCAAGCCTTCCATTGTCTACTCCTCATTGTGCATGCAAATAAACAATAATCAGAGATATATGTGTGAAGTTTTTAAGACACATTAATACATCTTTCTTAAAATTTTTTCCATTTAACTCAGAGGATACTTTGGCAAGTCATATAAACTTTAGAACCAGAAATCTAAATAAAACAAGCAGGCATTTACTAGAATACTTATGTAAACCATCACAAAGATAAAAGGTTAAAATATTAAAAATTTAAATCTTGGAACACTTCCTGACTTGCTATAGATCCTTAAACTGATTATTCAAATTATCTCTTTGGTTAGATTCTCAAAAAAGGCAGAAAGAGTATCATAATGTCCACCCATTACCTTTTGTTATTTTACATACATGTGAGAAAGCCCTTTTCTGTATCTGTAATCTCAGTGCCCAGTAATAATCCCCAAACATCTTTAATCTAACAGTTTCTAGCTCTACTTCCTTAAAGCTATGTACAAAAATAAGCATTAATAAATGGAAATTCCCAACTAATAAGCAGGAGTAGAAGGGAAGATAAGGATAATCTGCCTTCTTTAAGCCTTCAGAGCTTGCTGTATTAACATAATAAGGAATGGATTACAGAATTTTATTCCCCTCAGCCAAGAAACAGATATGAGTGAAATGATATCTAGAACTTCACTGGTACCTAAAACAAGCAGTTTAACTAAGAATATTCAATTAAACATACTGCACTTAAGCTACATCATTAATTTATATTCTGATTTAGGAAGACAGCAGGCAATACTAATACTGGATAGAAAGCCCAACTGTGACTTAAGAAGACTTACATTCAAGTCCTCCCTCTGAAACATATTGGAGCAAATCACTTAATCTCTCAGTACTCCAGGCAATTCTCTAAGACTATAAATTATAGTTGCTGATCTGTATTGCTGAAGGGAGTTTAGTTTTCTCACTGGAATTCCCTATACCAATGGAAAAAAATCTAGTTCTATACTGTGATGCTTCATATTTTATTTTAAATGCAGAATGAAAATTATCTTATATTTAAAATTATCATATATTCAAAAGTATTATCTAAGTTTGAATAGTGGTGTCATTATCTGAGGTCATTGTTTCCTTTTCCAGCCAAAAGAGAAACTCTGTAGTAAGCCTTAAGAGAACCATTTTTCTCTCTTATTTTTTAAGCAGCTTGGATCCTCTCTGATGCTAGTCTTAAGTTTTCTGAGATGATTTATTTCCTTGTTGACTTTCCTGTTCCTATTTTATCTAAAGACTTTAGGAATTCATTTGGAACTATTAGGCTAGTAGTGCCAAACTTAGATATAAATGGAGATCAATAAACTATAAATTAACACCCCTGAGAGCCACAAATTTACTTAGTATTAAAATGTAATATTATCTATGTATTTATTGTTTTTTTAATTTATTTTGTCAAATATTTTCCAATTACATTTTAATATGATTTGGGCTGAACAAAGGCGCCCTGGACCTGCAGGCTATAAGTTAGACAACTTTGCTTTAGGCTACCACTAACACATATGAAAAGGCTATAAATATTTTCCATAGCCTATTTGACACAAAGAGGAAGAAATATTAACTAAATATGATAGCAAAAGAAGAAACTATATTTAATGATGTAATCTAACTGGCTGACATAGTAGCAACTCATTTTTACATAGTTTCTAGAGGTCACATCTGATACTAATTATTTTAAGTTACATTTTTATTTTGAAAAATTTGCAATGCATACCAATGATTGTTTGAGAGATTTATAAACAAATAATCTCTCAGATTTATTTGTTAACTGTCTTTTCATTTCACCAAATAGAATGTAAAATGTGTGCCAGGAAATCAATCACAAAGTTAAATGATAGATTCTTATTTATTTGACACATCTCTCTAGTCCATGACTTTCCAGTTGATAAAGGCACAGTGCCAACCAGAAAATGAAATAACTTATCCAAAATAACTGTCCAATATTTTTTCTATGAAATGGAATTTTATACTAGAAATTAGGAATGTAGATTTGTGTCCATTTTGAATTTTACATGAAAACTAGCATGAAGAAATGCCTAGTCCTTTAATAAGCTTACTTCAAACTTCAAATGATTTTTCCAATGTCACTTGAAAGTCAACATTTTATTGGTATTTATTTGCTGTTGATACAGATGGAAAATTATCCAGAAATCAAAACTATATTCTAGACAAAATTTTTCAAAAAACAAAGATTCTTTAAGCCAGTAACTTAGAGATGAGGCAATATGGCAAGTCATTTAACTTCTATTTGCCTCAGTTTTCTCAATTGTAAAATGGAGATAACAGCACCTACCTCAAAGGGTTACTGTGAAGATCAAAATGAGATAATATTTGTAAAAAGTGCTTAGCACAGTGACTGGTATATAGTAGACACTATATAAATGTTTATTCCATTCCATCTCCTTCTAATCCTGGTTCTGCCATTTACCTTGGGCAAATCCCTTACCACTCTGGGCTCCAATTTTCTCATCTGTAAAATTAAAATGTAGGGCTAGAGTATATCTAAGGCCTTAATTTCTAGATCTAAAAATTAAAACAATGAAAGACCTTTGAATAAATTCCAGTCCTGCTTTAAATACATTGTTTTAAAAAAAACAACTACCAAATCATCTTTCTTAAATTTTAATTACATATTTCTGGGAGGAAAAAGCATTTTTATGAACCAAATATACTGAAATGATCACAGGATCAAGGATCAATGGCTGGAAGGAACCTTAGAAATCATCTAGTCCATCTATCATGCTTTGAGAATGAGGAAAATGAGGCTCAGGAAATTTGTGTTCATAGTCACACAGTTAAATAAGGGGCATAAGTAGGATTTGAATACAAATTTTATGACTCCAGAGTCAGTGTTCTTTCCAAAGCACTAAATCTATTTGCTAAAGTTATATAAATCTTACATATTAGCTGCATGTTGATTGACAATGTAGTCTGAACTAATAGCAAGACAGAAGAATTAATTAGGTATATCCTACCAAACTCAAGGGGACACTAACTGCTCATATCATGATGTCTTTCTAAGAAAGATCAACAAAGACAAGAAACATTTTAAAATTAGTTTCCAAGACCTGATTCCTAATGTACTGACATGTACACATAAAGTATGTAGGGACCATATTATGATGGTAAAGATGACAGTTGAAACCAAAGTCCTGTGATTAAGTCACTTAAGTGCCAAATTTCATAAATAATAACAAATATTTACTGAGTATTTACAGAAAACATGGCAATGCACTACACTCTAAAATTTAAAAAGTTTAGATATAATCCACAGACTAAAATAATCTTCAATATACTGTTAATAAAGGAAATTTTAAAAGTGTGCCTGTACATTTGCTTAACAAAAACAAAAAACATATATAAAAAGTAGCAGGGACCTTGGCTACTTAAAAGAAGAGTCATTAGAAATCATTATATCACTGGCCTTTAGCATATGATGTTCACAAAAATGTTTCTCATAACAATTAAACTTATACTGGGATCATGAAAAACATTTTTTTAAAGAAAAAAAGCATATGAGTATTTTTATGTAAAATAGTTGCATCAATGAGCATTTATTAAATGCCTTCTATGTGCCAGGTAGTTAGTAAATGAATAGATAAAGGCTTTTGAAGGCTGAGATCCCCAATCAAAACTTACCATAATGCAAATAACTGTTAGGTTAAGATGATGCTCCTCAGTGCCAAGATTAGAAAAGTATATTTTCTGTTTTTAAGGGTCAGTTTTTGGAATTCAGGATCAAAAGTGGAAAACTTTCTAATTCCAAGGTTTAAGTTTAGTACTGGATTTACTTCATGACAAATTTGTACTAATATTATAAATAATTCTGTGATGCTATTCTCCATTGATCCCATTTGTTCTCAAATTCAGATAAAATCACAGTAGAATGATAGTGAGGAATGAAAAGCATGTTGCAGGAATATCCTTACTAACTCTTTGGGACAGTCCTAGGGGAGGGGAAAGAGAAAACTTCTTCAGGCCATGTTACTACTGATAAGAATATAGCTGCAGCAGAAGTGACAACAGAGGGGAAAAAAAGAGTGTATTATACATACGGTGTTCTGCATTCTCTTGGAGGGATTTTCCTTAACATCAATATCAGCAAAAACTGGATATTGATATCAGACTGAATGTTAAATAAGAAAACTGTATAAAATGTCATCCAGCAGAGCTCAGGAGGACTAACTAGGAAAGGAGCAAAGCCAGCACCAACTTAAGTAAAAAAGCCAGTAGTCTTTTAGGAAAAAAATAAGTGCCAGAGACATAAGTGGGTTCTCAGTCTAGAGGTAGATAAAATGGAGTGCTTGAGAAATCCCCAGGATAAATCCCACAGTAAAGTCCTTGGAATTCTTGGAGAACAGTAGTAACCAGTATATGTGCTGTAGTGAGCAATGTGAACTGGGCTTTTATGGGCACTGACTTTAAAATATTTCCTAGGAAAAGACTAGAGATAAGTAGTAAGTTTGAAATGCAACCACAAGACTCAGAAAAAATCTTTGTAAAGTAAATGCATTTGACCAATTAGAAGGGGTTACATGATGCCAAGGGGTAAAATTGTAAGTTAAATTACATATTAGAAAGCACAGTTCTAAACAAAAGGTGGTGAAAAGGACAAATTATAGAAGTTTTATCAAAGAAAATGACAGTAATGAGATAACATATTAAAACATATGGGATTTAGCTAAAACAGTTTTTAGGGGAAATATATCTCTAAACACATTTCATCAATAAAAAAATAAAGAAATCAATACATTGGGAATAAAACTAAAAAGACTAAACATCAACAAATCAATACATTTTCTACTAAAACAAAAAAATTCTGAAAATTAAAGAATAATAAAATTGAAAGCAATAAGACTATTGAATTGATAATTAAAACTAGGAGTTAGTTTTTTGAAAAACAAACAAAAAAATACATTTAGGTAATTTGACTTCAAAAAAAAGGGAAAGGAAAACCAAATTATTTATATCAAAAATATAAAAGGAGACAAACAAAATAATGACAGAAAAGGAAATTTTAAGAATTTATTTTTCCCATTATGAACCAATAAAGCTCATTACTTAGGACAAAAATCCCTAAGTTAGCAAAAGAAATAGACTACTTAAATAATAAATATTTAAAAAAGAAATTATACAACCCACAGACTCCTCCCAAAGGAGAAAAAGAAGAATTCTTTTTTTTTACACAATTTACAATTCTAACATTCAAAGAACAATTAATCCCAACATTATATAAAACTATTTATAATAATAAAAGGAACCCTTTCAATCTTTTTCTAGGGTACAAGTATCAAATATTTGCCTAGATGCCTAAAATGGAGAGAAAGTAGAGAAAGATAACTACAAATCAATATCCCCAATATTGATACAAAAACTTTAAATAAAACATTAGCAAGTAGGCCACAATGACATATTAGAAATATTGTAAGCTGAGACCATGTTGGGCTTATACCAGGGAAGAAGTATTGGTTCAACATAAAAAACTATAAATATAAGTCAAGTTAATAATATCAATAACAAAAACCACATTCTAATATCGATAAATATAGAAAGACGTTTGACAAAATCCAACACCCATTTTAATGAAAAACTCTAGAAAGCATAGAAATAAACAAACCATTCCTTATAAAAAATAATTATTTAAAATCCAAGAACAAATATTATAAGTAATGGTAAAAAGAGGCCTTTCTAGTAAGATCAGGTATAAAACAAGGACATCTATTGTTACTACTATTTAATATAGAACACTAGCTCTAGAAATAAGATAAGGAAAAGAAATCTATATAATTAACAAAAGGGAAGAAAAATCACTTTTTGGCATACAATGATTTCCATAGAAAATCTTAGAATCGACCATAAAATTAAAGGAAACAATGTCAGAAATTTTCAGGATATAAAATAAATCCACATTAATCATCAGTTTTCCTAATATTAACAACAAAACCAAGCCAGAAGAATCAGAAAGAGAAACTCCACTCAAAACAACTACAAAATGGGGGCAGCTGGGTAGCTCAGTGGAGTGAGAGTCAGGCCTAGAGACAGGAGGTCCTAGGTTCAAACCCGGCCTCAGCCACTTCCCAGCTGTGTGACCCTAGGCAAGTCACTTGACCCCCATTGCCCACCCTTTACCACTCTTCCACCTATGAGACAATACACCGAGATTAAGGGTTTAAAAAAAATCACCTAAGTAGAGTATCTTAAATCTCATTTAAAATACATATAAAAACAACTACAAAATATTTGGAAATGTATAATACCAAGATTTATCCATGAAGATATGAATCTAATAATAAAACATTCTTTGAAGAAATGCAGACCAAAGTGTGTGAAAAAAACAAACATTTACTCACAAGTAGATCTATAATTTAAAAGGCAATTGTACTTCTGGGGCAGAGGCAAGATGGCAGAATAGAAGTCAAGAAAGGTCAAACCATTATAAGAATCTTATTCAATCAACCTTAAAATAATGCCTCCAAATGAATACTGGAAAGAACCAACAAAGATATGGAGTAAGGCAACTTTCACAGAAAAAACAACTTGAAAGGCAGGCAGAGAGGGTCTGGTTCACTGGGGTGAGAAGGGAGCACAGCCTGCAAGAGGACACAACAAGAAGTACCAGCAAGCCAATAATGAACCACCCTCCTCTACCCTCCTCAAATACTATTCCAGGTTCAGAGCAGTTGTGACCCTGAGACCCTGCCTAAACCAATAGTAGTGTGCAAACCCCCCTCCCTCCCCCCGCCCCCAGTGTTTCAAGCCCTAGTCCAAGTCTACAGTAAGGCAGTCCCCCTCAGTACACCTGGTTGTATAAGTTGGGAACAAGGTTCAAAGCCCCTATCCAAGCTTAAGGAGAGGTAACAAGCCCCAGGGCAAGGTAGTCCATAGTGTGCCAGACCTGATCAAGCCCAAAAGCCTGAGGCTAGACTCTGAGCCCCAGAACAGGGTCATTCACATTGCTCTGAGTTCTACAAGTCATCAGCAGTCTCAGGAGTCTCAGCAGGTGACTGAATCAGCAGTGGGGATTGGCTTTCAGAGCTCGCAGTCTATAGGCTACCAAACCACCTTGGAAGAATTGAAACTTACAGAAACCCAGGACTAGAGCAAAGAGTAGAAGCAAGGAAAAACTGAAATTTCAGAGACTGCCCTCTCTACACTGAGAATAGAGCCTACATTTAAGATAAAAGTGAAAAAGCTGGGAAAATGAGTAAAGAACCCACCTAACCACAGAAAATGTTTATGGTGTTGAAGAGCAAGGCACAAACACTGAAGGGGACAGTGAAAGCAAGGTAAATACATGCAAAATTTCAAAGAAAAATATGAATTGGTCTTGGGTTCTGGAAGAGCTCAAAAAGGATTTCAAAAAATCAATTAAGAGATGCAGAAGAAAAATGGGGAAGAGAAAAGAAAGCAATGCAAAAGGAAAATAACAGCAGAATGGCCAAATGACAAAGGAGTTTCAAAAGCTCATGGAAGGAAAACTACAGACCAATCTCCTTAATGAACATAGATGCAAAAATCTTAAATAGAATACTAGCAAAAAGACTACAGCAAGTGATGAAGAGGGTTATCCATCATGATCAGGTGGGATTTATACCAGGAATGCAAGGATGGTTCAACATTAGGAAAACCATTCACACAACTGACCATATCAACAAGCAAACCAATTAAAACCACATGATTATCTCAACAGATGCTGAAAAAGCCTTTGACAAAAGACAACATTCATTCTTATTGAAAACAAACAAACAAAAAAGAAAACACTAGAAAGTATAGGAATAGAAGGACCTTTCCTAAAAATAATAAACAGTATATATCTAAAACCATCAACAAGCATCATATTCAAAGGGGATAAATTAGAAGCCTTCCAATAAGATCAGGCATGAAATAAGGATGCCCACTATCACCTCTACTATTTAACATTGTACTAGAAACACTAGTAGTAGCAATTAGAGAAGAAAAAGAAATTGAGGTTATTAAAATAGGCAATGAGGAGACTAAGTTATCACTCTTTGCAGATGATATGATGGTCTATTTAAAAAAACCTAGGGAATCAACTAAAAAGCTAGTAGAAATAATCAACAACTTTAGCAAAGTTGCAGGATACAAAATAAATGCACATAAATCATCAGCATTTCTATATATTTCCAACACATCACAGCAGCAAGAGGTAGAAAGAGAAACACCATTTAAAATCACCCTAGACAATAGAAAATACTTAGGAATCTATCTACCAAAACAAACACAGCAATTATATGAACACAACTACAAAATGTTTTCCAAACAATTAAAACTAGATCTAAACAATTGGAAAAACATTGAGTGCTCATGGATAGAACGAGCTAACATAATAAAAATGACCTTTCTATCCAAATTAATTTACCTATTAAGTGCCATACCTATTCAAACTACCAAAAAACTTTTTTACTGAATTAGGAAAAACTATAACAAAGTTCATTTGGAAGAACAAAAGATCAAGAATATCAAGGGAAATAATGAAAAAAAAAATGAAGAAAGGTGGCCTAGTAGTACCAGATCTTAAACTATAATATAAAGCAGCAGTCATCAAAACAATATGATACTGGCTAAGAGACAGAAGGGAGGATCAGTGGAATAGTCTTCGGGTAAGTGACATCAGCAAGACAATGTATGATAAACCTAAAGAACCCAACTTTTGGGACAAAAATCCACTATTTGACAAAAACTGTTGGGAAAATTGGAAAACAATGTGGGAGAGATTAGGTTTAGATCAACATCTCACACCCTACACCAAGATAAATTCAGAATGGGTGAATGATTTGAATACAAAGAAGGAAACTATAAGAAAATTAGGTGAACATAGAATAGTATACCGTCAGATCTATGGGAAAGGGAAAATTTTAAAACCAAGCAAGAGTTAGAAAAAATTATAAAATGTAAAGTAAATAATTTTTATTATATTAAATTAAAAAGTTTTTGTACAAACATAAACAATGCAACCAAAATCAGAAGGGAAACAACAAACTGGGAAAAAAATCTTTACAACAAAAAACTCTGACAGAGGTCTAATTACTCAAATGTACAAGGAGCTAAATCAATTGTATAAAAAATCAAGCCATTCCCCAATTGATAAATGAGCAAGGGACATGAATAGGCAATTTTCAGATAAATAAATCAAAACTATCAATAAGCACATGAGAAAGTGTTTTAAATCTCTAATAATTAGAGAAATGCAAATAAAAACAACTCTGAGGTACTACTTCACACCTAGCAGATTGGCTAAAATGAGAGAAGGGGAAAGTAATGAATGTTGGAGGGGATGTGGCAAAATTGGGACATTAATGCATTGCTGGTGGAGTTGTGAACTGATCCAACCATTCTGGATGGCAATTTGAAACTATGCCAAAAGAGCTCTAAAAGACTGCCTGTCCTTCAATCCAGCTATAAGCATTGCTTGGTTTGTACCCCAAAGAGATCATAGATAAACAGACTTGTACAAAAATATTTATAGCCTCACTTTTTGTGGTGGCAAAAAACTGGAAAATGAGGGTATGCCCTTCAATTGGGGAATGGCTGAACAAATTGTGGTATATGCTGGAGATGGAATACTATTGCTCTCAAAGGAATAATAAACTGGAGGAATTCCATGTGAACTGGAAAGACCTCCAGGAATTGATACAGAGTGAAAGGAGCAGAGCCAGAAGAACATTGTACACAGAGACTGATACACTGTGGTAAAATCGAATGTAATGGACTTCTGTACTGGCAGCAAAGCAATGATCCAGGACAATTCTAAGGGTCTTATGAGAAAGAATGCTATCCATATCCAGAGAAAGAACTGTGGGAGCAGAGACACAGAAGAAAAACAATTGCTTGATCACATAGGTTGATGCAGACATGGTTGGGGATGTAGACCCGAAACAACCACACCATTGCAACTATCAATAATATGTAAATAAGTCTTGATTGATCACACATGTTAAAACCAGTGGAAATGTGTGTTCGATATGGGGGTGGTGGTGAAGGGTAAAGTAAAAACAAGAATCATGTAACCATGGAAAATTTTTCTAAAAAAAATAAAATATTTAAAAATAAAATAAGGGGGGAGTTGGGTAGCTCAGTGGAGTGAGAGTCAGGCCTAGAGACAGGAGGTCCTAGGTTCAAACCTGGCCTCAGCCACTTCCCAGCTGTGTGACCCTGGGCAAGTCACTTGACCCCCATTGCCCACCCTTAGCACTCTTCCACCTATGAGACAATACACCGAAGTACAAGGGTTTAAAAAAAACCAAAAATAAAATAAAATAAAAGCTCAAGGAAGAAAATCATTCCTTAATAATTAGAAATGGGCAACTAGAAGCTAATGACTTTATGAGACATCAAGAAAAAAATAACACAAAATCAAGAGAATGGGGAAAAAAACAGAAGAAAACATGAACTATCTCATTGAAAAAACAACTGACCTGGAAAACAGATCCAGAAGAGACACTTTAAGAATTACTGGTCTACCTGAAATCCATGAGCAAAAAAAAAGCCTAGACATATTTCAAGAAATTATCAAAGAAAATTGCCCTAATATTTTCAAACAAGAGGGTGAAACAGAAATTGAAAGAATCCACAGATCACCTCCAGAAATAAATTCCCAAATGAAAACTACCGGGATTATTATAACTAAATTCAAGAGCATCCAGATTAAGGAGAAAATATTGCAAGCAGCAAGAAAGAAACAATTCAAATACCTTGGAACAACAATCAGGATTTATATAGGAATTAACAGCTTCCACATTAGGGACTATCATATCTTGGGATATGATATTCCAGAATCAAATGACCTAGGATTTACATCCCAGAATCTCTACTTAGCAAAACTGAGAATATTTTTTGAGAGGAAAAATGGTCATTTCATAAAATAGGAGATTTCTGAGCATTCCTGATGAAGAGATGAGACCTACATAGAAAATTCAATTTCCAAACACCAGATCCAAGAAAATTCTAAAAAAGGTAAATAAGAAATAAAAATTAAGGAATTCGACAAGATCAAACTATATATTCCTGTGTGGAAAGATGATATTTTTTTTTGATTTTTAAAGATTTTTATCAAAATTAGAGCAATTAAAAGAAGTATACCAAACACAGGGTATGGGAGTAAGCTGATTAGGATGAAAAGATATGCAACAAAAATCAAGAGGTGAAAAAGAGGATTGCACTGAGAGAAAAGGAAAGGCAGAGGTGGAATGGAGTAAATTCTCTCACCTAAAGTAAAAAAAATTATTACAGTGGAGGGGAAGATAAGAGTGGTGACTGGCAATATTTAATTTATGCCTTACTCTCACCGTAATTGGCTCAGAGAGGGAATAACAACCATACTCACTGGGGTATAGTAATTCTACCTAACCCTATAGTGAAATAGGAGGGAAAAAAGTCAAAGTGGGGTAAAAAAGGTGGGGCAAAGCAAAACACTTGTGAGGAGGGAACAGAATGAAAGGAGAAAGAGAAGGATCAAAAGGGGAAATAAAATGAAGTGGAATATGAAATTGGTAATCATAACTGTGTGTAAATGGGATGAACTCACCCATAAAATGGAAGCAAATAGCAAACTAGATTAAAAATGAGAATCCTACAATATACTGTCTACAAGAAACACATCTGAGGCAGGGAGAATACACAGAGTTAAAGATAAGGGGCTGGAACAGAATTTATTGTGCATCAGTTGAAGTAAAATAAGCAGGAGAAGCTTCATGATCTCAGACAGAACTAAAGCAAAAATAAATATGGTTTAAAAGAGATAAGGGAGGAAATTACATCTTGTTAAAAGATATTATAAACAATAAAGTCATATCAATACTAAGCATATATGCACAAAATGATATAGACTAGATTTTTAAAGGAGAAACTAAATGATCTTCAGGAGGAAATAGAGAATAAAACTATACTAGTGTGAGGCTTCAAACTCCACTTTCAGATCTAGATAAATCAAACAAAAAATCATAAGAAAGAAGCAAAGGAAATGAATGAAATTTTAGAAAAGTTAAAACAAATAGATCTCTGGAGAAAACTGAAAGGAAATAGAAGGTAATATACCTTCTTTTCAGTACTATATGGCAACTATGCAAAAACTGACCAAGTATTAAGGCATAAAAATTTCACACAAAAAATTCAGAAATGCAGAAATTATTAATGAATCCTTTTCACATCATAACACAATAAAATTATAATCAATAAAGGTCCATAAAAAAGGTAAAACAAAAATTAATTGGAAAGTAAGTAATCTACTGCCTAAAAAGTGGGTCAAGGAACAAATTATGGGAAAAATAATTTCATTAAGGAGAATGACAATGAGGAAACAAAAATTTATGGGATACAGGCAAAAGCAGCTAAAGGAAAATTTAAATCTCTAAATGCTTACATCAATAAAATTGAGAAAAAACATGTGAATTGTGCATGCAACTAAAAAAACTAGAAAAATAATAAATTAAAACTCTGCAATTAAAGACTAAATTGGAAATACTAAAAATTGAAGAGGAAAATTAATAAAATTGGAAGAGAACCATTGAACTAATAAATAAGACTATAAATTTGTTTTATGAAAAAAACAAATTAGAGCACTGTTTAATTTGATTTAAAAAAAGTAAGAAAATCAAATAATCAGTATCAAAAAAAGGGTAAACTCTCCACTAATTAAGAGGATATTAAGGCAACCATTAGGAGCTATTTTGTCCAATTATATGCTAATAAATCTGTTGATCTAAGTGAAATGGATGAATATTTGCCAAAATATAACTTGCACAGACTGATAAAAGAGGAAATAGAATACTTTAATAATCCCATCTCAGAAAAATAAGTTGAACAAACTATCAAATGAACTCCCTAAGAAAAAATCTCAAGGTCCAAATGTATTCACAAAAGTGAATTCTATCAAATGTTTAAAGAACAATCAATCCCAATACTATGTGAATTATTTGGGAAAATGAGCAGAGAAGGAATCCTACCCAAATTCTTTTTATGACACAAATATGGTTCTGTTACCAAAGCAAGGAAGAGCAAAAACAGAGAATAAAAAGTATAGGCCAATTTCATTAATGAATATAGATGCAAACATTTTAAACAAAATGCTAGCAAGGAGATTACAGCAATGTATTACAGGGACTATTTGCTATGACCAGATGGGATTTATATCAGGAATGTAGGGCTGGTTTAATACTGGAGAAACCATGAGAATAATTGACCATATCAATAACCAAACTAATAAAAATTACACAATTATCTCAATAGTTGCAGAAAAAGTCTGTGATAAAATGTAACATTCATTCTTATTAAAAACACTAGAAATCATAGGAATGAATGGGTCTTTCCTTAAAATGATAAATAGTATTAGCAGGTATCATATGCAATGGGGATAAGTTAGAAGCCTATTCAATAAAGATCAGAGGTGAAGTAAGGGTGACCATTATCATTATTTAACATTGTACTAGAAATGCTAGGTTTGTCAATAAGAAAAGAAAAGGAAATTTAAGGAATTAAAGTAGGCAATGAAGGAACCAAACTTTTACTCTTTGCATATGATATAATAGTATACTAGAGAATCAACTAAAAAAACTAGCTGAAATAATATTAATAACATTAGTAAATTTGCAGGATACAAAATCCAGATAAATCATTGGCATTTCTATATATTACCAACGAAATCCAGCAGCAGAAGATAGAAAGAGAAATTACATTTAAAATAACTTTAGACAATACAAAATACTGGGGAATCTCTTTGTGAAGACAAACACAGGATTTATATGAACACAATTACAAAATATGTTTCACACAAATAAAGTTAAACTAAACAATTATAAAAATATTAATTGCTCATGAGTAGGCCGAGTTAATATGATAAAAATGACAATTTTACCTAAATTAATTTACTTATTCAGTGCCACACTAATCAAACTACCAAAATAATTTATAGAACTAGAAAAATAATAACAAAATTCATTTTGAAGAACAAAAAGTCAAGAGTATAAAGGTAATTAATGAAAAAAATGTGAAGGAAGGTGGCCTAGCAGTACCAGACTTCAAACTGTACTATTAAGCAGTAATCAACAAAACAGTCTGGTACTAAGAAAAAGAATAGTAGATCAGTGGAATAAGATTAGAGAGATGCAATATATAGGGGGGTAAATGACTTTAGCAACCTAATAGCTGATAAACCCCCAAAACCACAGTTTTTGAGATAAGAATTCATTATTTAACAAAAATTGTTGGGGAAACTGAAAATCAGTTTGGCAGAAACTGGTCAAAACAGGTATATAATTTAGATATAAAGAGTGATACCATAAGTAAATTAGGGGAACATAGAATAATTTACCTAGCAGATCTATAGAGAAGGGAAGAATTTATGATCAAACAAGAGATAGAGAACATTATTAAGGTATAAAATGAATAATTTTGATTATATTAAATTAAAAGGCTTTTGTACAAACAAAGCCACCAATGTAATCAAGATTAGAAGGGAAACAACAAATTTCTCTGATAACAGTCTCATTTCTCAAATATATACAGAGAGCTAAGTCAAATTTATAGGAATATAAACCATTCCCCAATTGACAAATGGCCAATATGAATAAGCAATTTTCATATGAAGAAATCAAAGTCATCAATAATCTTATGAAAAAATGTTCTAGGTCTCTCTTGATTAGAGAAATGCAAATTTGCAAAGTAAAACAATGCTGAGGTACCACCTCATACCTATCAGATATTGGCCAATATGACAGTAAAGGAAAGTGATAAATGTTAGAAAGGATGTGGTGTAATTGGGACACTAATGCATTGCTGGTAGAGTTGGGAACTGATCCAATCATTCTGGAGAGCAATTTGGAACTTTGCCCAAAGGACTTTGCTCCTATAATACCACTACTGAGTCTGTATCCCAAAGAGATAACAAAAAATGGGAAAGGACATACTTATACAAAAATATTTATAGCAGCTCTTTTTGTGGCAGCAAAGAATTAGAAATTGAGGGGATATCCATTATTTGAGGAACGGCTGAAGAAACTGTAGTATATATTGGTGATGGCATACTATTGTGCTATAAGAAATGATAAGCAAGATGATTTTTTTATAATGAGAAGGTTTGGGGATTGGACAGATAAATTGGATAGAGGTGTTTATTAAGCAATTATTGTCACCAGATTGAAAAATTATTCTTGATTCCCTTTGCACTGAATGTTATACTTTCTAACTGGTAGATGGATAGGAATCAAATTCTGTACCTTAAACAGTCCTTTAAAATAGAGAATCCTCACTCCTGACCTCAAATTATCAGGGGGATGGAGTTAAAGACAGGCAGTTACATACACAACATCTCTTCATTTGCTCCTGCTCTTCACTTAGCCAACTAAGGGAGCTGATGAAAGCTGCCCAGGGACCTATATGAAAAAGCTCTGCTATGTATACTGTGGCTCTGGAGAAAGATGCTCAGGGAACTAGGAGGAGGCTGGTTCTACCTGAACTTATGTACAGCAAAGTAAGCAGAACTGGGAGAACATTGTACATAGTAATGGCAATACTGTACAATGATGATAACTGTGAAAACTTGGCTATCCTCAGCAATGCAATGATCTGGGATAATCTCGAAAGACTTATATATATTTGATTTTTAAAACATTTTTTTTAATTAGAGCAATTGATTTTTCCTTTTTCTCATCTTGTACTGGAAGTACATATATAATCATTATTTACAAGTTAATTTTTTCTCCTTTTTTTGAATTTTATTCTTTTTATTTTTTTATTATTTCTTTTGCCAATTGATTTCATGCACCCCCGTGACTCACTTAGCCATGCATCCTTGGCTGACTTTTTCAGGGAATAATGTGTTAGTTAAATATTTTCCTCAGGGGGGGTGTGTGTTAAGTTTTTATAATCATAATGTCTGAACTATAATCTATATTGCAAGTCAATTTTTACTCCTTTAGAAGTAAACTCAGGGGGGTAATGTTAATTCTCAGAAGGAAATGTATGTTTTATAATCTATAATGTAAAGTTTAAATTCTTTGAAAGTAATTTCAGGATAAGGATTTTGCCATCTCCCCAGAATCCAGACGACGAATCTGTTTGGTGGAGGCACCAAAAGATGCCTGAAGAGCCTTCACTGGATTATGAAGATCCAATTTGAACTTTGGGGCGCAGTTGATCTGAACTATGGGGTTGGATGCATTTATTTTGAATGGACAGTTTATGCCAGAAAGGGGGACTGCCCCCTTAATGGTTTTTTTGTCAATGTACCAAACATTAGTTTTGTTCTTTCTCCCTTTTATCTCTAAATTATTGTAAATTCTAATTTGATTATATTTTCCTGATCCATTGGGGAGATTTTAGCACAATAGTATTCTATCACCAGCATATATAGGCGCAGCTGGGAACTCTTTTACAGGGAGTTTGAAAGTCCCTTCGTGGTCGCCAGACTGTTATGATTAAAAATGATGAGGGCCGAGATTAAAAGGAAGAATAGTATTTTACTAAAAGCCATGCTGATAGAGATAAATTGACCATGCGCCTGGTAAGAAACCTATTCAACCTCACCTCCGCCATTTACCTCTCCTCTCTCCGAGCGCTTAGGTAGCTAAAGAGGCAGGTAGCTAAAAAGGCCGGTAGCTAAAGAGGCAGGTAGCTAAAGAGGCAGGTAGCTAAAGAGGAAGTTTCAAGTCACTTCCCCCTCTTTTAAAACAGTCCCTTCACCTTCAATACGTCATCCAAAACAGGAAACCCATTGGACCATGGGAAATGTAGTTTTAAGGACCCCCACAGGTCTACAGAAGTTTGTCAAACACTATATTGAGGTTCAATCCTTCCAAATAGAACCCCAGGTGATTTTAACTAACAAAAAGGTATGATTTCATAGAATCTGGGGTAGGACTAGGAGAAAAAATTTACACAAGCATAACAACACTGTAAAGAAAAACAATTCCAAAAGCCTTCAGAACTCTGATTGATGAAATGACCAACTATCTTGAGGAGGCCTATGATAAAATATGTTATTTACCTTGTGACAGAGAGGTGAGAGACTGAAGATACAAGACTGATATTTTTTGACAATGACCACTGTGTAAATTTGATTTGCCTGACTATGCTATTTTGTTATAAAGCTTTTCTTTTTTCTCTCTCAAGTGTTTTGTTTGTTTTTTAATTGTGGCAGAGGGTTAGAGGGGGAAAAAGGTTAGTGACACTCATTCCAAATATGAAACAAAAGGCCAAAGAAACATTTTTTTAAATATATGGGAAAGACTAGAAGGGAACACACCAGTCAAACAGTTCTCAAAGTAACGTGTAGGATATATCATATACTTTAAAAAAAAGTTGAAATGATATATGTGATTCCACATGTAATCTTCCTTTGTGTTATGTGTCTATGTAAATGTTATCTTAAGTATAAAATAAAAAATGTTTTGAAAGAAACATATCAGACTTAAAAACACATATTTATGCACATATATACTTATTTCCCATTATTTGTAAATGCATGTATACTTTTGTTTTAATGTTTATAGGTATATATTTAATTGATATATGTATGAATGTATGGATTTGAATACATGTATACATTTAAGAACATATATACTTAAGATATCTATTAGGACATTTAGGAATTAAAACTATATGTTATCCCCTAATTAGGTACTAAATGAGTACCCATGTGTCAAGTATTATTCATACCTCTTAAAATATTCATACCTCTTAAAATATTTCTCTCTGATCAAATGAGATTCAATTGTTAACAGAGCTAGCCCATCTGGGGAAAATTATACTCTCTTCTTTGGTGCTTTATGAAATATAATACCTTCCTCATTCAAAAAGCTTGACTTTATCAAGAAAATTCTCTAATATTAAATACCTCTTTCCCTGATGATGCCAGATAAAAAATATTACTTATGGTAATGAGAGAACTAATGGGAATTTTTATAGTAAGATACAATATAGAGCAGTTTAGGAAGTAGATTCACAACTTACCATATCATTTTTGTTTTCCATAAAAATGCTAAGCTTCTTTAGGAAAGATACCACCAGAATTAGGAGTTCAAAATTATCTCGATCAAGTGCCTTCACTAGCATATGAACTATGTTTTTGTTTCTCATTTTCAGCTCAGTACGAGTATCCTCAGCAAGGTTCAAAAGCAAATAAAGGGCAACTAGAAAAATAAAGGTAACTTGTTAGGGCGTTGGATTGACAAGCATCTAAAAAATAACAATTCTTTCTTATAAATGAAAAAGTACAGAACGGAGATGAGCATTATTTTCAGACCTTTTTAAAAATTAATTAGTGGTATGTAAATCAGATAAAAATTGTTAAATATGCAGATGTTAAACAGTAATTTTCAGAGATCTGGGAAACCAAGGCACGTTATTATCATGTGCTTTAGCACACTAAGATTGATATTCTGAAGCTAGTTCCCAAAAAAAATGTGCCTGCTAATTTGAACTAAATTTTGTGAGAAAGAACCCATTTTTCTCATTCACATTAACTACAATAAATAAAATGTTTATTAAGGACTTAACAGGACAGTTGAAAATAGGTTATTCCATCATAATTTTCCACATTTCAGTTTAAACATCTGATTAACAATATAACATGCTAAATGTTAAAATTCAATTTAAGTATCTTAAATTTTTATACAAAAACATTTAAAACTAAGAAAGATCTTTTAAAGCTTAGATAATTTATTGGTCTGAATTGAACTCACTTTTAAAAATCCTATTTTAAGATTAGCTTTTGAAACAAATATGATCAAGGTGCCTCTTGAATGATTAGGACAAAATTATTCAACTTCTACTATTTTAAGAAAGTATTTTAATTTAAAATCTTGATGCTCAAAGGTTTAAATGTTTTTGTAAATTGGTTGTTATGAGCTACTATCACAAGTTACTCTGTACAGGGTTTAAAACTGCTAGATTTCAGTACACTAACAAATAAAACTTAAGGAAGAAAACTAATGACTATTTACAATATGGAGTTGGATTCTATCAGAGTATCTGTTCATTCTTGCTAATAATCATTGTCATATTTTTTTGTCTTTAACAAGGACCTATAGATTCTACATTCCAGACTCTATGCTTTTTTAATGTTTCTATCAATAAAGTCCAAGAACATCAGACTACTGTCTTTTAAATCAAAGAAATGCTTAGATTTGATTTTTTAAAAAATAATTTCATATTTGGAAAATGGTAACCTTTCAAGTAGGAAAGTGGGTGAAAGGTATTTTAATATAAGAAAAACATCTATGAAAAATTATGTTTGATGAAAAAATATTCTAAATAAAAATAAAAAATAAAAATAAAAAGAATATAAACTAAAAAGTTATGTTTGAGATATCTGAATCCTAAGTATACATATGTTTTCATATTTCATGTATTGTAGTATTGATGGAAAGGCAACAAAATAACAGAGGAAAGGAAGGGGAATATGATGACTGCTTAAATGACCAACTAATTTGAAATAAACCTGAGGTAAAGACAGTCATTGTTAAGTTATATTGAAATTTATAGGATTTTCTTTTAATTTTGGATTTGGCTTTTGTGAGACCATGAAAACCAGGACAAATGAATACATCCATCTGAGTAAATATGTTTTCTTTTTCATCAATTAGGAATTTGTACCTCGTAAGAGCTGCTCCTGTTTTACAACCAAACCTTGGTATTTCTTGTAGGTTTTTTCATAATCTTTTTTCATACTTTGGTTTTCAGGGTCTTCTTCAAGTAAAAATATCAAGTTAAGGATTATATTATATTCACAAAAGCAGAGAACAACCTATTTAAAACACTATGAGCAATGCTATTCAAAATTGCCATAGCCAATAATTTATTCCCCATTTTAAATCACATAAACTTTATTCATTAATTTTTGGATGAACTTAATTGTAGAGTGCAAAATCCCTTAAGGACAGGGGCTGTTGCATTTCTGGCTTAATAGTCTTGGCATCTTACCAAGTGACTGGTACATAGCAGGTGCATTTTAAGTGACCTTAAATTAAAATCCTTTGTTGAAAAGCTACACAGTGTTCAAAAACTTAACATAAAATTAAATAACAATTAAAGACAACAAATGAACTTTTAATGGGATTGGTTAGATATCATACTCCTGACAGGAATGTTACCACAGATCTCCTTCAAGTTTATAAGAACTTTTGATTTAATAAGGTCCAACCCTCAATGTCAAAAGCATAGGCCTACTACTTTGTGAAATGGACTAGTTTTGATCCCACTTTTAGAAAAAGCAATATTGAGTATATTTTATAGGAAAAGTCAGGAGTTGAAAAGGTCTGCTAGATCCAAGGTAAACATCTCTGCCTCCTCTGACAGGACAATGTATTTGGATCAGATGCAGGGAAGTCTAAGAGAATATATTAAGACAATATTCTATCAATGGTTGGTCATAATGGTAAGAAAAGAATAGTGGTGACCATGAAAAAGTAAACAGTCACGTAAATTCTTGAGACTTACAGAAGAAATCAAAAGGGATGTCATAATATCAAGTCTTAGAGTAAGAAGTTTCACCTAGGACTGATATAGGCAGGGACCCCTGCTCTTCTTGCTATTTACCCTAAACACATCCCCCACCTCCAATCCGTATCCTCACTTCCTATCTACCTTCCTACTAGTATAAGAAAATATTTGACAGCCATGTTGAAGTCAAGATGATGGATAGTTACCTGCTTAGAATGTGGAATGGATATATATGTTGCCATCTGTTGATTCAGTGTCCCAGAAATATAAACTGTCATCAGTGCATGACTAGACTATTTCTATAGGTTTCTAGCTGGTCTCTTTACCTTATATATCTCCCCACTCCAATCTATCCCCTATACTCAGCTGATGAAATGATTTTCCTAAAGTGCATTGGTCAGTCAAATGGCATTTATAGCATCTGGTGCAAAATGCTGAGAATAAAATCCTGATCTCAAGGAGCTTACATTCTAATGAGAGAAGCAAAATAAAACTGAAGCTGAAAATTGTGCGCAGTCTAATGAAGATCTGAGACATGTTTGGCCGTGGCCGTGTCCTTAAAAATGGTTCCAGGAGGAGTTCACAGAGGAAAAAAGCAATGTGTGAATTTCAGGGTTGGGGTAAACGTTCAGGATGAAGAACTAATGCATGGTAAAGGAAGTCCTAAGTGTAGTCTAGACAAGAATAACCACATCACTCCATAATCAATAAACACCTGTGATTCCTACCTTCTAAGGATCCAATATAAAATATCCAGTTTAACATTTTAAAGATTTTTATAATGTATTTTAATCTTTATAGATCCAGTTTTATACCTTATTCCTTTCAACATATATTAAGATCTAGCAAAACTTTATTATTTGCTATTCTTCACACGTGCCATCCCATTTCATTTTTTTATAAACCCTTACCTTCCATCTTGGAGTCAATACCGTGTATTAGCTCCAAGGAAGAAGAGTGGTAAGGGTAGGCAATGGGGGTCAAGTGACTTGCCCAGGGTCACACAGCTGGGAAGTGTCTGAGACCAGATTTGAACCTAGGACCTCCCGTCTCTAGGCCTGACTCTCAATCCACTGAGCTACCCAGCTGCCCCCTGCATTCATTTTTAATGGTTGCCCCACATGCCTAAAATGCTGTCCTTCTCTTTTCCTATTGGCTTCCTGACTTCAGGATGCAGCTCATATTCTAGTCTCCAGACCACCTTTCCCAGAGCCCATGATCTCCCATACCCTATAGGGTGTCTTCTCTATATTTCATCTAACTCTGTATAGATCTTGTATGTATAGTTGTTTGTATATTGTCTCTCTTATTAGAATAAGAGCTCATTAAAGGAAGGAATGTTTTTAAACATTCTTTGTATTCCTAACACTCAGGATAGTATGTGGCACATTTTTCATTTTTTTTTTTTTACAGTTTTTTAGTTCAGCACTCAGGATGGATAGTGAATGGCACATTTTTCAGTATTTTTTTTTTTACAGTTTTCCAGGTTTTTTTCAGTTGTTTCAATTGTGACTCCATTTGGAGTTTTCTTGGCTGATACTGGAGTGGTTTGTCATTTTCTTCTCCAGCTCATTTTCCAGATGAAGAAACAGGCAAACAGTATTAAGTGACTTGCTCAATTGAGGTAATTAGTTAAGTATCTGTGGCCAGACCTGAATTGAGGAAGACGAGTCTTCCTGACTCCAGGCCCAATGTTTAGCATGTAGTGTTTAATGAAAGATATATGGACCAAATGGTGTGTTATCCAAATTATTATAGGACAAGTTAAACAAGTAATAGGAGAAAACATATAATAATACTATTCAAGGAGGACCCTCAACTTTCCCCTCTCAGAACAAGATATATCTAACCAAAAAAATAACAAAACATAACTATTTATCCTGAATTAAAGTACTTCATTAATGTTATATTACTATATGACCAGATACAAAAATTTCAGTTTATCTACTGGTAAAATCTATAGCTGACTAAAGTCTCATTCTGAAAGGATATCAGCTTTCTTCTTCTTAGACAGTTCTTCTTGCCAAAGTTCATGTCTCTTCAACTCATGATCAATTATGTTCATACACAGAGCTCCAATTTTATAGTGAGTGATTAGCCCATGAAATTGAGAAAAACTACAATAAAAGGAAAAATGTAAATATGTATTTATATAAAACAGTACAATCCAAGCTTGAGGTATAAGGCCTTAGGTACATAGGTGAAAAAAATTAACATACACTATGCTGTGAGATATCAAATTTAATATTTAACTTTTTTATAAATGAATATACATTACACATTGAAGACTTGAAATTTTAACCTTTTATTGCTCTCAAAATTGGCATTCTTTACGGTCTTATAAAATGTTTCAAATTTAAAATAAAAAACCAGAATTATTCATATCATAATCTTTATAACTGTGACCCTAATAGTCTCACTAAACTATCCTCAAAAACAATTTTCAGAAAGCTATTTAGCCAGATTAATTAGGTCACAATGTCTGAAAGCCATTTTAATAATTACAAATAAATATCACTTTCAATATCTTGTTTACTAAATGAACATTTATTGTATATATATTTTGTAAAAAGAACTATTTTAGAATGATAAAAAGCTGGAATAGAGGAGAAGGAGGCATTTCAGATTCATAATTCTTATACTCACCTGGAAAAGCAAAAGAAAATATATATTATGTTGGTAGCCAATTCTACACTTTGCTTCCAATCTTCTCTTAGCACTCTGGCTAATGCACCAAGGGCAGTTTCTGATAAAAAACAAACAAAACAAAACAATAAAACCAAACAGTTATCCACCTCATCTCCAGTACAATGGGAGATTTTCACCTATTAATAATCAGTTGGAATTGGGGACAAAGATCATAGAAAAGAGTCTTTGTTTTTAGCCATAAAAATATGTTCTATAAATTAAAATTTCTAAATTAAAAAAATGTCACAAGAATACAAGATTATGAAAGTAAATGTAAATTACGGGATCTCTTTATTTATATGCTATGTGATTCTGCCCCAAATGGAAGTTTCATTCACCAGTCTATGATATGTAGGTTATAATTCTCCATTTTTGAAATTTGAAATTAAGTTAACCTTTGTAATCAACAACCAAAGGACTTCATTCAATCTTTGGACACCTCTAATTCTTTGTTAAATATTCTTTACATTAAACCTTACTCTGCCTCTCTAGAGCTTCATCTTCCTGTTCTGGTTCTAATTTTTGGAGACAAATTGAGCAACCATTCACATGACAACTGTTCAATACCTGAAGATAGCAATCTTTTTCTATCCTTTTCCCCAGAAATATTTTTTCCTAGCCTAAATATCCCTAGTTATTTAAAAAAAATACTCATGAAGAATGGTTCCAACCCACCCAACATCTTGTTCATCCTCCTTTGGACACAATCCAGTTTATTAAAAGCCATTTCTACAATATAGTAACCTGAACTGAATGAAATATTTCAGATGTGGTCCGACCAGAGAAAAATATAGTAGGACTATTACATTATTGGGAGAAAGGTAGGTGGCTTAGTGGATAGAACACTGGGCCTTGAGTCAGAAAGGCATGTTTTCAAATCTTGCCCCAGACACTAGCTCTGTGACCCTGGGGCAAGTCACTTATCCTCTGCCTTAATCTATTGGAAAATTAAATGTAGTTACTTTGCGGAGAAAACCCCATGGACAGTATGATCCACAGAGTCACAGAGTCAGAAAAACAATAAATGATCATGTTGGTAATTGGAATTTTGGAAGCTGCTACAATACACTATTTCTATACACTTAATTTGTAACACAGTGAGTTATCTATTTCAACTTCAGTGAGTTATCTATTTCAACTCTATATTATCTACTCTTTAATACCTTGAACTCTATATTTTGCTGTTCTTTGTTTTGCCAAATCTCAGCTGTATATTAATCTCCTTTTCTTCTATTCCTACTCATAACCTGCTAAATAAAGCTAATAGAAAACTTATGACCATGTTTGCTGGGTGCATTAGAAATAATGTTATTCAACCTCAGCTGGGTCCCTCGCTGAAGCAAGCCTGTCCTTTGAGTCTAACAAAATTAATTTTCCATCTACTTCCCATATGAATATTCCAAACCTTCTCTTCTCTTCTCAAGACTTCAATAACTCTTCTCTCCTCTCAGCGACATTGTCGCTGACTTTACCGAAAAAAAAAAAATTGAGGCCATTTGACATGAGCTTCCTTATCTTCTCAAAACTCCTTGATAGCATCTCCCAGTCTGTCCTTTCCTCAGTTTCTGACAAAGAGGTGATTCTTTTATTTGTCAATATCTCTTGAAGTATACTTAATCCCATCCCCTCTTATATTCTCTAGCTGACTCAATTTTCTATTAATCCTCCTTTTCTATTTTGAATCTTCAACCTTTCCTTATCAACTAGCTCCTTCTCTACTGCCTTCAAACACTTCCAAGTCTCTTCCATCCTTAAATAACCTTCACTAGACCCTATCCATTGGGGCAGCTGGGTGGCTCAGTGGATTGAGAGCCAGGCCTAGAGACTGGAGGTCCTAGGTTCAAGTCCGGCCTCGGACACTTCCAGCTGTGTGACCTTGGGCAAGTCACTTGACCCCTATTGCCCACCCTTACCACTCCTGGGCCAAGGACGGTCCCTAGACCTGAACACAGGGGTCCAGATATGATCAGACCAGGATAAATTATGGTGATACTATCAGTCTCCTAGGGGGCAGCTGGGTGGCTCAGTGGATTGAGAGCCAGGCCTAGAGACTGGAGGTCCTAGGTTCAAGTCTGGCCTCCGACACTTCCAGCTGTGTGACCTTGGGCAAGTCACTTGACCCCTATTGCCCACCCTTACCACTCCTGGGCCAAGGACGGTCCCTAGCCCCGATGAAAAAGGAGGAGGGTTGGGCGTGGGGCTAGCAACCCCACCCTGTAAAAAAAACACATCTGCTAAAGAAACTGCAACCTAAAGTAGGGGCAGCTGGGCTAGCTCAGTGGATTGAGAGCCAGGCCTGGAGACGAAAGGTCCTAGGTTCAAATCCGGGCTCAGACACTTCCCAGCTGGGTGACCCTGAGTGACTGTGTGACCCATTGCCTACTGGTTGTGGCCCTATGCTCCTAGAATGGAGTCCCAGGATAAAAAAAAAAAAAAGACCCTATCCATTCCTTCAAGCTATGTCCTTCTTCTCTCAGTATCTCCTCCCACTTTCATCTTCATCACTTAACTTAAACTGCTCTCTCTCCAAAGTTATCAATGTTCTCTTAAGTGTCAAATCTGATAGTTTTTTCTCAGGCCTAATTCTCTCAGACCTATCTGCTGCACATGGCATAGATCTTACCATCCTTCCCCTGTACCACTTTCATATTTTTGGTATTTCTTTCAGCTTCTAAGCTCCTTCACCCCATGTAGTCAATAAATTCCCAAATTGTGACATTACTACCTTTACAACATATCCTCTATCCAACCCCTTCTCTCTACTAACAAGGCTACCACCTCAATTCAGGCAGTCTTGCCTAGGTTCTTGCAACAGCCTCCTAACTCATCATACAAATCCCATCCTTACATCTCTCTGCCTTAAGTCTCTTGCCACTATGGTTTGGTCTATATACTACCATCAAAATAAATTTTCTTAAGTACAGACTTGGCTCTGTGACTCCTCTCTTTGACCAACTTCAGTGGCTTCCTATTGCTACTAACCTCCTCTGCTCAGCTTTTACAGTTTTTCAAAACCTGGATCCAACTCAGCTTTCCAGATTCAGAAGACACTATTTTCCCTCCCGTAATCTATAATGCAGACAAAATTGCCTTCTCTCTTTTTCTCATTCATACTGTTCCATATCTCTTGTGTCTCTGCTTTTGCATTTACCTTACCCTCAATTCAAGAATATACCTCTCCTCCATAGTCCCTCTCTTCCTTTAAAATGTAGCCTAGACATCTACTGCCATAAAGCTTTTCCCGATTCCTCCCAACAATTAGTGCCTTCCATAGTTACACAGTACTTAACTACAATATACTTAACACACACATAAGTATGTATTGATTTAACATTTGTGCTGTATGTATTTTAATATGTATTTGTGGTCTTATTTATTAGAATGTAAGCTCACTGCAAGCAGGGGTTATTTTACTTATTGCACTACTTGTATCCCCAGTGTCTACTATAATGCTGGACACAGAAGGCATTTAGTAAATGCTTAATATGACTGAGTGACTAACTTGTAAAATAAAATCTCCAGATTTTTTCTTTGTATAAACTGTTGCATCCTATATTTATGACACTGATTTTTTCAAGCCAACTGAAGGAAATCAGATTTGTTCCTATTAAATTTAATATTATTAAAAATGGCTAGACTATTGAAATCTTTTTAGATCTTAACTCTGTCTTCCAATATTTTAGCTTTCTCCTACCTTTTTTTATTTGCCATCTATGGCTTCATATAAATAATTGATAAAAATACTAAAGATAAATTCTTGAGGCTTCACATTATTTTAAGAGTAAGAAGTCTAAAAGGCCACCTATTTCAACACCTATCTATACAAATTCCTTCAATAATATTCCCAATAAGATAGCTTTCCCTCTAAACCCCCGCCCCCGAAGACTCCAAAAAGGTGGGATCTATTACTTATCCCACTCACTATACCCAGAACCAGATTCAGGTTCAAATAAGAATGTGAAAAATAAGATAAGGTATATAAAATCCTGCATTAGGTTTAGAAGTTAACACTTTTCTTTCTAAATGATCAAAAAATCCTTCTTAATATGCAGAATTTTACCAAAAACAAGAGGGCAAAAAAATATGTAGCTTCCTCTCAATCCCAGTTTTTCTAAAATGGGTTTCTGTTGACTTCAGGTCTAATATTCTTTCTGATACACTCCAATACTTTTCCAATGGGACATAGTACAATATAATTGTACCAAACATCTAAAAAATTCACTTGTGTGAAACTCATTACAATTAGTAATAACATACTAGAAACAGTTTCTTTTTATTGCTGTTACTTTTTGTTATTTTTGTTGCTGTTACAGCTTTCAGATGGTCCATGTTCCCAAGTTAACTCTCATTGATCTGTTTTCCAGTCACTCATTCATCATAATTTCATACTTCTTGCCATTTTCTCAGACTTTTTGTTTTATTTCATTATTTCTTGATATCTTGTGGGGTCATTGACTTCCATATATTCAACTTTAAATTTCAAGGAATAATTTGCTTCATTAATAAGGTTTTATGCTTCTTTTTCAAACAGTTATTTTTCTTTTCATATTTTCTCATTTGGTTTTTTAAATCATTTTTAACTTCTTACCTTGGTTCCCCCTTTTATCATCCCTATTTCTGTTCTTAGGGATTTAGAAAGCTCTATGCTATAACCAGTATTGATAAGCCTCCACAAAGTCCACAGACTTCCACAGACTTCCCTGTCTCCATAAGCTGTCCCAGTCTGGAAAATTAATCATTGTTACTTTTTCTTGGATTTCCTGGTCATAATTTGGAATGGTGTGTTTTCTAGATGAGATGGTGTAAGGCCAGGCACAATTACATACTCTAACTCTGCTAATTGATTCTATCTCTCAGAAGCATGCTATAGAAAAATCTTTTTGGATAGCATGTGAAGGAGATTTGCAGTGGGAAGAGATGCTGGGTGGGAAACTATTTAGAAAGCTATTATAATGGTCCACTCAAGAGGAGATGAGGCCTGAACTAGAGCTTGTGGCTATGTTAGTAGACAGAAAGGGAGAAGAAATTATAAGATTTTGGTAACCAAAATTTGGATGTGTGGAACATGCAAGAGTCAAGAATGATCCTGTGGTGACTGTGATTCTGGGTAGCTATAAAGATGGTGGTACCCTTAACTATTAACTATTAGTTTAAAAAGGGGGAAGTTTTGTGAGGAAAGATAAGAAGTGCTCTTATGAAAATGTTTAGTTTGAAATGCCTTAAAAATGTCCAATAGACAATTAGTTGGTGATATTGGACAGCAGCTGGACAAGATCTTGGAATCACCTGAATATAGATGATAAATAAATTCAGGAGAGCTGATGAGATCACCAAATTAAGGAGAAAAGAGAAGAGGGTCCAAGACAGAGCCTTGGGAGATACCCACAATTAGTGAACATGACAAGAAAGCAGATTCAACAAAGGAGACTAAGAAGCAGTCATGTGGAGCAGAAGAAAACCATAATTGTCACAAAGACTCAGAAGGATAAAGATTGAGAAGAGACTATTAGACTTATCAATTGATGGATAACTAGTAACTTTGGGGAGAAAGTTTCAGCTGAATGATGAGGTCTCAAGGTAGATTGTACATGATTTAGAACAGATTAAAGTAAAGGAAGTATAGATGGCTTTTTTAAAGTATTAGTATGGGATCAGTAGAGATTAACTAACATAAATCTATAGTAGACTCCACCAGCAAATTTTTTTCCTTCAGTTCTGTTCAGCAGCATGTAAGAGTAGAAGGCAGATAGTAGGAGTAATTCAGAGTTGGAGCTTAATAAATATAAATGTGAAAGAACAATATATGAAATTCTATTGTTCTTATCAATTATAATATAGCATTTGCTTTTGGTTGAACAAAATGGTAGCTTAAATGCTCTCCTCCAACACATTTCTCATGTATACATCAAAGTATTACAATATTTATGAAAAGATATCACAACACTCTTAAGTGTTTTGTTAAGTTACTGGAGAAAGAGTTCAATATAAGAACAAAGTAAAATAGGGATCCCTTATGGATAGTAAAATCCTCTAGTTTTTCCTATTTTTAGATGAAATTGTACTGACTTTTTTAGGGAAGAAGAGACAAGATGGCAAAAGATTGACCTCTCCCAAATTCCCCTCCAAACAATTTTAAAACAATGTCTCAAAACAAATCCTGGAATGGTAAGACCAACAAAAGGGCAAGGTATAACAATATTCTATTCCAAGACAACTTAGAAGGTCAGCAAAAAAAATCTGTCTCATTAGGGTAAGAGGGAAGCATAATCTAGTTTACACTGCACCTTGCAAGACAGCAACAAAGATTCATAGTTCCTAAGCCCCTGTGCAAGTTAGCAACAGGTCTTGGAGACAACTAAATCTGCAGCAATGAGTTCTAGAGATCTCAGCTCATAGACAGTAAGGGGATTGAACACCTGGTAAGAAGGAAATTATAGGGGACCCTGGCACTGGGTGCAGGACTCTGTTTCACTGTCCACATGGGGATCCAGATCTCAGTTCCAAGGCAAGAAGAAACACCTGCACACTAACACTCCTATTAAAAAACGAAACAGAAACCCTGGTAACAGTTCTAGGGCAGAAAACAGTGCCTGTGGTCACTCAAAGAGCAGAGAATAGTACAGGAAAGCTAGAAGCACCTTTCTCACATCATACCACTTTGGAAGAAATGAAAACTCACAAATCCCCAGATTTAGCTCTGAAAACGAAAGAATAAAAAACCTGAAGCTTCGCACAGTGACCCCTTCACCCAAAAAGAGCCTAACTTCAAAATAAAGATAAAAGTCAAGAAATATGCTAGAAAAACCAGTAAGCAACAAAAAAAATCCAACCATAAAAAGTTACTATGACAGGGAAGATCAAAACACACTCTGATGAGGAAAACTGTTTTTCAAACTTCAAAAAAGCTACATGAAAAGCCTCAAGGAAATATGTGAATTGGTCTCAGAAACAAAAAGAAAAACCTGTTACAATAGCTCTAACAAGATTTTAAAAATCAAATAAAATGAAGAAAAATTAGGGTTGAGAGATAAAGGAATTGATAGAACAGTGGGTGGATTGAGGACAATGGTGGTCAGAAGCAAAATATCTTTGAGGAGAGACAAGATAAAAGGAGATAGAAAAAGATAAATGGGAAAAATAGGGTAACAGAAATAAACTATTCATAATTGTGAATGTGAATGTTATAAGTTTACTCATAAAATGGAAGGGGACAGCAGAATAGATTAAAAACCAGAATCCTATAATATGTTGTTTACAAGAAACAAATTTGAAGCAGAGAGAAACACATATACAAAAAAGTAAAGGTAAGGAGCTGTAGCAGAATCTATTATGTTTTAGCTGAAATAAAAAAAGCAGGGCAGAGACAAAACAAATGCAAAAATGGATCCAATTAAAAGAGATAAGCAAAGAAGCTATATGGTGCAAAAGGGTACTAGAGACAATGAAGTAATATAAAAACAGAAAATATATGGACCAAATGGTGTAGCATCCAAATTCTTAAAGGACAAGTTAAACAGGTAACAGGAGAAAACATATAATAATACTATTCAATGGAGGACCTCAACTTTGTCCTATCAGAAAAAGATAAATCTAACCAAAAAATAAACAAGAAAGATGTTAAGGAAGTCAAAAGAATTTTTATAAGTTAAATGTTAGACCTTTGGAGAAAATTGAATGGGAATATAAAATAATATATATTTATCTTTTTTGTGAATTAATATTTCTTTTATTTTTTCCCAAATTGCATTTAAAAACATTTTTAACATTCAAATTTTAAAAATATATATTTTTGAGTCCCAAGAGGCAGTCACTGCAGCAGCAGCAATAAATGAAGTTAAGATAGTGAAGAAATACTCAAAGCCCACCAAACACCCTTCAAATGACCAAAGAAGAGCAAAGAAACCTCAAAATGAAAACTAGAGCAGCAGAACCAAGAGAAGAGTTGAAACAGTGCTGAGAACAACATTGTGAGCAGTAAGGAGGACACATCTCAGTGGGGTATGAGGAGAGAGTGTGTTGAACAAGCTTCAGTAGAATTTGGAAGCAAGAGAACAAGCAACAGGAGAAAGAGAACAGCTGGCTTCGTTCAATCTCAGCAGAGTAAGAATAGTAATCAACTCAGTACAGAATAAGCAGCAGTGGGAGGAAAGTGGTCCTATATAATCTAGTGGGCAAAGAGGCTCGGTGTGACCCAGCACAGGCTGCAGTGGAAGGAACTCAGCCTAACAAGGTTCAGCTTCAGCAGGATTGGACAGAACCCAAATCCAACCAAGTTGAACTGAAACCCCCACACAGCATGCCAACTAGGACAACTCTGCAGTGTTCAATCTGAGACCAGAACCAGTTGAGCCCACCTTGAGTACAGTACTAATGCTAGACAGTACTCCTTCCACCCTAGGAACAGAAGTAATCTTCAGTATATAGACAAAATCAAGAGAAAAAGTAACCCCTCAAATGAGCAAAACATGAAAAAGCCTGATGTTGGGAAAATATCTTAATAAGAGAGATGCTTAAAATTAGATTTTACATGTGCAATCATGTAAAACATTTTTACATAGTACTTTTATGGAAGAAAACTCAAACCAAAAAAAAATTAAAATGGGAAATGTTTATACTTTTGTCCAGATTGAGACTCCATCAGTTCTTTCTCTGGAGGCAGAAGGCATTTTTTATCATAAATCTTTTGGGATTGTCTTGGATTACTGTATTATTGAGAATAGTTAAGTTATTCACAGTTGTTAATCATTCAATTTTGGCTGCTACTGTGTACAATGTTCTCCTGTCTGGTTCTGTTCACTTCACTCTGTTATCAGTTCATGTATACCTTTTCATGTTTTCCTGAAATCATCCTATTTGTCATTTCTTAAAGTACAAGAGTATTCCATTAAATCATATACCAAAATTTACTCAGCTATTCCCCAATTTATGAGAATTCTCACTTTTCAATTCTTTGCCATTACAAAAAGAGATTCTATAAACATTTTAATGCATATAAGGCCTTCTTTTTTATTTGTTTTGTTTTTTCTCTTTGGGATATAGACCTAATAATGGTATTACTGCGTGAAAAGGTATGTATGATTATAATCCTTTGGGCACAGTCCCAAATTGCTCTACAGAATGGTTGAAATCATTTCAGAACTCTCCTAATAATGCATTAGTATCTTAACCTTCCCACATTCTCTTCAACTTTTGACATTTTCCTTTTCTGTCATAATAGACAATTTGATAGGTGAGGTGGTACCTCAGTTGTTTTAATTTGCATTTCTCTAATTAAGTGATTTAGAGCATTTTTTGCATATCTATCAGTAGCTTTGATTACTTTATCTGATAACTTCCTGCTCACTTCCTTTAAGCATTTATCATTTAGGAAATGATGTAGGTGGATTCTCATACATTTGACTCATTTCTGTAAGTATCTTTTTCTCAGTGGCACATGGCACTTACACAAAAATTGACCATATATTAGGGGGGAAAAACCTTATACCAAACACAGTGATTGCTCATCTATCACGGGAGTTACATTCCAGAGACCCCTGTGATAGGTAAAAATCTGAGAAGTAGCAGAATATAAAACAGACTGATGCTACAGTCACTGAGCCAGTTAGTGCTCAAGATACAGAACACACCACTGTGGTTGGTTGTCTTTCATTCCATTAGCCAATAGTGTGTCACATACAATCTCACATTGGTAAACTTGTGCAAGCAGTAGTAGCATACTGCATTTCCATTGTGTACAGTATGGTATCCATCCACAAAATCCCATGATATGGCAAAAATTCTGCAATACAGAATTAGATTTTTTTTAAAACCACAATACAGTGAAGTGGCAATAAGTGAACTGAAATATAATGTGGGACAACTGTACAAAAAAACAGAAATATTACATGCATCCTTTCCAGATCATACTGAAATAAAAATTATATTCAATAAAGGGATATGGAAATATAGATTAAAAATTAATTAGAAACTAAATAATCTAATCCTAAAGAATGAGTGGGTCAAAGAACAAATAATTAAACCATAAATAATTTCTTTAAAGAGAATTACAACAATGAGATAGCATATCAAAATTTATGGGATATAGCGCCAAAGCAATATTTAGGGGAAAATCTACATCTTTAAACACATCAGTAAAACAGAGAAAGAAAAGATCAAAGAATTGGGCACCCAACTAAAAAAAATCTAGAAAAAAGAACAAAATAAAAACCTACCACTAAGTACCAAATATCTTGATATCTGGATATCTTGAAAATCAATAGGAGAGACAAATTAAATTAAATTAAATTAAAAATTAAAAGCAAGAAAACCTTGAATTAGGAGCTTTTTATAAAAAAAAAAACACAATAAAACCCCATTGGTTACTTTGATTTAAAAAAGAAAGAAAGCCAAATTATCAGAATGAAAAGGGTGAATTCACCATCAATGAAGAGGATATTAAAGCAATTAGAAGTTATTTTGTCAGAATATATATCAATAAATCTGATTATGTAGGTGAAATGAATGTTTACAAAAATATAAAATGCCCAGATTAGCAAAAGTAAAATAACCCTATTTTAGAAAAAGAAATTGAACATGAGCTCCCTAAGGAAAAAAATCCCTAGAACTAGATAGCTTCACAAGTGAATTCTACCAAACATTATGAAACAAATATGATACTGATACCTACTATACCAGAAAGATAAAAAATAGATATAGAAAACCATAGGCCAATTTCCCTATGAATAATGATGCAAAAATTTCAAATAAAATACTAGTAGCAAGGATATCACATCAATATATGACAAAAATATAGGCAGGCAGGATTTATACCAGGAATGCAGGGTTGGTTCAATATTGGGAAAATTAAGAGTAGAATCGATCACATTAATAAAATCCAACAAAAATCATATGCTTATCTCAATAGATGGAGAAAAAACTTTTGAAAGAATACAATGCTCATTCCTGTTAAAATCTTCAAAAAGAGTCTCTGTAAATGGGAACAATCTGTGAGTCTTCCCTATAAGATCGGGGTGAAGTAAGGAAAGGATGCCCATTGTCACCAGTATTATTTAACATTGTATTAGAAATATTAACTATAGCAATAAGAAAAGAAAAAGAAATTAAGGAATCACAATAGGAAATGAGGAAACAAAACTATCATTCTTTGTAGACATTATGGTATACCATAGAGAATCCATTAAATTAAATAAAAACTAGTTGAAATAATTTACAAACTTAGCAAAGTTGCAGCATATAAAATAAACACACATAAGTCATAAGTATTTTAATGTGTTACTAATAAAGTCTAATAGCAATAGGTATAAAGAGAAGTTCAGTGGATTGAGAGCTAGGCCTAGAGACAGGAGGTCCTAGGTTCAAATCTGGTCACAGACACTTCCCAGCTGTGTGACCCTGGGCAAGTCACTTGACCCCCATTGCCTACCCTTACCACTCTTCTGCCTTGGAGCCAATACACAGTACTGACTCCAAGATGGAAGGTAAGGGTTTAAAAAAATTTTGGGAAGAACTACATAAGATAATGAAGAATGAAATGAGTAGAACCAAGTAAACATATAGCTATAAATTTAATACATGAAGAATAACTTGTGAATGTTCACCTCCAGAAAATGAACTGAACAGTGTCTTAGTGCAGTTTTAAGCTCTGTATATGACAAAGGACCTACAAAACGCATCTACAAATCTTACATTGGATTTATGATTTCACTGGTAGAAGAAACTCCCAGATGAGGAATACCTCCTTTGGAATGTCAGTGCAACTGATAACTCTAGACAGTAGCCTAGAGTACAGAGAGGTTAAAAACTTCCTAAGTTCCCAGAGAGTGTGTCCCAGATAGGACTTGAACAAGTTTTCCTGGCTCTGAGGCCAATTTTCTATCACTATGACATATTATTCATTATTCATCAAATACATGCTTCCTAGTCTCTACCAATTATACACCAAAAGGAACTAAAAGCATATCATTAAGTCCTATAAAAACTAAACCAATAACTTTGTTATATTTTCACAATATGTTATTTTGGAAAACTCCCATTCATCCAGAATAGAAAAGAGGTATTTCAAATTAAGTGATATTTTGATTAAAACTGAAAATTGCCGTATATGGGGTGTGACTAAAGTAGTATTACTGATTCCACAAGCCAGAAAGCAAAAAATTTGTTTTATTTTCTTAAACTACATCTCATATGCAAAATAAGGACTGCTAATTTTCAAAGCATTTAAATATAATTAAATCAGTTAAAACTGATATTTTGCCAAATATATTTTAATCATTCTTGAGTTACTCAACATATACATGGCTTTGGGTTTTTATCATTTAATGATAAATTATAATATTAGGAGAAAGTGAGATTGCTTCAATTTTCTACTATTTAGAGACCAGATCAGCAGAAATTTAATATATTTAATTAATTTATTAAAACATTTTAAATTTATTTGCAATATCTTTAATTTTTGTAACTTTTATTAGATTTTTAATTATTTAGATGCAGATTAAATACTCTAATAAAACAAAACTCAAATTTTACTTTGTTTTCCCAAGTTAAAAGTACAATGTAAAAAATAGACATATTAATTTTATACAAGTCATTTACATATATTTTGGGAAATTTATTTTTAAAATTACTCCTTCAAAAACAAAAAATAAGTGTCTAATTAGTCTCTCTTCAGTGACAGATTACAGATTAAGAATTCAAGTCTGGAAATCACAAAAAATTAAATTATTCTTGTAAGTTTAGGAATAGTTTCAGCTGAGGACAGATTTTGTTTTTAACTCATAGATATTTTGTAAACAAAAGGACTGTAATTATAAAATTACCTTTTTTCTACACATCAAAGTATTGACTGAGAGAAACAGTATTTGGGAACTGTTAATTAATTAAATCATGAGATTGTACATGTAAAATCTACATGAGATTGCTTCCAATCTCAAAGGAACTGAAAAGGGAGAGATGGAGAGAATTCAAGGCTCAATATTCTTTGTAAAAATGTTGGAAACTATTTTTACATGTAATTGGGGGAAATAAAATTTTAAAAAAATATCTGGAACTCAATTTATATATGTTATAAACAAACTAGTTTCATATTTCTCTTACTGAGAAACAACTAAAATTCAAGCCAGAATGTTTCTATAATTAAAAATGATTAGTTACCTCAAGTAGGGAAAGGGAGTTTCCAGAGGAGGAAAAGATAACATTGAAGTAAATTTTTATTTTTCTGTCTGTGACTTAGATGTTAAGGGGGAATCCACATAGAATTTTTTAATCATTTCACTGTCATTATTTACTACCAAGCATCCTTCTAAGATAGGCACATTCCTCTCAAATGGAACATGTTCAAAGGCATGGATATTTTTAATATTAATCTAAACAAGATGTCACTAAGAAAATAAGTCAGCTGAAAAAGTATAATGTTTTCAAAAGTTAATTATAAGTGATTTCTGGACTATTTATGACATTGATCCCTCTGTTACCACGGATAATCAAAAATTGAGTTTTGTAACCATAAAATTTTTGTTTTTCTTAAAATCAATATATATATAAATCACCATTGAGTAGTAATTCTTCCAAGTTATCAGGGTTCCGAGCAAGCTGGAGGATCAAGGCAGAGCCGCGCACCTTGTCAGGAATATCTTCATACAACAATTCTATGTACTCATCCATATCATTAATATTAGCCACTTCGTCAATCTGAAATTTTGTAAACAAAGAGAAAGGTATGAAATCCCAAAAGGAAAAAAAACTGACAACTAATGTATAGTCAAGCCAAAAAGGAGCATTTTTTTTTTTGGACAAGTCGGAAATGAATGTTTCCTTACAACAACAAATTTTTAAAGGACTTGAATCAGTCTCTTGTGGAAAGAACTTTAAACTTTAGAGCTGAGGTACCAGGTCAACAGTGGTTATAAAATCACATACTCTTTTTTTTCCAATATACATTTCCATTTTGTTGAATTCGTTAATGTTACAGGTTTTTACACTGTAAAACCATGCCTGAGAATTCAAATAACAAAATTAAGTACAATGGACAGTCTCATCTACCCATCATACAGTCTATTAAAACTTGATTAAAATACATTTTGACAATTTCAGAATCCCTTAAAATGTTATAACAATATTAGGAAAATATACTCTGAAATCTGGAATTAGAGTTACTCCAAATGTAAAATATCTTATATAGTGCTAAATAATTTCTAGGAGCCAAAATACTAAAAAGACAACTTCAATAAAATAAATTTATTATGAAGAGAATGTTTCAAAACTTACAAGAAATCATGATATAATAGGTCATAGAATTATTCCATTTTGGCAGTTTAAGAACTTGTTATTTTTTTATAGCAATACTGATACACAACTTCTTTTCAGTCGAATTTTTAAAAATTCCACAGTCACTAATTTGATTGCTATTATTGAGGAAAGATAAAAAGTAGTTAACTTCCCATAAGATTAAAACTTAGTCTTACCTCCATTCCTTCAAACGGAGGTGGATCTTTAGGCTTGCTAGATTTTTCTTTTTTTTCTGTAACAATAAGAGGCAGAACAATTATGAGGTTATGAGTATTTATTGAAAAAAATACTTTCCATTTAATAAATATGACTTCTAGCTTACCTGGATATTTTAAACCTGAATAATTTAGGAAAATATACTGTTATTTCTTTCTATTCCCCAAACCAAAGGACACCCAGTAAACTCATTCTTATGTAAAGCAGGCCATGTGAATACAGTTCACAGAAATCCCTAAATTCATTTTAACCACTAGTCATTAGTGGTAAATTTCCTGTCTAGTAGTAGTCCATATTCTCTAATCTCTGCCTAATCAATATTTCAAGTTAGACTGAGAAGGGAAAGAGTCAAAGGCAGGCAGCCAGGAGGATAGAGGTTGATCAAACACTGGAAAACCACATCTTGAATAATTAAGGAGTCTCACTGAAAACACAATTAGGTTACTATCATAAGAAAAGGCAAAAGCTTATAGCTGCTGGTATTTCCCCCTCTCTTGGCACCCAAACAATAGTGGGAATATGAAATCTGGTTCTGATTTTATTTTATTTTATTTTTTATTTTACTTCATAATTCTCAAACATTCCAATAGATGGGTGATCTTATCATTATTTACCAAGGATTGCAGGCTGCATTATGAGCAAATTTTGTTCATATCTTTGGTGGACCATCAAAAAAGGACCACCAAATATCCTAGATGTCTTCCCACAAAAATAGGATCACTGATATAGAGCTAGATGAGATCTTAGAGGTTATCTAGTCCAAAATCTTTACTTTCCAGGGAAGGAAATGGAGGTCCAAAGAGGTTAAGTGACTCATAAGGTCATTCCTCTACACACTCTTTTGATATTACATTTATATCAACTGGAAGCAAAGATATCTCACTCTTATACTTTATCAGCCTATTTTTTTATTCATACAATTATCTTGGTCCAAATAAATTTTACTTTTATCTTGTGTTTTTAATTGCCTAAATTTTCTCCAGTATCCCACTGAGAGTCATCCTTCATAATAAAGAAAAAGGAAAGGAAAGGAAAGGAAAAGAAAGGAAAGGAAAGGAAAGGGTGAAGGGTTAAATTTGGGGGGGTAGTAGTTTGAACAAAAGTAAGGAGAGCAGTTTCTTAAACACAAAACAGTTTATTATTAGGAAAATACGAATAGGAAATGGAAAGGAGGAAAGTGAGAGTAATCTTATAATAGCTTATAACTATACCTAAGATCCCAATACTAACTAAAATTTTTCTAGAAAACCCTAAATCTATCTGACTTCAAGGGCAGTCCTTCTGCCAGAGTCAGGCTCCAGTCTAACTTTTCTACTCTGACTATCTAATAATACACCCATTATCAATCTGCCTATCTACCCAAGATAATCAATAAGGATGTTAAGGCCTTAAATCCATATCTCAGTCTCACAGTCCCAGAGAGAGCAAGACACACATTCCTCTCTCCTGGGGACCCAGAGACAAAAAGCCCCTTTTGAACTGCCAGGTTCTCAACTCTCAGCCACGCCCTTCTAACTGTTACCAACTAACAGTTCGCACAGCAAAATGTGTTCCCCTGTCTGAATCAATTCTTGCTGGTAAACCAAATCTAGGTATAATTTCTTTTAGTAATATTTTGGATGCAAACACTGCTGGTTGCTCGTGCTGCTGGAAATGCTTCCAGCCATCTGGTTAGTTGGTCTACTATCACTAAACAAAATTTGTAATTTCTCACTTTTGGCATTGCTATAAAGTCAATTTGTAGATGTTTAATTGGTATTGTAGGCTAATGGATATCCCTCAAAAGCTTTTCCTCAAAAGCTATGTTGGTTATAGGCTTGGCAATTTGCACAAGCTGCACATACTTTTGAGGCAATGTTTGTTATGCCAGGAGCTATCCATTCTTTCTTCACTGAATCTACAATGCCCTGTGTTCCAAAATGACCATTTTTAATGAACTGATTGGTATATTTGTTGATAAAATGTTCTTGGAAGTATTGGTTTACCTTCCAATGCCACCCATACACCATTAATTTGTTTAGCCTTAAAGTTCTGGTTCCATTTTTTAACATCTTTCTCATTATGTGCAAGGGGTGAATCTGCTTCATTTATAATTGCCAAATTTAAAATCAATTCAGGGCCTTCCATGGCAACAAGTTTTGCAGCAACATCTGTTCTGTGGTTTCCTTTTGAAACTGGGCCATTTCCACCTATGTGGGCAGAGCAATGTACAACTGCCAGGGATTCAGGTAGTTGTAAAGCTGCAAGAACTTCAGCAATAATTTTGGCATTCGCAATGGTTTTTTGCCAGCTGATGTTAAGAAACCTCTTTGTAGCCAAAGGGTACCCACAGTGTGACATATTCCAAAGGCATACTTTTAATCTATATGGATTGTTTTTTTTGTCTCTTACAATCATACAGGCTTGTTTCACTGCTATTAACTCTGTACTTTGTGCACTTAAGATTTGATGGAAGTGAAGCTGACCACAGGGTTGCAAATTCTGTGACTATAGCTGCTCCAGTGTAACACATACCATCTTCTCATAAATAAAGAACCATCTGTAAACAAAATTAGATCTCCATTTTCTAATGGAGTGTCTAGTAGATTTTCACAAGGCTTTTCTGCCATAGACACTAATGATTCGCAACTATGTAATGGTTTTCTCCTGAGATTGGCAAATCTGGAAGCAATGTAGCAGGGTTGAGTATTGTACAGCGTTTCAAAGTGATGTTTTCATTGCCTAGTAAAGTTATTCCATATTTTGTAAGCCTTTGGTCTGAGAATGCTGTGATATTGGAAATTTGGGAGTCCTTGAACTAATTCTGAGGTCCCTGATCTAAACTTCCTATGGATGTTTAGAGGACTTGAAACTACATTTCTCATGATTCCTCTTGTGTAATGAGGTGGACAGGAAGTCTAATAACATAAACAGAAGGTTAAATAGGGAGTGTCGGGACTGGCTTGCTCTCTTTTCTGCAATCATGGAGCAGCAGGAAGATGGGAAGAACAGGTAAATGATAGGTCCTTTAAAATAACTCAACAGGCATGTGGCTTCATTTTTCTAAGTGGCTTTCAATAAACCCTTTGAAACCATGATATTTTTAATTCTGTCCCTCTATGTTAATTTTATTTATTACAATGTCTGTGTTCTTTGTCTTAGCTATAATGCTTCTACTTCATGTGGGTGCATTATTGTTAGTGGGCATCCCAACACTACATCTGTTGCTTTTGTCACTAAGAAGGCTGTAGCAGTAGCAACACTTCTCAGGCATGGGGGTGTTCCTACAGTGATTGGATCTAATTGAGCTGAATAATATGCAACAGGATGTTGAACAGGTACTAAAGTTTGTGTTAACACACCTGAGGCAACTCCTTTTATGTACATGCAGAGTGAATAGTTTTTATAATCTGGGATACCTAGAGCAGTTGCAGATAAAATTGTCTGCTTTAATTTCATAAGCTCTGCTAGGTGTTCTGCATCCAACTTAAGTGGTTCAGTGACTGCATCTTCTGTTAATGCCATAAGAGGTTTTGTAATTTCTCCATGCAAGGAATCCATTGCCTGCAAAAACCTGTAGGTTCTCAAAATTGCTCTCAATTGTCTTTTAGTGGTTAGAGCACTCAATTTTTGGATATCTCTAATACATTTAGGAGAAATGAAACATGAACCTACAGATAAAACAAATCCTAAATACTCCACTTTTGGGAGACATCACTGAACCTTTGTTTTTGAAATTTTGTATCCTCTTTTATATAACTCCAACAGGATATGTTTACTATCTGCTCGACATGCTTCAGTATTTGGGGAGGACAAGAACAAATCATCCACAATAATAACTCTCCTTAAACTCAATATTTGCCAAATCTTGTGTCAAAATTTGGGAAAATAAAGTACGACTTTTTAAATAACCTTGAGGCAGTTGGCACCACGTATATTGAGACCCTTTCCATGTAAATGCAAATGTTTTGGGAATCTCCATGGATGGGTATTTAAAAAAAGGCAGAGAACAAGGCCATTACTGTGAAATATTTTGCAGTACTAGGAATAGAGATAATAATAATTGATGTGCTGGGAACAACAGGATGTCTTTTGATAACATGATTAATAGCCCTTAAATCTTGGACAAACTGATACACAGGTTTTCCATTTTCATCTAATTTTGATTTTTTTAATAGGCAGAATATTCTGCCTATTATATTCTGATTTGCAGGGAATTATTATTTTCTGTTTTATTAAGGAATTTGTCACTGGGGTAATTTTTTCGATTGCTTCTTTTAATAGTGGATATTGTGGTATAGACAGAGGTGGACTGCCTCTTGTTCTCATTTGGATTGGAACCACTGATTTCAAAAGGCCTACACTGGCAGAAGATGTAGCCCATAGAGATTCAAGTATATCTGTTGGTATTTTGAAGGTTGAAGTTCTATCTACCTCTTGATTATCTAGAAAGAGTCCTGGGAACAAACTTAGAGATTATTCAGGTAGTTTTTAAGTAATATCACCATCATAAGTACATATTATCATGGCTCTTAATTTACACAACAGATCTCTCCCTAATAAATTCATAGGGGAGTTAATCATTAGCAGGAAAAAATGTTCCACAGATAAAGATCCAACAGACACCATGCATGGTGAAAGCTTTTGGGCTTCCAAAAGTGTTCCAGATACTCCGACAACACTAATAAAGCCAATAGAAAACAATTAGAAATAAGTGTACCCATTAACATAGATCTTGATGCCCCAGTATCTACAAGACAATCATATAATGCAGTGATGGGCAAACTAGTCCCTGCAGGCCAGATCCAGGCCCATCACTGCCTTAAGCAATTCCCTAATCACTACATCTGGATGTGGGGTGTGTAGAGATTAGGGAATTGCTTAAGGCAATGATGGGCAAACTATGGCCTGGATTTGGAAAATCAAATGTTTTCCTATTTGATTCCAGAGTCCTTTCTCCCCTGGCAAACCATCATAAAGGGCCATGTGCACTCCTCTGAGATTCCTCTTGCTGAGGAGGGTTTACATTTTGGCTATTACATGGACGTGCCCCATTATGGATATATTGTAACAAGTCATTTGCCTCAGTTTGGTTACTGTTTCTATCATTCCCATAATTTCCAAAATTGCTATTTTGTAAATTGTTTCTGTTATTATTATTTCTAGGATAGTTGACCCTAGAATAGTTATTACTAAAATTCCCACCATTATTTCTAGAATTTCTGAATATTTTATTCTAGCATCTGCAATTTATCATCATGTATCCCCTTTTTCTGCACAAGTAACACATTGGTCTCTGGTTTATATATTCTCTTTGGGTTATATATTCTCTCTTTGGAGCCACAGTTAACCCAAAACTTTTATCACCTTTTTCAAGTTTATCAATTTTTCTCTTTAATGCTTTTACCTCCTTTCTTAATGCATCCACCAAAATCATTATCATCAGCATCTTTCACTTCATGTCCATTATAAACATAAACTGTCACTCTCCTTAATTCATCAAGGTCCATATTCATCCAGTTAGGGCAAATGGTTTTAAAATAATCCTTGACTACTTTGTAACAATTTTTTACAAACTGCCTTTTTAGTTGTCTAATGTCTCTCTTATTAAGTCAATGTCTATATATCTTCCTCCCAGTTCTATAATTTTGTCCATAAACTGAGAAGGATTTTCTCCTATCTCTTGCTTTAAATTTTCAAATTTTGTCCAAGAACCAGATCTATCTGAACATGCCCTCATTGCATTCAGAACTGTCTCCCTCACATGATATAATTTCTCATAGTCCTTTTCATCTTTAATGTCTCAATGAGGGTCATTCTCAGGCCAATGAGCTGTACCCCACTCCTCATTGGTAAGCTTGATAACTTTATCCTTTTTCCTTTTAGTTAGTAACTCATCTAGAAGATATTCAAAATCAATTCAGTTTGGATCAAAATGCTTGCATATCTTCTCTAGCTTTTTTATCACAGCTATGGGATCCTCCTCAAAAGAAGGCATGCTGCACTTAAATCCCTCCATATCCTGAGGGGTAAATGTTTTGTGGTGCCTAATATTTACAAACTCTCTCTTCTTTGGATTAAAAGTTGGTACTTTTCTTATAGGGAATAGGATAGGGTTTGTATCTTCTTTCTTTGGGGTTTTATTTATTTTTTTTAGCTTTGGTGGGAGAATTAGAAACAGTAGGAGTTAGAGTCAAATGAGAGATAAGTTTCATTTTATTGTGTAATAGTTTTAGTCAATTGCGAGATACTATCTTCAACTTTAGAGATAGTTTCAGTTTGGTGGGCAATAGTTGTAGTCAATTGAAAGATGCAATCTTCAGGATATACAACTCTAAATCTCCATTAAACTCTCTTTCAGTTGTTTCCTTTTTTTAGTAAGGATTAAACTAAATTCTAGATACAGGTAGTACTTTTTTTTTAAACCCTTACCTTCCATCTTAGAATCAATACTGTGTGTTGGCTCCAAGGCAGAAGAGCGGTAAGAGATAGGCAGTGGGAGTTAAGTGACTTGCCCAGGGTCACATAGCTATAGATAGTACTCTTGAAACAATGCAGACAGCACAAATACTCCCATAAGTGGTACTAACAGGAGACAATCAAAAATTGTGAGATTTAAAATCTCAGTGAAGGTCCCAGGTATTGAGAGGTGTCTGAGGTAACTTGGCACTACCCCTTAACATGATATCAAGCATCATGGTTACATTCCTATACCTTCCCTAGTATTGGAAATAACAGAAGAGCAATAAATTAATCAAACTCTTACCTGGCTTGCCAGGCTGTGAAGGGTTAAATTTTGGGGGTAGGAGTATGAACAAAAGTAAGGAGAGAAGTTTCTTAAACACAAAACACTTAATTTATTATTAGGAAAATATGGAAAGGAAATAGAAAGGAAGAAAGTGAGAGTAATCTTATAATAGCTTCTAACTATACCTATGATCCCAATCCTAACTAAAATTTTTTCTTGAAAAACCTAATCTATCTGCCTTTGAGGTCAGTGCCTTCTGCCAGAGCCGGGTTCCAACCTAACTTTTCTGCTCTGACTGATAATATATCCACTATCTATCTACCCAAGATAATCAATAATCAATAAAGGCTGGTAAGGCCTTAAATCCGTTTCTCAGTCTCCTCACAGTCCCAGAGAGAGCAAGCCACACACTCCTCCTCTCTCCAGGGGACCCAGAGACAAAAAGCCCCTTTCCAACTGCCATCTGTAACTCAGTAACTCTCAGCCACACCCTTCTAACTGTAACCAACTGACAGTTTGCCCAGCAGAGGAGCTCTTAAAAAGAAATCTTTTTGCTCCCTTGCCTCTTAAATAGAAAGAGGGAGAAATTAAGAAAAACTCTCTTAACAAAAGGAAAGAAGAAAGGAAAAGGAATCAAATAAGTCAGCAAAACCGGTCAGTATTCAAGTTAAGAAACAAATATTAATGGCTCACTGTGCTAAGCACTGGGGATACAAAGGAAGGCAAGAAAACTTCACCCTGAAAGCTAAAAGTATGTGTATAATATGAAATATTCCACACCCATGAACCTCCCACCTATTCAAAGAAGCGAAGGAGGTATCTTCTATCTTTTTAGTGCTCTTCTTTGGGGAACAAGGTTGTTCTCTGTAATTTAGTAACATTCACTTTCAATTATTTTTTAGTTGTTCTTTACCTTTATATTGTTGCTGCCATAGTATATGCTGTTTTCTTAGGTCACCTTACAACACTTTGCTTCAGTTCATGTCTTTCAATGCTTTAAATGATCAGTTTCACAGTAATATTTTATTACATTTATGAACCACATGTTTTTAGCAATTCTAATCAAGGAGCACCTACTTTACTTCAAATAATTTCCTATCACAAAAAGTACTTCTATGATTATTTTTGAGCATATAGGGATTTTCTCCTATCGGTGATCTCTCTGGGTCAAAGGCTTTAGACATTTTAATCACTTTGTCTAATTCCAAAATGCTTGAATTGATCCATAGCTCAAACAGCAATAATTAGTGTACATATATTCCTACAACTCTCCCAATAGTAAATATTCTCATCTTCAGATATCTTTGTAAATGTGCTGTGTGTGAAATAAAATTTGGGATTGTCTTGGAATTTGTGAATTATATTTTTTATTATTAATCTGTAGTATTCTTTCATATGTTATCAATAGTTTGGCAAGTCTTCTTTTGAGAATTATTTGTTATTATCCTTTGATAACTGAGGAATGGCTTTTAGGACATATATATTAATATACAAACAATGTATATTGGCATACATATGTGTGTGCATATACATATGTACAACTGTCTAAATATCATGGCTAACAATTTGAGACATTTGGTATAAAGATTTTTTTCCTCAATTCAATCCCCTCCAATCTAAATCTAGTAGCATTTTATTTGTGTAGTTTTTCAGTTTCAAAACTGAAGTTATCCATTTTATCTTTTGTATGCCTTTCCCAGAGCCTTCATTATGAATATATCTTATTTAACAACTGTGAAAGATATGTGATTTGATTCTTTTCTGTTTTATTGCATGATTAATATTAAAGTCATAAATCCATTCTGATTTAATTGTGGAATATGGTATAAGTGGTTAGTCAAAGCCTTACTTTCTGCAAGATTGGTTTAAAATGTTCCCAGCCATTCTTCTCAAATAGGGAATTCTTTTTATTTGGAGAGTTATTAAGTATTGGATTACTGAATTTCATTGTTTCTTATTCTCTTTATTCAAATATGTTCTTCTGATCTACTTCTCTATTTTAATCAATACCAAGTGATTTTGATGACCTATTGCTTTATAATATAATTTGGGATTTGAAAGCATTCTCCCGTCATTCCTACCTTTGTCAATATTTCCAAGAATATTCTAGATTTTATGTTTCTATAAAGAAATGTTATTATTTTACTGACTTCTAAAAAGTATCCCTTTGACAGTTTTATCAGAACATTAAAATGGACATTAACTTTAGTATTGCTGTCATATTTACACATTGGAAAAGCTCTGTCATTTGTACTGAATAATATTCCTCTAGTTATTTTTAAGTTATTTTATTAGGGGCACTTTGTAATTGAACTTATACAAATATTTTGTGTGCATTAATAGATTCATCTCCAAATATTTTATTCATTTTGCAATTATTTTGAATGCAGTTTCTCTATTATTCTCTTGAAGGCAATATTATTATATAGAAATGTTATTATATAGAAATATAAGGCAATATAGAATAAAATACATTGCAATATAGAAATAGAAGGCAATGTTATTAAATAGAAACATATTGATTTTTTTAACATTTATTAATATTCATTTTTAACATGGTTACATGATTCATGCTCCTCCTTTCCCCTTCAACCCCCCCCACCCCCCCCTACCCATGGCCGATGCGCATTTCCACTAGTTTTGTCATGTGTCCTTGATCAAGACCAATTTCCAAATTGTTGGTAGTTGCATTGGTGTGGTAGTTTCGAGTCAAACATATTGATTTTTGAAGGTTTATTTTGTAGCCTGCAACATCATTACTATCTTAATTAGTATCCAGGATAATACATTAGGAATTCTTAAGGAAAGCATGCCTTATCAGCAAATAAGGATAGTTTTTTTCTCTTCTTTTTCTGTGTTTCATCTTTAATTTCCTTCTTTTATCTTATTTACTAGTGCTAACATTTCTACAACCATATAAAATAATAGTGTAGAGAGCATCTTTATTTATTCCTGTATTTACTAGAAAAGCTTTTAGTGATCTCCACTGTATATCACTGCTTGCTTTTCATTTTCGATAGATAATTTTAATGATATATTAAAAAGGTCTTTAGATGTCTATACTTTTAGTGTTCTTAGCATAACTTGTTCAAAGGCTTTTTTTTTACTTTATTGAGGCAAACATGAAGGTTAGGATGCTTTTGCTTTTAATATTATTAATATCTTTCTAAAAATGAACTATTAATATATTCCTAAAAATGAAAAAATGACATAAATTAAGGTATCATAATGACTAATTTCTTAGAGAGACTGCTAGTCTTTTTGACAAAATTAAAAATTCTGAGCAAATATTCATTAATGATATTGATCTGTATTTCTCTTTTCATTTGTCCTTTCTTGGTAAAGATATTATGACTATATTTTTCTTGTGAAATAAATCTTGCAGAGTACTTTCTGAATTTTTGAGATCTGTGCAGTATTGGTAGTAATTATTTAACTTGAAAGATTTCAAGAATAGTTTGATAGTTCGCTTCTGGTAGTTTCTTTGTAGCTCGTTTTATTTTCTCTTCAGAAAGATAGATTATTTAATACCTTTATTTGGTTTTCCATTTGACAATTTCATATATTTCTTTTGTATTCTCAGTTTTCTTGGCACAAATATGTGTATAGTAGGGTTTGATAATTCTTTTATCTTTTTCTTCTAATATTTTATTGATTTACTGTTGATTTGTTATACGGTTGACTAAAGATTTATTAGTTTTTAAATCTTTTCAAAGAGTCAGCTTTTAATTTTAATTATCATTTCTATGGTCATCTTGGTTTCCAATTTATCTATTTCTCCTCTAATTTTCAATATTTCATTTGTTGTGTTTATATTAGCTTTGTTGCCAAATTTTAAAAAGGTTTATATATAATATTCGTTAATCTCCTTTTACATTTTGCTAATAAATGTTTTTACGGATATCCCAAGGACTGCTTTAGCTGAATCCAAAAATATTAGTATGTGGTTTTATCATTATAACTTTACTTCATATAATAGTTGTTTCTATCATTTTTTGGTTGATACTCTCATATGAGATTGTATTATTTACCTAATTAATAGTTTTTGTGTCTTAAAGTCTAAAAAGGATGTGGACTATTTCTGCCTTTCAACATTTATTTGCAATATCTCTGTTCTCTAATATAGATAATATTCCATATGGTGCTGAGAAATATGTATATTGTTCATAATTTTTGCTTAGGATGTGCCACAAGCATTTTAGCCTTGGTTTCTTCAGGATTTTTTCAATTTTCTACTTTCCCTTTTGATGATTTTGTTATCATTTTGTTCAAATTGAGAGGGAGATATTAAAATCTCTTGCCACTGCTATATTACTGACTATATCTTATGATAATTGAGCTAATTTCACCTTCATGAATTCAGTTGCTAAAGCATTTGGGGTATATAAATATGGTATCAGTATTGCTTATAGTTTATTTCAGTACAGTGTGCCTCCTTTCTTTGCCTCTTTATGTTTCAAATTTTTGTATCAGCCCTGCTTGTGTTTGCCTCAGAAGGAGACCAAGCACATATTGGCAATATCCACTGGTGGTAGGACTAGTTTCTAGAGCCCATGAGCCCCCTGACACAATAGATCCTGACACTTGACTGGGCTCCTAAACTCCCAGGATATACCATCTCTTGTTACTACTTGCTATTAATCCAGACTTCTGAACTTCATTCAGGCCATACTCGCCACAAAATCAGGCAACTAAGCACTGAGTTGAGACATCAAGGGTCAATGATGAATTTTTTAATTGTGGACCTTCACCAGAAGATTTCTAATTGCTAAGATACTCCCATTTCTGTCCCTGCCCTTATCCCAGCCTCATCTCAAACCTGCTCTTCCAATGCCCTACTACAGGTCTGACTACCCTGTCTACTGTGCCTACTGTGTAATTATCTTAGTCCATAATTTACAAACTTCTTTTAATTTTAAACCTTTTCTTCTTTTCTTGTTCTTTCCATCTTCTGGTACTGAATGGAAACTGGCTCTCTCTATATCACACTGCTTCCCTTAGGATTCAATATACTTTCTCCCACATTCCATTCTTAGTGCTGCTTCTTCTAAATGCCAGTGTTAAACACATTCTGTGCTTTATGTCTTGATTTGTGTTAATAATTACTAATAAATGAGTTAACCAATAGTATCTCTTTTGTTATAACTTGGAAGGATTCTTTCATTTTTTTGACTTAAGCATGGCAGACACTATGGTGGAGAATATCTTTAATACAGTATTATCTTGCTCTATTAAATAAAATATTATTTTTATAATTAATAACAATGGGATCTTATATTAGCTATTTCTTTCAATTAATTGTGGGATAGTAAAGATAAGCTCTACCATGGATGTGAAATACTGCCTTTGTCCTAAAACCTTTGTAGAGGATGTCCTTAAATGTATGTATAGATATTTTCAAACAATAATTTTGTGTGCATAAGTAGGCATATGTGCTCAGTTGTCTTTTTTTTTGTCCAGGATTTTCCTTCCCACCCTACCTTTTTTATCTTCCACTACTGAATAATAATCTATCAACTTTGAAAACCACATTATTTCTTGCACAGACCTTCTCTGGATATACCTGATCTAGTTCAACTTCTATTCTTATTTTTTTTTTCAGTTACATTCTATTTCCTCTAAAAGCCCCTTCATCATTGCAATGTCAATAGTTAAGACATGGTGGTTTCATGTGATAGTGGAAGTCATGTTACAAATCTTTGCATATGTTTTCCATCTTTCAGCTCTTTTTTTGATCTTCTTCAGTGTCCTCAGGATGCCTCTACTTAGCTGAGTATTTGACTAAATTTTCTTTACACTAGGTTTTCCCCTATATTTGTTTTTTGATAAGGCAATATTCCTCAACCTCCCATCATCACTCTTACTAAGATTTTATTTTTAAAAATCATATCCTAAAACAACATTGCCCTAGGCTTCCATATCTCTCAGCTTATGAAGTAAAGTATTTGCTGAATAACTCAATTTTTTATACAATATTCAGATTAACTACACTGAAAGCACTGAGAGCACATTAATCCCTACTGAACCATATTCCTTACTCTATATAAAATTATTTTATAAGAATTCCATATATTTGTAAACATAATCTCACTATGGAAATTGGTTTATATGAATTGAACATTGTATGAACTTATTATAATCATTTCTCAATGTCCTTTCTTCTGCCCATTGCTATTTTTTGTTTAAAATAACATGGTTATTAAATAGGTCAAGGTAGTGTTTTAATTGCATACTCTATCTTTTCTCATGTTTATTTTTCTAATTTTATATTAATTTTAATTTTTACATTAATAAGGGGTGAACAAAGAATGATCCTTAATGAGTAATGAATCATTTCCTGTTTTAAAAATAATTTTATTTTTGTGATGTTACTCAGAGCTCACCATATCTAGTACCTTCCAAGTCTTTTCTTAATAATAGCTAATAAAAGCTAACATTTATATAACACCTACTATGTGTCAAGCACTGTGCTAAATAGAGGTTAAGTGATTTGATCAGGGCCACAAAGTTATATGAGGCCAAATTTGAACTCAAGTCTTCTGACAGCAGGCAGAGGGCCCTACACACCATGGTACCAGCTGGCTGCATCAGCTTCTTGAAGAAAATATTCATTTTTTATAGGTTTAATACTTCTGTTTAGTCTACAAGTCCTTGGTTTCTCTCAATCCTTCTGCTGGAGACTTCTAGATCAATCAACTAGCTATACAGTGACATAACTTGGTAGGCCTTATGAAATTCTTCATATAACTTATCTACTTTTTCATCTCCTGAAACAAATGCATATAAACTGTCATTATTTTCATGCTGATCTTTTTATGAATGTATACAAACACTATATTAAGAGATGATATGAGAAATGATGTATTCTTATTGCTTATGCACAAGTAATATAAAATACTAATGTCTTTATTTTCCTCTTCAAGGAAAATTTGAGAAATTTTCTACTTAGTTATACTTCCTTCTGCTTTCCTTTATAGTGAATATATCAAGACTGATAAAATTTTGTTCACTCACTTATGGATAAGGTTTACACAGAGAGAATGTAAACAAAAGATCTGAAAACTGTGATTCTTAGCCCCTTTGCTCCCTTTTTTACAGTCAGTGAAGAAATGGAAGGGAGTCCCAGAAAACAAAGTCATTTTGTGTTTTTCTTTGTTTCATGTTGCCAGGAACATATAATTCATCACCAAGTTGTTAGTTTATGGGTGATCAGCTTTGCTGAACATAGCCAAGCTGGCCCTCAAAAAGTATATCTAATCTGTTGCCAGTATCATACCTAAAAACTTTCTAGTATGGAGAAACTTGCCAGAGCTTGGACTCCCTTGACATAGCCTTTAAGAATCCTGAGGGGCTCATATGTGGCAAAGGAAATAGAGTAGGAGTTTGTGAATGTTCTAAAATTTTTTTCAGAATTCATTTTACGTTTATTTTTTAAATATAATGATCTATGGTAAAACTACTGATCCATTCTTCTGCTATTTTTCTAGTTTTCTAAACTTTTTATACTATAGTAATTAATATAAGTCAAATGACTTATGTACAATAGTTTAAATTTATATTTACTCTATTCAGAAGATGAACTATAAATCATGAAACTTTATTAGCAAATTCAGTCAGTAATACCTGAATAATTTCTTACCACAAATTAAATTACTAAGACCTTTTAAAAATACTATGTAATGAGTCACATCAGTTTATAGTTTAACTCACAGAATTCATCAATTTTCAGATTTGACTAATTCCAAAATTCACAAGTTTATAATGTAAAAAAAATTTAAAATATATAAACAGACTACAACAGAAGGAATTCAAGTAGTTAAATCTAGTATCATAATAAATACCAGTTATAAAGCCTCAGACATTTCGATGATTTGTGGAGTCTTACACATTTCATCCTTACCCAAACATCTCTAAGGAAATCATGAAACATACAAAGCTTGGAAACTAAGAAAACTGATGCTACAACCACACTTTAAAATATGGGGTTTTAGAGATAAACATTGTAGTAATTATAAATTCCCCATATATTTACTCTTTGGTTATTTTTAAATAAGGTGAATAGCCTGTATTTGCCTTGGCAGAGTATTATTTAAAAAATCAAATTTTACCTTTCCCCTAGTCCATGGCAGCTGCAATTCTCATTATGAAAAGACCAGTAAGTAAAGTAATAGAGGTTAGAGTCCTAATCCATAAATTCTGGCCCAAGTTAAAACTCAAATATTTAATCTGGTAGTAAGGATCAAGCACTAAAGCTAAATTATAAATCTATGTATTTCCAAGAAGCATCTCTAATTATATATATACATATGTGTATATATATATATATATATATATATACACACACACACACACACACACACACACACACACACTCTGGCAGCAATGGCTTCATTTTAGGAACTTTTATGAATACCTTAATGTTTTAGTACTGAACAATAAAAATACGATATGAGATCTAAATTAATATAGACTTATAGTTGGTATTTCTACATAAAATAAATGATACTAGTACTACTGAAATTATAATTCTTTATTGATAACTACAAAGACTAACGCCATTAGGTGGTGCCTAAAGTGTACTAGGCTGGGAATCAGGAAGACCTCAGCTCAAATGTATCACATTTGAGTTGAGGTCTTCCTGATTCCTGTTCAACTCTGAGTACATCACTTAACTCAAGTTTGTCTTAGTTTCCATATAACTGTAAAATGGGGATAAAAATAGCACCACATTCACATTGTTGTTGTAAAGACCAAATGAGATAACATTAGTAAAGAGCTTACACAGTGCCTGACACACAGAGGGCATTATGTAAATGTTGGCTCTTTTTCTTTTTTACAATTAAGACTTTTATTACTTTCAAAGAGGTAGGGCAGTGTGATCCAGGAGGGCAGTGATGGCCACAGGTGCATTTATCTTTCCTATTAATTGTTATTAAAATTAAAAAAAAATTAATTTCCAGGGGGCTAAGTAATATTTTTTCTGGAAAGGGGGCAGTAGGCCAAAAAAGTTTGGGAACCACTGAGGTAGGGAATCTGCAATTATTCTTATTATGGCTTTAATTGCTATGAAAGAGGGAGGGTATATATTCTTCAGGACATGTAGATTAGAAAAATCATCAGTTAAATTACAATAATAAGATTTTATGACATATGAATATTTTTCACATGATACTAGAATTGCTTGAGCAATAAAAATTAATAAAGGGAAAAAGGGTCAGAGGTCACAATATGAAATATAATGCATCTACATTTAGCAATTTTTAAAACTAAGTTTCATGGGTTTGAAGTTGATAAAAAACAGCCCAAGTATAATTATCAAGAGAAATAAAATCTCTTTTATATGAAATATATTTCACACTTAATATAATGAAACATTTTTGGCATGCTTGCCAATATTAAAATACCAAGTCCAAAGAAGCAGTGTTTTGATTTGTGCTATTTGATCCCCCTTACCATGAAATGTATGGAATTTCTTTATGTCTCCAGTGTCTGTCCACACTCTTTCTCCTCTCAGCCTCTAATTTATACATGCTTTTACAGAATATTTTCCAGAAACTGTGCTGATCCTAATTAGATTTCTTGTAAAACAGGTTCTGTTTGTAGGAAAATACTCAATAGAGATAGACAGACTTTGAAATGGGAACCTAAGGCAATATATAAAGTATCCTATATATTCAAAGCTCTTCCACTCTGCCTGTCATTGACTTTCTTCCTATTTTACATCTATTTCTACACACCAGTCTCATTACTTTAGTTTCTTCATTCCTGAAGCTGAAGTATGCCAAAGGAGATAATGTGACGAGAAATACAAGAAAATGAGTAGCTCAAGGGTTTTAAGTTCTAATCCTATCTCTGCATTGATCTGCAGATATATTGATAGAACTGACATTTTACTCAGGTAGAAAACTTCCACAGAAAGATAAATGAATGAATTTTTTGTTCAATTCAAATAAAATTCAGGAAAATCAGAATGACAAATATTTTATAAACAGTCAAGCTAACATTTAATTTTAGATGCCTTATTTTGTAAGGTCTGAAAAAGTGATATAATAAAATGATTAGTTTGTACTGTTTCTTATTATCCTGCTCCCTGAATATAATTTTGACTTAAAATAAACTTACCCTAAATGTCTGTAATATTAGTTTAAATTGCTTTTCTGAAACATTATGAGAAGTGATTTGCCCTGGATTCAAAGTAAAAATGTTCTAATCAGATGTTAAAAACACATTAAGAAAACTTTTCTACAATCTTAACATGACACTAAGGATATTCTATATTAACTATAGATATACCAAAACACTCCCTGACATACAACCCCTGCACAGAAACATAAAAAGCAACCTATGAGGTCTGAATTTTACTATTTATATACACAAAGAGATGGCTACTACCATACTACAGAAAGATTTTTTATCATGAATATTATTTTGCAATGAGTGAATATTTTAGAAAGTGAATTTCTAATGAGAAAACAATCAAAATATTTTACATGTGCATATAATTCCAATAGTTAATAATTCCAAAAAGGTTTTCTAAATAAAATAATCAACACATTGAACATCCTGAACACCAACTAACATGCTAACATTTATCATTTTTAAGCATGTTGAGAATAATGTTATCAGACAAGATGCAAAGTATATCGTAGTAGCAAGAGCTTTTATTTTAAAAGGGTGAGGGAGGGAGCTAGACTATGTCAGTGTAAGGTCAGCTTACCAAAAAATTTAAACTTTTTTTGAATTCAATAAAAATGAAGTTTCAACATTTATAAGTCCTATTAGTTCCTGCCATCCCCAGAACTAAATGTTAAATAATGAATCAGTCATAACTTTAGTTTATGATAGTGCGAAATGATACAAACCATCAACAATCAACATGAGGCAACCTACCATTATCATATATGTGATCTTTTAAATAATAAAAGGAGAAAGTACAGAAAATCATGCATTGAGCTATTTTGTAATATCTACCCTAAAATATTTATTTGTTAGTGTCCTTCCTTCACCATTTTTTGGGGAGGAATAGGTGAAGGGCGATAGAACAGTAGAGACAAAGAACAAGACAACATTTTGTGCTTTTCTGAACAATACTTGAAAAAAGCAAGTATTGCTTGCTTTACCTATCTCTTTGGTATTTGCTGAAATAATTATAGAATAAGGTTTAAAAATTTTAAATTATTTATAAATTTTAAGATACTGAGCAATATTAAATTTGGCCTATCTACTTAGAACACAGAAAGTTAATTATTCTAAAATTCTCTCCATTAGTTATTCCCGAATTAAAATGACATGCAATTTCCTTGTTATGTTTCTGTATATACAAAAAAATAATAAAATAGGAAAAACAAAATAAGATAGAGGAGCCTTGCAGTCCTGCTCCTTTGGCCTTAAACACAGGTCAGTGGCTATTCTACTTACCTTTCCCTGACAAAGCATCACGCCGGTTCTGTAAGTAGTATAACAGCTGTTCCACCTCATTTAGTTTTGAGGGATGAATAAGTTTACATTCTTCAACCACTTTTCGAGCCAAGGAAGTGATATCAGTGTTAGCATTGAGACTCTTCAGACGAATGCTGGAAGAAAGCATTTTTCAATTCAGATATCATGACAGCAAGCAGTACATATATAACCACACATATTTATGTACATATAGTTATAATGTACCTATATTGTTTATGTTTCTGTATGTATGTATGTATGTATGTGTGTGTGTGTGGGTATATATGTATATTTATATGCATATACTTCATATGCTTCCAATGAATATACAAAATAGAAGAATTAAAATCTAACATATCTGTGGGATATATTGGAAGAAAATATAGTGAAATACCAAGTACATTTGGACAACCTGAAATGAAAAAGAATACCAATGGTCAGTGACAGTCTTAGTGATAAGTCTTGCTTGTTTCTTTACAGTTAGGCAAAGATGAGGAGAAAAATAGCTGAAAATAAAGAAATCTTTAGAAGAATAAAAAGTAACTCAGAAGTCTCCATTTGAAAAAGTACTTAAGAGCTTAAACCCACATTTCAATAGATTAGCCATCTCATTAACATAGATATTCCCTCCAAAGGTGCAGGTCTTACACTTTTTTCATCACATACAACTCTTATGCATGTTCTCCCATAAATGCTCTACAAGTGATTTTCCTAAGATGCTGGGGGCCCTTATGCTAGATTTCTTGTCATTACCTGAGTACCAATGTAGCACTTAAGAAGCCAGTCTGTTACCCTTTGCTCTTGATATATGGAAACCAGCCTAACTCCTTTTCATCTCAGGCATCTTTATTTCAATTCAATGATTTGTAGGTATACAGAAAAACTATGTGAAAAAGTTGGGATTTTGTTTCAGAGAAAAGCCTGGAATCACCGAAAGCACAGATAATTTCCAAATGCAATCCAGCCTGCTCTCTTCTTCCTATTAAGTTCTGGGTTTCCATATCTAGTCTCTCTTCAATCTATTCTATCCAACTCAGCTGGTAAAATAATCTTTCCAACCATGTCACTTCCCCTTATTCCCTACCTTCCCCAACTCTCAAAAAGCTTCAGCAGCTCTCTACTGCCTCTAGAATAAAATAAAAATGTCTCAATTTGGAATTTAAAGCCACTCATAATCTTATTCCAGAAAACCTTTATTGGCTTAGAACACAATACTTACTCTTTCATGCATTTTACATTCCAGCCAAACTGGCCACTTATCATCTGAAATTGATCCATCTCCTAACTCTGCAAAGAATATTCCTCATGCCTGCAGTGCCTTCCAATCTCATCTTGACCTATAAGAACTATAAAGCTCAGCTCATGTGCCACTTCCTATAGGAAATCTTTCCTGATCCTTAATTGTAAGTACTCTCTTCTTCAAATGATTGCATATGTATGTATGTATATATCAAAATGGTTATACATGGTAAATATATCTGATATTTCTGTACGTATTTGTTATACTTACTTTATGTAGTATTCCCCCTACACTGACAATAGAATGCAAATTCCTTGAGAGCAGGGACTGGCTTGCTTGTTTAGTCTTTATATCCTCAGCACCTAATACAATTATTTATAGTGTAATGTGGGGAAATAATACTGACCTTGGAATTGGAGAAACTGGGTTCAAATCCTGGCTCTGTCACTTCCTACTTATGTCAACTTGAGAAAGTTATAATCTGGAACTCAGACTCCTCACCTGGAACAAAAGGCTACTAGACCAGATGACCTCAAAGATCCCTCCAAGATTTCTCATCTTAGAAGATCCCTCTGCCCCAACATCCCTTGCCTCTATCTTGAAGAAGTGTCCAGGCCAGCTTTATGCTCCCTACTTCTCCAGGCTCCATTCCTGATTGACTTTTCTCCCTCACCTCCAATTTTTCAGTTCTTTTGTAGTTTTTGTCTTCCCTCAGAATGTAAACTCCTTCAGGGCATGATCTTTTTTCCCCCTTTTAAGTGGTATTCCAAGCAGTTAGCACAGTGCCTGACATATAGAAAGTGTTTAATAAATGCATGTTGCCTTCTAGCTCTCATTCTTGAGCCTATAAACAAAGAAGGCCTTTAATAAATGCTTATGGGGAACAAATTGGCTTCTACAATAAATACTAATGAATATAGGTCCAAAAGGAAATTTAACATTTTAACTATTATAAACTTGTTAAAAAAAATGGAAAAAAATTAGCAGTCTACTCTTACCACCAAAAAAGTGAAAGGTACTGTGGCAAAATTCTGCTTCAGATTCTTACTAGCCGGACAAGTTGCATAACTACTCTGAGCTTCAATTTCCTCATTTATTAAGAGAGAGTAATAATAGCATTCCTTATGAGGGTTCTTTTGGCATCAAATGAAATAATGTATATAAAGTTCTTTGTAAACCTCAAACTGCTATATAAATTAGATATTAAATAAATGAATTTAGAAGAAAAATCAGTATTTGAAAAATCTTTTCCCTTTGTCTAATTCATATATATATATCCTGACTAGTACAAGGCTAAACTAATAGATTAGGAAAGTTGATATGAAAATATCAGTGTAATCTGAATTCTCTTATCCGCTTTACCTATAAAAGGATTACAAAATCACTATGCTTCTCATGTATTAAATACTAAATATTTAATAAATATGAACAAATACTAATATTTAATAATAATAAATACTAATAACCTTCTTATGCAGCTTAAATTAAATTAATGCTTATTATTAGTATCCATTGACCTAATAAATCAGAACAATCTTTAGAGAAGGGCATCTTGCTTTAGCCCTGAGGCTTTGCTGAAAAATGCCTGCAGTAACTCTTCTCTGGAGTTTGTCTATTATTTAACAAGATAAAGAAACATGAAAAGAAGGATATGATAATCACTGATAGCAATACAGCTGTATTACAATCAACAAGAATCTGTTCAAATTCAGAGTAATAATTTATGAGTGTTTATAAAATGCTTAATAACAAGATATGTACAAATCTTACTAAAACTCACATTTTTTGACATTCCTTCCGTTCTCCTAGCATGGGATCCCCCATTTCTCCAAGAATGGTAGCTTCCACTTCATATTGAACAATAAGTGCCTTTTCTGATGGGTGCACATCGATATTTCCTCCTTTAACCTTCCTAAAAAGTAAAATTAATATATTCTTACTGATTATAAAGATCAAACAACATTTTCATGTTCCTTATCTGGTAGGATAATTATATATCCGCACAGTAGGTGACAGATTATTCCAGGAAACAGAATGTAGTTCCATGAAATGGAATCCTATAACACTTTTTAATTTGTTTCAATTTTTAATCTTTAGTTTTCTCATTTTTTAATCTATAATTAATTCTTTAAGGTTTTTTTATAGAATATCATCTGAAAAATGTGATCATTCTGTTTCTTCTATGATTATGTTCATTCCCTCAATTCTTTTTTTACTTTATTGATGTATTGCTTTGGCTATATGCCCAATGGAAGTGATGATATAGGGTATTTTTGCTTTACTCCTGATTTTGTTATAAATGCCTCTATTCTTTCTCCATTACATATAATATCTGCTCTTGCTTTTAGATGGGTTTTACTTACCACATTAAGGAAAAGTTCATAATAATGAAGTAGCAATGCTTCCAAGCCCAGTGTCCTTAGACATAATCCTGGGATGGCAACTGTTCCTGAAGACGTTATATTCACAGCCACCAAAGATCCAGAAAAGAGTCACTATACTCTTTGGTTTTCAAATAAAAAGACCCCATGGTCCTTAGGATAAGGAGGCAAAGCAGAAGCAATGCATTTTCCTTAACATTATTTCTCATGATAAAACCATACCAGTCACTAATAATGATGAAACAACAGATATAACTGTCATATATGTTGCCTCACTCATTAGAATGTGAGCTCCTAGAGAACAAGTACTCTTATGTTTCTATTTGTATCTCTAGTACTTAGAACAATGATTTCAACATAGTTAAAACTTTAATAAATGCTTTACTTAATTAATTCATTTTTCCTATGCTTTCCAGCATTCTTTTTTCTTTTTTTTCAAAACCCTTAATTTTGATTACATTGAATTAAAAAGGTTTTGTATAAACAAAACCAATGCAACCAAAATTAGAAGGGAAGCAACAAATTGGGAAAAATTTTATAACAAAAACCTCTGACAAAGGTCTAATTTTTCAAATTTATAAGGAGCTAAGTCAATTGTACAAAAAATCAAGCCATTTTCCAATTGACAAATGGTCAAGGGACATGAATAGGCAGTTTTCAGATAAAGAAATCAAAACTATCAATAAGCACATGAAAAAGTATTCTAAATCCCTCTTAGTTAGAGATATGTAAATCAAAACAACACTAAGGTACCACCTCATATCTAACAGATTGGCCAATATGACAGTAAAGGAAAACAATAAATGTTGGAAGGGTTGTGGCAAAATTGGAACACCAATGCATTGCTGGAATTGTGAATTGATCCAACCTTTCTGGAAGACAATTTGGGACTATGCCTAAAGGGCTTTAAATTGAACGCATACCCTTTGATCTAGCAATATCACTACTAGGTTTGTTACCCTAAAGAAATAATAATGAAAAAGTGTCTGTACAAAAATATTCATAGCTGTGCTCTTTGTGGTGGCAAAAAATTGGAAAATGAGGGGTGGGTGTCCCTCAACTGGGGAATGGCTGAAAAAATTGTGGTATATGATGGTGATGAAATACTACTGTTCTATAAGGAATTATGAACTGGAGAATTTCTATATGAACTGGAAGAACTTCCAAGAAGTGATGCAGAGTAAAATGAGCAGAACATTATACATAGAAAGTGAAACACTGGAACAATACCATGTAATGGACTTTGCTAATATAAGACAATTCCAAGGGACTTATGAGAAAGAATGCTATCCACACTGAGAGAAAGAACTGTGGGAGTAGAAACACAGAAGAAAAACAAATGACTTATCATTTGTTTATATGGATATATGATTTGGGGTTTTGGTTTTAAAATATTAATCTATTGCAAAAATTAATAATATGGAAATAAGTATAAGTGATAACATTTGTATAATGCAGTGGAAGTGCTTATTGGATCCAGGAGGGGGGAAGGAAAGAAAATGAAATATGTATACTTTGTCACTGTTCAAAGAAATCTTTCTGTGTGATTTTTTGTCAGTCTCGACCCTTCTGTAATCCTAGAGCCCTTGAAACTATCATACACGGAAAAATATTTAAAAAAAAATTTTTAAACCCTTACCTTCTGTCTTAGAATTAATACTAAGTATCAGTTCCAAGGCAGAAGTCACACAGCTAGAAAGTAACTGAGGCCAGATATGAACCCAGGCTCCTCACACAAGATATGCCAATCTCCTGTTTACATACATTTACTGTCTATCCCCCGACCCTGGAATGCTCTCTCTCATCTCCATCTCTTGGATTCCCTGCCTTCTTTCAGATCTCAACTAAAATCCCAACATCTACAAAAAGCCTTCCCCAAGCCCCTTTAATGCTTGTTTTTTTTCCTCTGAAATTATCTCCAATTTGTCCTGTATATATCTTTCTTGTACATAGTTCTTTAACCTGGAGTCAGAAAGACTAGAATTCAAATATGGCCTGAGACACTTACTTAACTGTGTGACATTGCTCAAGTCACTTTAATCTGTTCACCTCAAGTCTCCTCAACCATAAAATGGAGATGATAGCATCCAACTTAAAGTGATATTGTGAGAGTTAAATAATATTTGTAAAGCATTTTGCACAGAGCCTGCCATATTGTAGATACTACATAAATCCTTTCCCTTTCATCTTCTACCACATACACACCATTAAACCAGAAAGTAATTTCATGGAAACTAGATTTAGCCCTCTTTCTTGGCAAAGATACTGGAGTTACTTGCCATTTCTTTCTCTAGCTCATTTTTCAGATGAGATAACTGAGGTAAACAGAGTTAAATGGCTTGTCCAGGATCACCTAACCTAGCTAAGCTAGTCAGTGTCTGAGGATAAATTTGAATTCAGGTCTTCCTGACTCTAGGCCTGGTGCTTTATTCCTGGTGCCACCTAGCTGCCTCCCACACTACTAGCATCAAGTTGTATCTGGAAAAGCTTCATGTAGAAGGTGGAATTGTAGTTAATATTTCAAGGAAGTCAAAGAAGCTAGGAGACAGAGATATGTAGAGAATTCTAGACATGGAGGGTATCTTATATATATATATTTTGTCTATAAAGAGATTTCTGTAAAAATTACTTAAAAAATTTCTTTGTATCTCCAGAACTGACTGAAGTACCTGGCTCAGACTAAATGCTTAATAAATGCTAGTTAACTATTGTATGCATTATAAATAAAAATTAACCTGGAGGCTTATCATCAGACTTATAAGCATTTATTAGGAAAGAGAGGATGGGGGAGAGAGAGAGAGAGAGAGAGAGAGAGAGAGAGAGAGAGAGAGAGAGATCTCAGCCTTCCTAACTTTTATGGGTAGATCTGATTCTCCATTTAGCTGGATGGCTGAGGTCCCCTCTTGCCAGAGATGGCCAAATCAGATAAGAAAAAGCTCAGAGAGAAAACCCTGGCCTAGAGACTGGTATGGAAGTCAAGTGCAGAAGTAAAAAAAAACATTCTTCTTTCCATGCTTGATTTTAAAACCCCACCAGCTCCTCCCTTCCGGGCAACAGTAGCTCTGGCCCTAGCACACTGACATTCAGGCACTCAATCTGATCCAGGGAATACCAGGAGACTCCAGCTTTAGGCTGTCAGATACAAGTGATTCTGTGACTCCTATATCTCACCACTAAGGTGTTTGGGATCAAAGCTGGAATAGAGGTCCCTGTCCCCTATTTTACTTCACACATATGTGACTCTTTTCTTAACCCTCTGCAGTCCAGCTTCTGGTATCATTTAACTGAAACAGCTCTCTTTCCAAAGTTATCAGTAATCTTGTCAATAAAGTGCTCTTTAGCAATGAGCTGCTTAATCTAATAGTCTTTTCTCATCCTAGTCTTTCTTGACCTCTCTGAAACCTTTGGTAATGTTAATCACTCTATTCTTGATACCCTCTTCTCTCTAGGCTCCCTCTTGCCTCCTGGTTTCTCAGGCTATTTATGTGACTTCTTAAATGTTTTTGCTCAATCATCCTTCCTTTTGGTCATTCCCATTATAGTGGATTTTCCTCAAGGCTCTGTCCTGGGACCTCTTTCTCTTCTCCCTATATATTACTTTCTTTAGATGATCTCATTAGCTTCCATGGATTCAATTGTCTCATCAACAATTATCACTATCCTGATGATTGTTAGAATATAGATGGATGGAGCACTGGACCTTAGTTCAAGTCCAGCCTCAGATGTTTATTAGCAGTGTTAACCTTGATCAAGTCATTTAACCTCTGTTTGCCTCAGTTTTTTCATCTGAAAAATGGAAATAACGATAGCATCTATTCTCTATGATTTTGTGAGGAAAACATGAAAACATATTTATAAAACATTTTGAAAACCTTAAATATTATATACATGCTATTGTTATTGATCCAGGCTTAACCTTTCTCCTAATCCCTAGTTTTGCATCTCCAACTTCAACTGGACATTTTGAATTAGATGTTCCAATAGACACCTCAAATTAAATATATGTAAAACTGGACACATTATATTTCCCCAAAATCTTTCATCATCTTAATAATCTCCCTACTACTGTCAAGAATATCCCCATGCCTATCCTCCCAGTCACCCAAGCCTGCAACCTACATGTCATCCTCTATTACTCAATCTCTTTTCCTACCACTACTCCCCCATATATCCAATCATAACTGCCAAGTCCTGTCAATTCTACATTTACAATATCTCTAGGCTATGACCCTTTTTCTCCTCTGACACTGCCCACAGGTCATTAATCATTTCATGCCTGAACTTTTGCAGGAAGGTCTTCATGATAGTCTCCTTGCATCAAGTCACTCCTGACTAGTCTATCCTCTATTCAGTAGTCAAATTAATGTTCCTGAAGCAAAGTTCTGACTGTGTCACCTTGCTAATCAGATAGCTTCAATGGCTACCTACAACCTTCAGGATAAAACAAAAAATACTTTGTTTACTTTTTAAATTCTTAATAACCTGGCACCCTCCTGCCTTTCCAGTCTTTTGATATCTTACTTCCCCCACCCCACCATGTCCTTAAAGATCCTGTGCCATTGTCTTTCTTGCACGTCCACATACAGATACTCCATCTCCAGAACATGTATTTTCATTAGCTATCCCTTCTGTAAAGAATGCTCTCCCTTTTTGTCTCCACCACCTGGCTCCCTTATCTTACTTCAAGTTTTTCAGCTAAAATTTCACCTTTGGTGACAAGGATTTCCTTGGGTCCTATAATGCTTTTCTATCTCATTCTATCTCATGCCATTGGCATGTTGTCTCTCCCATTAGACTCTGAGCTCATTTGACAGCAGTAAATGTTTTTGCCTTTCTTTGTATCTTCAGTTAGCACGTCGCCTAGGACTTAGCAGGTGATTATTAAGTTTTTGTTTGTTGGCTTCTTGAAAAAAAAAACAGCTATAAAAAAAGGAAGATTCTGTAAAGGACAGATGCAGGTATTAACGGAATAGTCACTATGTAATCAAAGTGGATGTTCTGCCAGTCCTCATACAATAATTTTTTCTTCACCAGTATGTGTAGCTCTTATTCCTCTTATTCTTATATTAAAATGAACATTAAGAGGCTTATTTTATTTTTCTGCACTGTTTAACAAACAGATATACTGTTTTTAAAAATATTTCTATTGGTTCACTTTTTTTACATTTCTTTTAATTTAAATTATGAAGCTATGGAGATAAGTACTTATGTAGTACCTACTACATACCAGCACTCTCTGTGCCAAGTGCTTTACAAATATTTCATTTAATAATATATAGCAATTGGGTCAACTTAATTTTTCAAGCATCATAAAAACAATAAAATCACAAAATAGACTGAATATCAGAGATCCCAGTGGATCCACTGATTTATTGTGTCATTTTTAAGGAATATCAATGTTTAAAATCCTTGTATAAGATAGTATAATGCAAATGTTTCATTGTCACAATAATGTCTTTCTATTAGTTTTGAAACAATTTCTAACTTAATCTTTAAAAAAGAGAAACTGTTAATTCCACTCCCCCCCCAACTATATAATTCTAGGAAGTCATTTCACCTTTGTAGGTCGGTTTCCTTGTTTGCAAAATAAGAGAGGTTGGATTCCATGATTCCTAAGGTTACTTCTGGTTGTAAATCTGTAATCTTATAAACTATCATGCAATAAAAAGTATATCTATAACTAAGAGAAAATACACATTTGTATATCTGGGTGGTACTGAGGATAGAGCCCTAGATTGAGTTCAACTTCTGATACTTATTAGCAGATAATACTTAAGCAGATACTTATTAGCATGTATGACCTAGGCCAAGTCATATAACTTGTTTGTCCCAACTCCCTCAACTGTAAAATGAAGATAATAGTGCCCAACTCTGAGGGTAGTTATGAGACTAAACAGAGAATTAATATCTATAAAATACTTTGTAAATCTTAAAGTGCCATATAAATGCAAGACTAAAATTTTATAACCCCTGAGTTTGGAGCTGGATGCTGATATATGATTGTTCTGGATTAGTAGCATTCCTTACAAGGAGATGAAGATCTAACTGTATATTACTTTGAAACATAAAAATAAAAAAGAAAAGCATGCCATTCTCAGAAGTATAACTCAATTCCATAAAACTTACATATTTTTGTCTTCCTCAAAGAAAAACTTTTAAGCCTTAAAGGGTATAATGGAAAAACAACATATAAGCTCCTCAAATGCAGAACAAATTAAGATGATATCTTTTGTTTATATTGCACTGAAAAAATACTTTTCAAAGTGTTTTTATACTTTTTACTCACATTCCTGTTAGGAAGGGCCAGTATGACAGATTGTATTTTATAGATGAGGATACTAAAGTCCAATGAGATTAAATGATCTACCTACTGTCACACAACTAGTTAACAGAAGAGCTGAGAATTTTAAGTCTAGTTTTCTTTTCCTTTAATTAATAATCTTGGTCTCTTGAAAAGAAACTTCTTGACCACAGAAGTCCATTAGCTCACAAGGTACCAAAGAAATGACAGCTACCAAATGACCTTAATAGTTTGTGGGATTTTTTTTTAACAGAACAGAAATTTTTTGAAAAATTTCAATAGAAGGGACCTTAGTAACTGTCTATAGTCTCAGCTGCACTTGAATTTCTCTATACTTTCCCAGACAAATTGTTATTCAGAATACTTTTGAAGACCTTACAGGGGACTAGAGACCCATTCTCTTCTCACTAGTTCTCCTTTTGTACATCTAATTGTTAAGTGGACTTTTTTGTTTGTTTATGTAGAACTAACATTTGCCTCTCTGCAATATCTACCTACTCAGTTTTTCCATTTATAACCCAGTGAAGAAGATTAAATCCTTCAAGTGACACCCTTTGAAGATGACTATTACTCCCCTAATGTCTCAGGCTTCTTTTCTCAGGCTAAACATTCCCAGTTCCTTCTACAAACCCTCATAAGCAATGGCCCCCATTCTCTTTCTCTGGAAATATCACTGTTCGATGTGTTTTCTAAAATGTGATGCACAATATGTAACACAATATTTTTCAATACTGGCTAACAAGAGTAATATATTGCAGAAATACTATTATCTTATATTGTCTTTCTATTAATGTGGTGTCTAAAATATTCCGTCATATTGACTTTACGATGACTAAAATCTACAAATTTTTTTCCTGCTATTTAGTTACCCCCTCCTCCCCGCTCTCACGCACCTGTCATATCTTTTGTTTTTAATCCAATTGTTACACTGGTTCACATTTACACTGAACACTTATGTCCATTAAATTGCACCTTTAGTTAATCATTCTATTCAGTTATCTTGTTGAATCCTTGTTGTATTATCCAATGTGCTAGCTAAATTGTCCCTTAAGCTTTGAATCATTTAACTTTTCTGGGCCTCAGCCCATTTGTAAAATGAAGAAGCTGGCCCAGATGATCTCTAAAGTTCCCTTCCCATTTTAGCTGCATAATGCTCTAATTCATCTCTTTCACATCAGTGAATTCACTGACCAGACGAAAGACCATTAAAAATCTGTGAGGTGAATGGGGGAGGGAGGGAGTTGGAACTGTGATAGAAAATCAAGTAAAGATGACAGATATCAGGTGGATATTGAATAGGCAAAGGCAGCAAAATTTCCAGACCAGGGGAGGCATTTTACAAAATGAGATGCATCAGACAATATATTAACTCCCTTTCCCCCATACCCCCTCCAAACAATTGATTTGAAGGAAATGAAGAGGAAAGAATTCATTTCCAGTTTTCCTCACCACTTCCGTTCAAGCAGCCATTAGGAACATTTTTACACCTCTCGGGAGTAGGACCCAAAGAAAGCGGCCTGCTGGGCAGGGCTGAGCACAGCAGGGATGTATAAGGTAGAGAGGATGAGTAGGGCTGGGGAGGACAGATCTGAGCAGGACAGTGGGTGAGAAGTGAAGGGACAGGGCATAGAGATGGGCTGAACAGGGCAGGAAATAGTAGTAGTCAGAGCAGGGGCTGAGCAGGCAGTAGTGACAGACCACGGGAATACAGACAGAGCAGGGATGGTGGAGGAGGGATGGGAAGGGCTGGGATGGCCTTAGCAGGGATGAGCAGCGCCAGGGCTGGAGTGAGGGAGGAAGGATGGGCAAGGTTGGGGTGGCCAGGGCAGGAGCTAGCACGGGCCTGGGTCTCCCCTAGCCCCTTCCCCTCCACCCCCGCCCCCAACCCGGCCTGTCAGCAGCATCCATCCCGCTGGAGGCGGGGCCTCGTCACCTCTTGAGGTATCGGGCGTCTTCACCCTGCATGGCGGCGGCCACAGGGCGGGTCTCCACGGGAGGCCGACACAATGTTTTCGGGAGCTGTAGCGGCGGAGAACGCTCCCTACACCCCCCAGAAGGCGATGACAGTCCCTAGGCAGGCAAGGCCAGGCAGAGTGGGGCGGCGGGAGGCGGCTGCGACGCTGCGGTTACCACGGTGAGGGCTCCGGCTCCTCCCCCAGCTCCGGGGCCCCAAACACAAGCAGGACCTGGGCGCGCCCAGAGTCGCCAAGACTGGCTCCTCCCCCACATTGCGCATGCGCACCTCCCTTCCATGGCAGATTGCGCAAGCTCAGTGCTCCTGGCTTCCTCCTGTGACTTATCTGATGTTCCCAGTAAGAGGAAGTCACTTTGGTGCACGCTGGGGATGTATTTGAGTGGGACGTCAGGCACCCTGGGGGCAATGCCACCTAAAGGGTATAAAAAGGAACTGGTGGCACCAATCTATAGGTCAAGCAAAAATTGGAATTAACACTCCATATTAGACTTGGGTGGAAAGCAGACTGCTCTTTCTAGATTGAACTTTGCAGGGTCACAGGGGGTGTTGAATTGGAGAAAATTCGAGTATGCCAGGCGTTAACAGGGCGTTAATTAGCTCAGTGGTCTGCTGGGTAACCCTTAAGAGAGGCGGACCCAAAAGTCGTGGTGGAGTTTAAACTATTAAATAACTCAGGGAAAATTGTACAACACCCCAAAATACTTGCGCTTTGGGGTCAGTACTGAAAGCAGCAACATTGCCCCAAAAATCCTGTCCTGGAGCCTGATGTCACAGGAATCTGCTCAGCCTAAATTCTAACAAATGCTTTAACTCATGAAAAACTATTAAAAGAAAGGAAAGAGCAACGTTCTTGGGGTCAGAAGACCTGGGTTCCAATCCTTGACTAAGAGTGATATAAAGCAACTGTTCAGGTGGTACTGTGCCCTGAGTTTCCAATCCTGCCTCAGATATTTAGTACTAGTTTTACCCTGGGCAAGTCATTTAACCCTTATCAAGGGCAAATCCAACATATCAAAACAAAGCCTCTCTCCCACCTAGCTTCCTTATTCTGTATTCCACTATTCTTCCAGTAACCCAGGTTTTGAAGCATGAGACATCTTGATGCTTGCCTCCCAATAGCTAATCAATGGACATATCTTGTCAATTTTACCTCCTCAAAATCAGTCTTCTGCCACAACTATCCTATTCCAGACCCTCATTGAAACTGGACCCAAATTCCCAGCCCTGAGAACACAAAGGAGGCAAAAGCCAGGATTCAACGTTGGTCTTGGCTTCAAAGTTTGACTTTTTTTAGCTCTGATTTTTTTTTTGGTTGGTTTTCCTGTCTCAAGTAGATTATAACCTCTCTGTAAGAAGATACTTCTCTACTACTCCCTGGAGCACCAGCCACAATGCCACTACCCACACTGGCAGATAATCAGTAAATATTCTGTCGATTGAAGAAAAAAATCTTACAAACTAATCTTGGCTGGATGAGTGGATGCTCCTGTTTCTCTTCCTCTTTCTCAAGTCTGCCTCCTAAAGGCTTTCACCATTAACAATTGTGCAAAAGATTGTAGTCACACTAGCTACCACACCAGAAGGAGCACCACCTACCTCTTCTCAGCTCAGTGCTACTCATCATTGTTATTATATAGTCAAATATTGCACTGATTAGGTCCCTTTTTGTGTTCTTCGGACTAAAGGCATCTTATATCCCTTGAAATTCTGACCTCTGCAGGACTCAGTGGATATTCAGTTGCTATCTACTTACTAGAAATTTGACCAAAATTTTTATTAATCTTGGTTTTATTATATAAATCTGGATAGAAGCATAGGTCTAAGAAGTGGAACAGAGGGATATGGGATAGCTCAATCAATCAGTAGACATTTATTAAGGGCGTACTATGTGCCAGACACTATGCTAAACACTTAGGAATACAAAATGAAGCTAAAGACAGTTCCAGCCCTTAAGTAGCTCATGATCTAAAGAATTAATGGACAGCTAATGGAGCTTACAATCTATTAGACTAATGGAAACCTCTTGGGACTTAATAGAGCACAGAAATTTCTGGGTATAACTCTGAGTTAAACAGTTTTCAATCTCCTTAATAAATTGATCCAAGATGCTAGTAGAGAATTACATAGTCTTTATCAAAGTACCTTTTTTAATTTCTTTCATCAATTAGTTATCATCATCACTTGATTATTCCCTGGATCTGGAATTCTAGAATAGGCACAGTTAGGAGCCAGAAAAGGAGAAAACCAAGTTCCTACATTATCAAGGGCATTATAATTTGTTGTGGGAGACAGGGCAAACACAGAGGCATAAAACTACAGATGACAGCAATATAGAAAACTACACACCCAAATGCTCCAGGGAATTGATGGCTTTATTTGAAATTACAGGAATTAGGCATGAATTGTTTGGAAATGTTTTTTGTAAATACATTTCGTATTTACATTTTGTCTCCTCCTACAACAAACTTGCTCTTCCCATGCTTCCCCTCATCACCACTCTTTTAACCCTTCTGTTTTTCTTCATAGACAGTTAAAGAAAACAGTACCAGATTACATTTCTTTAGAGATGCTGAAAGCCCAAGGATGTTGTGTATACATGTCCTTGTATAGGCAAAATGAATAAGAGGTGACAGAGAGGAGAGGGGAGAAAGATAAAAATGAGTTAGTTATTAGAGTTTTTATTTTATGAAGGGAGGGAGAGAGGGAACAAGCATTTATTCAGCTCCCATAATATGTGGACAGGCCCTGTGCTAAGTGTTTTACAAATACTACCTTATTTGATCTTCACAACATTCTTGTGAAATAGGTGCTGTTATTAAAGGATTACAGATTTTTAAATTTCATTCCTTTTTTTTTAAAAAACAACTAAGTATGGTGATAAGAACACTAGATTCTGAGTAAGAAGACATAGGTCTGAATCCTGGCTCATTATGACATTGGAAAATCTTATTAGTTCTTTAAGTCTATTTCCTTATTTGTAGAATGAAAGGGTTAGACCAGGTAATCTCTAAAGTCTCTTCAAATTCTAAATCCTTAGATTATTTTACCATTCCCTTTACTCACAGAATTGCAGTATTATTCAGTCTGACTATGAAGCAGATACAATCCCAAAGGCTCCTTGATTGTTGTCTACACACACACACACATACACATACACACACACACACAAACATACACACACACACCCTGCCATGCATTCTGAGATGCTATTGAGGCCAATACTATCTTCTTTTTATACTTCTCCTAGTAGTGGTGTTCAAAACCAGTTTGGCAGGAACATATATTTCTCAAAGGAGAATAATATTACAATATACCTACACTGTGGATGATTGCTAGATTTTGGTCTTGGAAGCCAATGGAGAATTCATATTTTCTACTAATCGCAAAAAGAAGCCACTGGAATTTCGTGAGCAGGGAAGTGACATGGTCTATCATATCACATAAGGGAGTTATACTAAATGTGAAGATTATTAACCCCATCATCTATACATATAGCCTTGGTTTTTATCCTAAACTCTAGTCTCTCATCACCAGAAGAACTCATTTTATTTTCCCCTAAACTCTTCCCTCTTCTGAACTATCCCCTTACTGTCAAGGAGAAAGCACAAACAAAAACAACAAAAATAGTTAGCATTAGAAATGGGAAAAGACTTGTTTGCACAAAAATATTTATAGCTGCTCTTTTTGTGGTGGCAAAGCACTAGAAACTAAAGGGTTGTCCCTCAATTGGGGAATGGCTAAATAAATTGTGGTATATGATAGTGATGGAATACTATTATGCTATAAGGAATGATGAACAGGATGATTTCAGAAAGAACTGAAAAGACCTATATGAACCGATGCAGAGTGAAATAAGCAGAACCAGGAGAACATTATACACAATAACTACAATATTGTGGAGAGATCAGATATGTTAGACTTTGCTACTAATAGCAATACAATGATCCAGAACAATTCTGAGGGATTTATGAAAAAGAATGCTTTCTACCTCCTGAGAAAAATCTGTTGGTATAGGCATGCAGATGAAAACATGATTTATCATTTGTTTTTTAGGGTATATGTTTTAGGGTTTTAGGGTTTTGATTTTGCAAGATTATTCACTTACAAAAATGAACAATATGGAAATATTTTGTATGATAATACATGTATAACTCAATAAAATAAAATAAATTAGCATTTATAGCATGCTTTAAGGTTTTCAATGCATTTTTAGAAACATTATTTTGTCTTAATATTTTCTTATTTTTCAATGACCCTGGGATGGAGGTACTATTATTATTCCTATTTTACAAATGAAGAAATTGAGGCAAACAGAAGTTAAGTGATTTACTCAGTGTTATACTGATCCAGAGCTTTATCCCCTGAAACACCCAGCTTCCTTCATCACCATGTATTTGTAACATTGATATCATCTCAATGTCTAGATTCTAACTTACTTCACAAAGCTAATTGCTAAATTTTCATATTTCGACTCTAAAGACCTCTCTCATGGATGTGCTGTTGTCTCTAACCTTAAGGAGGCACCTTATTCAGGCATTTATCATCTTTCACCTGGACTACTGCAATAGTGTGTTAATCATTCTCTGCCTCAATTCCCTCTCCATTCTCATCTATCCTCCACTCAGCTGCCAAAGCAATTTTCCAAAGCTCAGGTCTGACCAATAAATTCCTTTGGTCCCTATTATCTCTGGAATTAATTGCAAAGCTCCATTTGTCATCTAAACACTTTCACAACCTGGTCCCTTCTAACCTTCCCACTCTCTTACCATATGAGCTAGCTACATTGACCTACTTGCTAACTCTTATATGTGGCAGCCTATATCTCATACTTCTGGGGCTATCCTTCATGCCTGGAATGCCTTCCCCTACTCTACCTCTTAGATTCCTGGGTTTCTTTAAGATTCATTCCAGCTACCATACTCTGCAAGAAGCTTTTCTTGCTAGAATACCCTCTATGATTAATCCTCTCTCTCATCTCAATATATCTTGGGGATATCTATTTCTTTACATGTTGTCTCTCTCATTAGAAGGTAAGCTTCTTGAAGTCAGGGACTGTTTGTGTTTCTTTATACTCCCAGTGCTTAGGGAAAGGAGAATGGCATCTCTGAAATGGACTTGGCAGAAAGAGTGGGTGATATTTTCTTCTTTTTATGGAAGTATTTTTATATATTCACAATCAAATGGTATTTTGTAAATACACATATGAATATTGGGCACAAAATCCAAGTAAGTTAAAACAGGCACAGTTCCTGTCCTTTAGTACTTTACAATAAAATTGAGCTATAATTAATTTGCAGCCTTAGTTTTGAGCTCCTTTAATCTCTCCATGCCTTTGATCTCAATGACTCTGTTAAGCCAGTCAGTAAATATTCACAAGGTATATGGTACTTGTAGCCTTAGGTGCTTTGGGATACATAACAAAAATTAGACACAGCCCCACATCCTCCAGGAAGCTTACATGACAAACATACAATCAGCCTAAATGTACATAGATAAATACACTAATTGCAAGAACATCCCAGGGGAGAAATGGTTAAGAATTGTACTGATGACTGAAGACTGCTTGGTGCTACTTTTGGAAAACCTTCTGCTGTGACTTAAAGAAAAGGAGTGAGCTCATTTGTTAAAGAAGAAGAAAGACTTTATTCTATGCCCTTTGGGTGGTCTGATTCAAAACTAGAGATGGAAAGAAAAGGCTAAAATATAAAGAGGACAAAGAAGGTTTATGTGGTTGGAAAAATGTGAGGAGTGGGTAGGAAAAGAAATGAGGAAGTGACGACTACAAAATATACTAAGAGGGCTGGGGATAGCTGGTGAAAGAGACTTGAAAGTTTTGGCCAGATGTATGCCTTTTTCCCAGGGGTCAGAGATTGACACATGATCTATTTAGAGATGTTATATGAGAAAATCGAGAATGATGAGATAGGTTATTGGAAAGCCAAGATTTCATAGTGTCACAGAAGACAGAGGATGACCAGGACAAGAAAGAACAACTTGCTGTCATGCCTAATGAAGTGAAATTAATTTTTTTGTATAGATATAGACGTGTGTATATATGTATTGGAACATTTTAAGTAACGTATAATAAAAGTGTTTTTTTAAAACTTGGGTCAATTATTTCCTCACAGGATAATTCAGGCATAAAGAGAAATTCAATTCACTTCAATTCAACAACCATTCATTGAGTGAATGCCATGTCTCAGCTGATATGCTTTAGTGCTTAGATATGAGGACAAATATTAAAGAGTCCCTGCCTCAAATAGCTTATGTTTTGCTGGGTGAAAACAACCTATGCCTAAGAAGTTTCTGAGGCTTAAAATAACAGAAGAATCAATTCTTGAACACACTCAGGACCTTCTAAAATCAACAGTTTCTGCTTTCTCATGAACCCATGAAATATGCTTCCTTACCTGGTTACGGCCTTTGGGATGTCATCAAAGGGCCACTGGGGCCCAAAGAGCCCACTTCCGTTGCCTATTAATGCAGTCATCTTTCCACCTTTCAAGTTAACTTAAGCTCACATTGCACATCTTACTGCAAAGGAGTCTTCAGTTGAAAAGGCATTTCTAAGAAATCTCCTCCTTGATGACCTCCCCTCCCACCCCACCCCCTATTTACAGCTGGCATGACAGAGAGGCCAACAACTATGACATCACCACACTCCCAGTAAGCTCAGGATGTAGAGGGAGACAAAGGGCATTCAGTCCTTTTGCCTTTCTCCTTCTCAGATCTTTTTGGCACCCAAATCATGCCTTGAGAGTCTTGTGAGATATGGCAGCCTGATGTACTTCATTCAGATATATTTAATTATGATGTAATTATTATCCAAATATATGTTTCATTTTAGTTCAATAGTTCTTTATTGATTGAGTTCTTACTATGTGCAAGTCACTTCACTAGAGGTCAAAGTAGGACATAAAGAAGTGTAACACATAAGTCTCTGCCCTCATGGGATTTATATTCTAACTTCAGGCTAGGTGGAAGAAGGATATACAAAAATTAATAAAAGGAATAGAAAACAAAATAAGCACTATGAAAGTTCACAGGAGAAATGGATTACTTCTGGCTCAGAGAATTCAAGGAAGGCTGTCTAGTCAAGGTGATATTTGAGTTGGGAAAAACAGGATTTCTACTGGAAGACTTGAAGTAGAGAAGGCATTCCAGTCACAAGAAATACTTTGATAAAAATTCACAAATGCTAGATGGTAAAGGCCATGTTCAAGGGATTGTGGTCATACTTAGTTAGTTGGAGTGGAGGACATGTGAATGGGAAAAGTAGCAAGACAAGAAGGAGAAGGTAGGTTGGAACAAAGTTTCTGAGGGCTGTGAATTCTAGGATAAGCAGTTTGAAATGTGTTTGGTTGACTACAGGAAACTCTAAAAGGGTTTTGTGAAATAGAGAAATGTTATTAGCCCTATTCATTAAGAAGATTGATTTGACATAAGGTAGAAAAGGACATGGAAGAGAGAGGAGGTTAGAAATCATAGGATAAAAAAAATTAAAGAGTTAAAAAGGAATTTCTGTGGACATCTATTTGAAACTACCTAAATAAGAGTCTACAATGGAATGATCCAAAATAGGCATGCAGTCTTTGTTTGAAGGCTTCTGCTAAAGAGACCCACCACTTCCCAAGGTAACCTATTCAACTTTGGACAGATCTAATTCTTAGTGTGGGATGCTAATAAAATAAAGAATTCCCCCACTTACTTAGATAAACAAACAGCAGTCGAAGAACAAGAGTGAAGAAGCAGCATTTTTATTCCTTTCATGAAAGATGGCAGACATGCTTTGTGCCTGGAATGCAAATTGTTTAAATTCAAAGGATCAATATAATATATAGGGTCTCTAATCGCAAAACCTCCAATCCTTCACCTCCTCCCTTTCCTATCACAGCTCTGGTTGGGGAAGGCTGTGACATACAATCAAACGTGTGAGCTAGGTTCAAAGAATAGTGAAAGTACAAAAATATACAAAAGAAGAGTTACATTTAAAATCCTTTAAGAGATAAAGAAGTGTCTGAACTGCCAAATGATCTTGAATTGGGACTCTTTGTTCTCTGTTAACAATCATTCTTCCTGGGCTCATCTCTAGGACTGCTAGATAAACAGTCACCAAAAGCAACAAACTAGCCATCACATCCCCTTCTCTAGTTGGGGTCTTAAGTTGAGGTCCTTGCCTTCCTGAATATGGAGTGTGAGCAGCATGTCATTCTGAGAATAATACACTTAATTCTATCTCAATCATTAGGAAATGTTGCCCTCCATCAAGCTATATATATATATATAAATTCTTTCTATTCATTCTCCACTGTCCATGATCTTTCCTTTAAATATGGTACACATATTGAACATAATACTTCAGATTCAGTATAACCACTGAATTAGAATACAAAGAAACTTTCACCTCCTTCATTCTGGATAATATCTTTATTAATGAATCCCACTTTTATGTTAGCTTTATCACCAACCATATCATATTGTTTCATTGATTTTTTTCAAGCAATATTAATCAATCTAACATGTGTTTAGATCTATCTATTTATGTATGTATATACAACCATAAGAACATATTTATATGCATGTTATATCTTCGTGTGCATGTATTTATAAAATCATTTGGTTGTTTCCTGGGTACTATGGTGATACTTTTAGCTATCTTTATCATCTACTGTGTTCTTATAAGGTGAACAATTTTTGTTCAGCTTATTGATTTACTTCTATCAAGCTGTCAGATAATTTCATTTTAGGGTTTGAAGTATTATGTAAATTTGGGGCTAGAGGGAACACGCTGATTGCTGAAGTTCTCCATTTCAGAATAGGACTGAGGATGGACAGATGGACATTACTACAAAGCATCAAGTTACAGAATCATAGAATTTTAAAGCGGGAAGAGACTTAGTGACAGTTGACACTGACCTTGGCTGTTGATATACATGTTCATTGGAAGCAAGTTCTTTGTTTTTTGGTCTTTGTGCTACTCTTATCATGAATTATAGGGCAGGAAGGGACCCTTGGCAGTCATTTTAGTTCAGCCTTTTCTTTTTCACAAATGAGAATACTGAGCTCTAGAGAAAGTAAGTTAAAATCTCAAGGTCTCATAGCTAATGAATGTCTGGGATTAAAACCCAGGAGCCTTTACTTTAAAATTAATGTACATGGCACCCTATCCTATTGCCTTTCTTTACTTCTGCAAGGAGAGATCAGCCTGCTTAGATATTTGAAATTGTAACAGTTTTCCTCACAAAAACCTCGGGAAGTAGGTAGCACAAATAAATATTCTCTCCATTTTACAGATAAGGAAACTGAGTGGCAGAACATATAGTTGTCTTGCCTGAGGTCATGAACCAATAAGCTTTAGAACTAAGACTTGAACCTATGCATCTGTTAGTACTAATCTAATTTCTAGTACTCTTTCTCCTATACTAAACTATTTCTCCATTTGGTTATAGAAGTTCATTAGTAATTAGAGCTAAATTTTCTCTTTATTTGAGGTCAATTCTCAGTTAATAAACTTCAGTAGTAATGACTTAATAGTTGAGTAAGACCTGAACCATGTTTTCAGAAGTTGTAAAATACTAAATTCTATTTGCTAAAATAATCTGAGGCTACAGTAATCACAGTTCTTGAATTTGAAGCTAAGATTACATGCTATTTTATCTTTGAGTTTTAACATTTTTCTAAGGTAGGAACATATATATATATATATATATATATATATATATATATATATATATATATATATATATATATATACTAAAATGTCTTTATTGGGTACTAACCAGTTTCAGTGCTTTGTAAATTTCTAACTCTTATAAATCCCAAGAAGATGATATAATTCTTTTTATTTCCACTCATAATCCTATAGTCATTGTGTAAATTGTTTTTCTGATTCTGTTTACTCTTCTATCAGTTTATAAAGGACTTTTCCTGCTTCTCTGAATTCTTCATATTCATTGTTTCTCATGGAAGAGTAAAATTCCTATCTCATTCATGTTCAACAATTTTTTGGTCATTCACTACTAAATTGCCATCTACTTTGATTCCAGTTATGATGACATTCTTTGTAATACTTCTTTTATCTGGTTTTTCACAGACTCAAACCCACCATGTACCTCCCATTGAATTTTGGATGATTCTTGACTTTAATTTTTCAGAGACTGATGTTCCATAAACACAGCCATATGATATATAAAATATTATTGTTTAAAAAGATGACCACCTTTTTTCAGGGAGAAACATTGTCTATCTCTATAAAAGAAATGGAAATAAGTTGCCCTGTGACAGTCACAGAAGAGTCTCTCTCTTAGTCATTGCTGGCAAGACCCTTGCCAGTCTTTCTTAATAGGCTGATCTTTCACCTGGAAGATGGTCATCTACCCAAGAGCCAGTATGGCTTCAGAAAGGGCCAAGGAACAGTCAATATGGTGTTTGAATCCCAACAACTCCAGGAGAAATGCCAGGAGCAGAACGGAGATCTGTATACAACAAAGAATTATTATGCTGACCTTATTGCTGTAAGCTTAAAAAATCTGGACAGTTAACAGTACCATGTCAGGAAACTGAATCACTTCCAGGTGAATTACCTTAAGAAGATTCTGAAGATCACCTGACAAGATAAAGTACCAGACCCTGAGGTCCTTTCTCGAGCTGAACAACCAAGCATTCAAAACTTACTGCAAAGAGCGCAACTCTGATGGACTGTCCATTGTTCAAATGCCAAACATACATTTGTCTAAAAGATTATTTTGTGGAGAAAAAGGCAAGTGTGTGAACAAGTGCTCACACAGAGGTCAGAAGTGTTAGAAGGATACTCTAAAGATCCCTCTGAAGAACTTTGGAATCAATTGTAATACATGGGAGGTGCTGGCACAAAACTATCCACCATGACATGCCTGCATCAAAGAAGGCACTGTCCTCTATGAGCAAAGAAAAATTGCAGTAACTCGAAATAATAAATCCACAAATTTCTCAAATGTTTATATAGATTGTTTGTGAGCTTTCTGAGCTCATTTTGGTCTGAACTGGTATTGACCTTAATGAGTGATATTATTTTGGTCCTCTTTGAGTACAAAGGACAACAACCAACCAACCCAAGGCATTGTCCCAGATATCTCCCTCCAAGCTGACATTTCCTCTTACCCAGCTAATTCAGCAAATTCTGAATCTAGCTGTTGAAATCTAGCACATATCTCTTTATCTTGCTCACAAAGATAAAGTAAGAGACTCTCAAATACTTAGGTGAATTTAAGGTAATCCAGATCTTTAAATTTCCTTCACTATATTAGCCTATTAACTTTGCAAAAATCAATGATTTCATTGAACAATGAGCTGACATACCTCTAGAGCAGTGATTCCCAAAGTGGGCACCACTGCCCCCTGGTGGGTGCTGCAGCGGTCCAGGAAAGTGGTGATGGCCACAGGTGCATTTATCTTTCCTATAAATTGCTATTAAAATAAAAAAATTAATTTCCAGGGCGCTAATATTTTTTCTGGAAAGGGGGTGGTAGGCCAAAAAAGTTTGGGAACCACTGCTCTAGAGGAACTGAGTCATCAATACTGACAATCTTTCTATAAAAGATTGTCAAATAGATAAGGATGTTGCAACTAAATAAAAAGATTCTCTTTGGAGAGGCCCATAATGCATTTGACAGAGATGGTTTTCTCCACATTACTAAAGGCCACAAAAAATGTCACTTTATGACAGATTTCCCTATGATGTATATATACAAGAAGATAACCATGAAGTTTATAGAACTTCCAAGTTGATAGACTTCAGAGGCCATTGAATCTAGCCTATATCTGACCAAGAATTCCTTTCACAGGAGCCCCAGAAAGTGTATGTATAACCTCTGCTTGAAACCAGTTAGAAGGAACCCCTTCCCTCTCCAGCCCATTCCACTTTAGATAGCTCTAATTATTTAGAAATTTTTCCTGGCCTCAATTCTAGATTCATAGCTTCTTATCTTCTACTTATCGGTCCTAGTTTTGCCTTCTGGGGTCAAGTAAAATGAATTTAATTACTTTCTTATAAGCCAGCCCTTCAAATAATGGAAAAGTTATAAAATCTCTTCTAAATTTTTCTCATTTCCAGGCTAAACATCCTCAATTCCTTCAATTAATTCTCATATCATCATATATATGCATGTTTATGCATGTCCACATGTGTATATATAATATTTTAAACTCTTACCTTCCATTTTAGAATCAATACTAGTATTGGTTCCAAGGCAGAAGAGCATCAAGGGTTAGGCAATTGGGGTCAAATGACTTGCCCAGGGTCACAGAATTGGAAGTGAGCCACCTAGCTGTCCCTCTCATATCACATGTATAGCTCAATCTTCTTACAATTCTGGTTTGCCCTTTTTTAGACATATTTTAGTTTTTCAAATGTTTCTAAATGTTTTCTACATTTTAGTGAAATATTATAAATGCTCCATATTTTCTCCTAAATTTTCCACTTCTCTAAATTTCTCTATTTACCATCTTTCCAATCCCTCAGTCTCATACCTTCATTGTTACCCTTCACTACTCACTATGTCTCACACATCCCCTCCCTTATGCCCCATTTTCCAAACTGTTGCTGGGGCCTGCCATCATCACCTTTGTAACTTCTCTCAGATATGCCTTCCTCTGACACTACAACTTCTTTATTGCAGGTACTCATTACTTTATCCTTGTATTTTTGCAATAGCTAGCTGGTGGTCTGTCTGCCTTAAGTTTTACTCCATTCCATTCCATCCTCCATTCAATCCCTAAAGGGATTTTCCTAAAGTACAGGTCTGACATTCAGAGGAAGAACCACAGGAGTGGAAACACAGAAGAAAAACAACTGCTTGAACACATGGGTTGAGGTGGACATGATTGGGAATCTAGACTCGAAACAACCACACCAATGTAACTGTCAATAATATGGAAATAGGTCTTGATAGATGACACATGTTAAAATCAGTGGAAATATGTGCCGGCTATGGGGGAGGGGTTTGGGGAGTAAAGGGAAAAGTAAAAGCATGAATCATGTAACCATGGAAAATTTTTTCAAAAAAAGTACAGGTCTGACTTTGCTTCTCCCTGTAGGAATTAAATTTTAATGGTTTGACTAAAATGTATGAAAGTTATAGTATTATTGCTCAAAGTCGAAATGACTTTACTAGCTTTTATTTACAAAAAAGGTGGAAAGAGCAGAGAAATACAAAAGGGCAGAGAAGACATTAGCCTATCTAACTAAATATTGCTATGGTGTTTGACTCAGCCAGAACTTGTTGACCTTCAGCCAGAATTAAATTCTTTCCATAAGACAGGAAGGGAAAGCCAGCTGTCCACTCACCCAAGTTTCCTCCAAGAGGCAGGTCAAGATAATGACTTGAGCTAAAGGTGACTCCTGAGGCTGACTTTCTTCCTTGAGCCAACCTTCTTGAAGGTGACTTCCTTCTTGAAGTCCAACTCCCAGCCCCAGAAAATCTGGGCCTTTTATACTTAAGTTATTGTTATTCAAAATATTAACTCCAACTAGGCAAAGAGAATAGAGGATTCCCTTTTTACAAGTGTAAACTCAGAATAGACAAAGAGAACCAAGAATTTCTTTTCATATCCCCTTCTCAGTAAACTCCAGTGGCTCCCTCTCACCTTTAGGATCATAAGTATGTATCCTCTATTTCGTGTTCAAAGTCCTTCATCACCTTTATAACTCCACATTTCCAAAATTCTTATACTTAATTCCTCATCACATAGTTTTCAATCTAATGACATCCTTGCTCTTCTATAAACTAGAAACTCTATCCTTTGCTTCTGGACATTCTCTCTGGCTGTCCATCAAGCTTAGAATGCTCTCCCTTCTCATCTTTCCTTCCTGGCTTGGCTTCCCTTGCTTCTTTCAAGTCCCAAGTACAATCCCACTGTCTACAGGAAGGTTTTTCAATTCTCTCCATTATTCTAGACTCTGTCCTCTGTGGATTATCTCAAATTTATCCTGCAGAACTTTGTGGCTGACCACAAACTGTAGTTGGGATGATCCCTAATTCTTGTAATGCCATGTTTCATAAGTTAAGGGTAAAGATATTAAAGAAAAATATTTGTTTGGGGGTTAGATTTGTGTCCTAACCAATGTGGTGGTGTCTTTGGTGTTCAAACTCCCACCAATGCAATTCAGGAACTCATTTGTAACTCTTTGATTCTGAGAGTTACCTAGAGCACTGAGGAGGGTAAGTGGTACCCATACACTTAGAATATATAAGAAGGTATTACTTGTACCCAGATCTTCCTGACCCTGAAGGACCACCATCTATTGACTACAAGTCTACTATGGAAAATATTATTTTTAAATAATGAAAGCAATCTTTCAAAGAATGTTTTGCTGATTATTTTTATTTCTCACCCACCCTCACTCTTGGGTACATTTATTTTTTTCTATTCTGTGGTTTTCACTTGTCAGAGATTTATTTGTTCTGTTTTGATTTATGAGAAAGGTTGTTGTCAAATTGAACCATATGAAGCCACTGGAGCTTTGAATTCAGTAAAACCAGCTTTCCAAAATTATAGTTTTACCAAATCCTAAGCCCATATTGTTCCAAGTACTCTTTCCCCCACAAATGTTTAATATGATGTACTTTTAAAATGGAACCCACAAATGTCAGATTCCTTGACACCTACCTCATCAAAATATAGTATATTATTAGCAAATTGATGCCCATGGTTTAATGAATCTATTTATAGGTATTTTATATAATCCTTTAAAAGCCTTTTAAAATCTTTGTTTCAGGAAACCACATTTCATGAAGAGTAAATGAAATTTGAACCTCAAAAGTCATGAATTCACTTCCAAACTGAAAATCAACAAAGTCTAAGGGGTTTTAAACTTGGGAAAAAATTAACTCTTCCTCCTGAGAGAATCTTACAAACTAGTAATTTGAGTCAGGCATGTAGTTCTGATATATTAGTCCATATAGACCCAAGATCTGCCAGTATGGGTGTTTGCCTCCTGAGAACACTGGTCTGGTTTGTCAGAGAGAAGGGACTGGATTCATCAATGTTTTATCCGCCACTGAGATTTTTAAATATGGTAGACCTAGCACTCTGCAATGCAAAGCCTTCAATGGACTAATGAGCCATTAGCCAAAGGTATGAAGTCAATGAATAGGTCCCAAAGGCAAGAGAGCTGTGTTTCACACCAGTCCCTTTATAAAATTCTCCTATGGTTTTTGGCTCCTAAGTGAATTTCCCAGGATGGTGCTATACCACACAGAAAATACCATTTCCCGTCTTCCTTGAACTTAGGGCGCTTACTGTGCAGTCTTAGTTCATACTATTTGAATTCACTTATTGTGGTTTACATAAAATTACCCTTCACTCATCTGCATGGAGTAGATAGTGATTATTTGCCAATAAATCTAACAGGCACAGTGATTTGTTTACCCTCTTGCTCTGGGGGCACTCGAACAAATGGGCAGCTGTTCTTGAATGATTTTCCAGCCCATTTGGAGCTCTGTTTCTCCTTGTTGCTTTTTTTGTGTTTTTTTTTAGCAGCTTGGGGTTCCTTCTTTCATGGTGTTTACTCTGGACATGGTGTGAACAGAGGCTCTTGGAAAGGTTGGAGTGTTAATATCCTGGAGTGTGTCCTGCTACATGTTAGAGATTGCTTCTCTAGGCTGCTGTCAACTGCAGGAGAAGCAGCCCTTTCACAAACACACACACACACACACACACACACACACACACTCACTCTCTCTCTCTCTCTCTCTCTCTCTCTCTCTCTCTCTCTCTCTCTCTCTCAAACTCACACACATACACATGCCCTTTCATGCACTCCAATTTAGCACGTGGAGCAACAGACCAGGAAACCTGACCCAGTGCTGATTGGGACGTCATTTCACATTCATTTCCAGAAAAGTTGGAGCTCTGCATATGTTTCTCATTAGCTTTGTGTTTGATTGTTTTAAGTAATTAAAATTAAAAAAATAAACCAGTATCACAAAAATGTCACTTTGCTTTAAAGAAGTACAATTAATTTTTTTCGACAAAGAACAGGAAAGGAAAAAGAAAATAGATGAAAAGCTGTTGCTTCTTAACAGATATTCTCACAAATGGTGAAAGGTGTTAAGACTTTATAAAAGTAATTATACTTTGAATTCCATTGGCTCAAAAGCTATAAGGAAAACTGATGAACTTCAAATATGTTATTAAGTGGCTCCTTTAAAACATAACCTATTAATGCAAGATGAATTTAAATTATATCTCTTTTAAGGATGTATTTCTAAATTAAGATGTCTAGGCTAGAAACTGAAAACTGTGTAATTTGCTTCTTAGATATAAGAAAGGTAACTTACCAGTTGCCCTTTAGTTTTAAATAGAAGTAATAATTTTCTGAAGCTACTATATTAACATAGTACACTCAAAATATATTTTAATGGCCTACACTTTTGAAAGTTTTGGTTATCATTTCCAGTTCTATATGACCCCATTTGGGGTTTTCTTAGAAAAGATACTGGAGTGGTTTGCTATTTCCTTCTCATTTTACAGATGAGGATCTGAAGTAAATGGTTAAAAATGACTTACCCAGGGTCACATAGTAAATTGCATGAGGTCACATTTGAACTCATGAAGATGAGTCTTACTAATTCCAAGTCCAGTGCTCTATCTACTAAGTCAACTAGCTGCCCACATATGCTGGAATTATATGTCTCCCTTGATCTGCCCCCTCCTCCAGTTGTTAATATATTTCTCTCCTTAGTTTTCCTTATGCTCCAAGTATTTTTCTTACGGTTGCATTCTCTCTAGTGGCATGTAAACTCCTTGATGGGATTGTTGTCCTTTTGTCTTTGTGGCTTCCAGACTAAGCAGAGTGTCTTGCCCAATAGTAGGTACTTAAATGTTTGCTGAGTTGAAAGGACTGTATTCCTTTATGATCTGATCTCCTCTTACTTATCTAGTTTTATCTCCCACTATCACCTTTGATGTACTCTTTTCTATCAATGCCAGTTTCTTCATATATTCCTGACTTGTCATATTTATTACTACTTTGAATTGTATGTAAAAGCTTATTACCAGGAATACCTATCTATCGACATTATTTCTAGTAATATCTTCTACAATATGAAACCTTTCTGCCTCCCCCTGTCCCCTACAGTGCATTTTAACCAATGTTGATTTTTCACCTTACTGAACATCCAAGGTACTTATTGCTTACACTATATATTTTGGTGCTTGCTTAAATTTAATTCAACATTAATTCTATTATAATAATTTTTTTCTAATTGCTTCACATATGAAAGTTTTGACTCTGAAGATGCAAAAGTATTATACTTCTCTCTAATCCTTCCTCATGAGAATAGGTTCTCAATAAATTCTTGCACAAGAGGATATAGGTTTTGCTGTGATCGTAGAGATATTAGCAGAGGCCACCTTTTTGTTTGCCACCTCACTCTTCAACTTGCCTTTTTGAGAATTATTGGAGATTCAAGGCAATTTGATGATCATGAACTAGTATCCTGGAAGATGGGGAGGGAGCTGAGCAAGAGAGTAGCAAGAGAGTAGTAAGGGGACATCCTAAATCAGCCAAGAGTAATGGAAGGACTCTTGTACTGAGAAGGGTAGTTCAGTAGAGTCTTAAGAGCTTCCTGAACTGCACCTTTATTATCCAGCTAAGTGAGTCTATAAGGTAGCCTATAGCCTTGCCACAGAGCTGAAAATGGAAGTCAAGTGGTAATGAGGATATACAGTTAGAAGAGGAACCCAGAGAACTTGTTTGAATCCCAGCTTAGAGATTTATTAGTTATGTGCTTCTGGGATTTAACCTCTCTCAGCTTTAATTTCTTCATCTGTAAAATAGGAAAAATAATTTTACCAAGTTCCTAACTATAAGGATCTCATGAAATAATGAAGGTAAAACATTTTCAAATGTTAAAGCAATTATATAAATGTATTAAGCCCTGACATATAAAAAATAGATGGTATTTTCTGAGAAAGAAAAGGGGGGAAGAATTTAAGAAATAATAACTAAGGAGATCACTAACAGTCCTTGAATCATAGTAAAACTTTGGTGGATTGCAGTTATGGAGTCAAAGAGAAACATCAAAGTATGTAGATAAATGGTAAAACAGTGAGATACATTTAGTAGTTACAAGATGGAATTGTGAAGATGAATATAAAACTGCGGCACATTCCTATAAGAATAATGTCTTCCAGTAATGTTTTATTGTATTTTTCCCAATTACATGTAGACAAAAATTTAAAATTGTTTTCTGACATTTTGTGATCCAAATTCTCTTTCCATTCCTTCCTCCCCTCCCATATCCCAGAGACCAGAAGGAATCTGATATAGGTTATACATCTACTATTATGTAATACATATTTCCATGTTCATCATGTTGTAAAAGAACACACATATTTTACCAGCCAAAAAAAGGGAAAAAAACCTCATAGAGTAAATAAAAGTGAAAAAATGGTGTGCTTCGATCTGTACTCAGACTCTATCAATTCCTTCTATGGCAATGGATAGTTCTTTGGAGTTGTCTTGGATCCTTGCATTGCTGATAATAGTTAAGTCATTGACAGTTGATCTATAATAATATCAAAAGTTCTACATTCCAGAATGAGCTGAGGCTAGTGAGAAAAGGTAAGGACACCAAAAAAGGGATTTGTTTTTGTTTTTGATTTTTTAAAATGATATTGGAAGAAAAGGAATGATTAAAGGAGAAATAGCATCACTGTTCAGGGTGGATGAGAAAATATTAGACAGGGTTGATTAAAGCTTGCTTTTCTTTTCTCTTCTGTAAGGATTAAAATTGGAGTTTTTGTTTCAATAAGAAAGTTATAAAGTAATATTGTGGTTGCCAATTTTAAAATATTATAGATTAAGTCAAAATGACTTTTAGAAGTTCTTATTTACAAAGAGGTGGAAAGAGTGAAAGTGGGTAACGTAGATAAAGAGACAGATTCTTAACAAGCCTACCAGCCCAAAGAGCTTCTCTGGGAAGTGAAGTTGGTTCAGCACCTTGGCAGGAGGCTTACTCAGGATTTGATCTCCAAGTGGAGTCTTCAGCCAGAAGTTCACCAATGCAGCCTCCTCTACAGCCCTAGCTACTCACCCAGCAAACTGATGCAGGATCCAGGGAGAGTCTTCTCCAAAGCCAAGGCAGGAATGTCCAGAACCAATCACTCCAAACACCAGGAAAGGAATAGTAGAAGGCCATGCTCTCCAGCCTATGTTGGTTTCTTTTATACCACATTTTCCATGCCATTTCCTGTCTCTACCCCTTCTTAAAGAAACCAATTGAAGTCTTTTAATTTGCTTAGTCCTACCCAGGGCTGGGCAGTCCCTTTTGGAGGTGAGAGTTTTTGACTTGTGAACTCTCTTACTTAAGTGTTGAGTAGGGGTGCTTTGAGTTTTTGATTGAGTTAAAGGTTGCCGATTGATTTCATTAAGATAGACAAAGAGACATAATTCTATCTTTATACTGCCACGAAGTATGTCCTTTGTACCTGTAAGAAATAAAATTAATATAGAAGGATAGTTTTAAAAAATTATAGATTTATTGGTACCCATTAGAAAAATGAAGCCATGTGCCATGCTAAGAGTCAGTTTTTAAAAAAAATTTTTATTTAATTTAATTTCATTGTTAAACCCTTAACTTCTGTGTATTGGCTCCTAGGTGGAAGAGTGGTAAGGGTGGGCAATGGAGGTCAAGTGACTTGCTCAGAGTCACACAGCTGGGAAGTGTCTGAGGCCGGATTTGAACCTAGGACCTCCTGTCTCTAGGCCTGACTCTCAATCCACTGAGCCACCCAGCTGCCCCCCTAAGAGTCAGTTTTAAAAGACATGACCCCTTACCTCCTCTCCCATGGTGGATCAGCCACCAAGCCAGCCAAGAGGAAGTGCAAGTCCAGCCACTTAATTTTATCCTCTAGTCTACATCATCACGTAAGACAGGAAGCCAGTGGGCTCATGGGAAATTTAGTTCAGAGATCCCAAAATTTCCAATAACACACACCTAAGGGCCATTAATAGGGAGTTGATTTCCAAAATAAGAAAGTAGATGGTAAGAGAGCAATAAATTGTCCTTGATAAACTACTCTGACCTAGATGAACTTCTTTCTTAGGTACTTAAAGAGTTGTTAAATGAAATTGCTGAATAAATCAGTGAGTGATTTTTCAGACATTGTAGAGAACAGTAGAGGTATCAGAGGATTGGGAAAGGACAGATGTCACAATTTTTTAAAAGAAGAGACTAAAGTATGCAATTTATAATACAGTCATCTTGACTTTACTCTTGAGAGAATTCTGAATCATGTTCTTTAAAATATGATTTGTGTACATCAATATAAATATCACAAGGAACCAATAAATATGGCTTCTTGAGGAATGGGTCATATTGGACTAAAATTTTTTTGATAGGGTCACTAAACTGATAAAGCACAGTAATTCTGAAACTATAGCTTACTCATATTTTAAGTTAAGGTTTGATAAAATATCTCATGCTATTCTTGTAGAAAATATGGAGAGATATGGACTAATTATACAATGAGATACATTCAAATCTGATTGAATGACTTGACATAGTAATTACTAATGGTCTCATGTTAACTTGGAAAGAAATCTCTGCTAGGGTTCAATGGGGATTTATATTTGGCCCTATGTAATTTAATATTTTTACCTTTATGACTTGGATAAAGATATAGCATGTTTATCACATTAGTAGATATCACATAGCTAAGGTGGTATAGTTGGATAATCACATCAGGATAAAAAATATCTACAAGTCAGAAAATTGAGCTGAATCTAACGAAGTGAAATTAAATTGAGATAAACTTAAGAGTTCATGAAACTTGGTTAAACCAATCATAAGTACAAGATAGGTTAAGCATAGCTAGATTGCTAGCAATTCATCTGAAAAAAAGCTATGTAGGTTTTAGTGAACCGCAAGCTCATTATGATGCAGTTGTGTGAGTGAGTCACACCAGAATAATGCAGTTTGAGACTACATTAAGAGAGGCATAGCCCAAAAGAATAAGTAGGTTATAGTCCCATTCTGATCTGAAGAGAGAGTATTTAGAATATTGTGTCAGTTCTGAGTATTGCAAAAGCATTAGGCTGTATTGCAGGGATGTCAAACTCAAATAGAAATGGAGGTCACTAAATGAAGGATTCCTGCCTGTCCTTGTTTTTTTGGGGTTTTTTTTTTTTTTTGTTTTGTTTTTTTTTTTTTTTTACTTAGAAACCACATATCAACATTATTTGAGCTAGGCTGAACAGTGCCTGGACTGGAGTAAGTACATTTATCTTCCTGAGTTCCATCTGACCTCACTTACTAGCTGTGTGATTCTGGGCAAGTCATTTAATTCTACCTCAGTTTTTTCACTTGTGAAATGAACTGAAGAAGGAAATGGCAAATCATTCTAGTATCTTTGCCAAGAAAGCCTGAAATGGGATCACCAGGAGTTGGACACAATTGAAAAAATGAGGGAACAACATATATTATATTTTTATTTACTTTATTAAGTATTTCCCAATTGCATTTTATTTTGGTTCTGGTCACTGCACATAGGAGAGTTGGCTGCAATATGGGTTGCATACAAAGTAAATGACATCTATATTGGACAGCACTGAGATTCTAGAAGATGTCATCTAGGATAATAAAAAGGACTAAATCCACAAATTGAACACTAAATGAAAAATTAGGGATACCTAACATGAAGAAGAGAAGACTAGAGGTGATGGGAAGAAGGAGGGCACAAATGATAATTTCTTTCTAAGAATTTGAAGGGTGTCATATGGAAGGAGGATTGGACTTACTCTGTTCCTTGGAGGACAGAACTAGGGGAAATATGTGTGTTACAAAGAGGTAAACCTAGACTGGATGTGGATAAAGGTGCAATATACATGAAACCTAAACAACCAATAGGGCAATGAAAAATGTATCTGTACTACTAATTTAATCTAATATAGTTAAAATGTTTTTTTCTAAAAATTAATATATAAATGAATTTTCTCAACCAAGTATTTAAACGTATATACAAATGTGTTTTATCCATCATTAAGTGTATATGTACATATATACATGTATATGTGCACTTACCATTCCCTATATCAAATTTTGGGTCAGATATGAAAATAAAGGGAGGAATAGATTATGCACCTTCTGTTCTCTCCAAATTCCTTTCCAGGAACTTATCAAATCACAGGTGGTTTTCTCTCAAAATTAGATTCATGGAAGAAAAATTGACTTTTTTAGCTTATGATCCCAGATGAGAGCATAGGCTTCCTTACTATTCCTTTAAGGATATGACTGGCCAAACCAAGAACAAACAGGATCTCTAAATTTGAACTGTGAGATCTTGGAAGTCCACCTATGGACTCATTTAACAGCTAGATTTGAGTTTGGGAAGAGAAGACTCAATCTTTCAGGCTAGGCAATATTTTTAATTCCTAGTTACTTAAAATGATATAGAGGATTAGTATGAAATGAAAAATAATTTTAAAACACAAAAACATAACATGAGAGATGGACTCAAGAGAAGCAAATTAGCAATTATAGATGACCATATCATTGCTCTGTGGCCATCTCCTAATTAGACCACATCTAGTTACTACTGGTAAAGCTAATTTTTAATTTAATTTATATTTACAATAATCACTTTTTCCCCTGATTTTTCTGTAATCCTCTTGTTCACTTACACTTATCAAGGAAAATGCTATATTTTGATTATTAATTTTGGAAATCCAAAAGAACAATTAAACCAAATTGGAAAAATCTGAGTTGGAAGAGGCAACCCCAAAATGGCTTCACTCATTTTTCAGTCCATTTCAAAGCATCAGCTCAAAGCAGAGATGACCTCCTTTTAAACTTGCCAGCTCACACTTACTCCTAGACAAAGAATCAATTAATCATTTTGATTTAGAAAGAATTTCCTTCCAAGAACATCCAGATCATGTCAATAAAGTATTTAATTAAGCAAGTAAAAATTGAGACCAAGATTTGCTAGAAAGAATCCCCAGTTGACGTAAAGCAGTCAATGAATCATAAAGAGGCAAGCATATTAACTTCCAAATCAAGTGTCTGAAGAATGTGGAGTTCTGTGACCATAAGCCAGTAGTGTAAGGAAGCTATCTGGATAGTAAGGAATAAAGGTCACTACTGGAATGGTGTCAAAATATTCAAAGCTTTTGGCACTGAGAAGAATTCAGATACAGATATTGCCTCTTTGGATATTTCCTTTTCACTTCTGAATATTAGAGAGAAACTTGATTACAACCTTAGGGGCATCAAGGGGCATAAGGTAGGGACCAATGTGTGTATATGTGATTTCTGGGGGGACTGGAGAAGAAGCACATTTCTAGAGGAGCATTAGTGGGTCTTTACATGAGACAAGAGAGTATGAACGTAAGTTGGAAGCTTTTTTGAACCAGTTTGTACCTTGGAGTGAGCAAACATGGACTGAGAGTCAGTGGAGTGTACAGGGGACAGGTTAAGGCTAGAAGCAAGTCACTGTTGCTTAGTCCTGGGTCTTCTTATGTCATCAATGTAGTAAGGATGGGGGTTATTATTGGTGTCAGCTACCAGAGATCACCTATGGTATACAATAGGATTGTAGAAGTGAGTAATGACTAAAGCTGTGGTCAGCTGCAACCCAGAACCCAACTGAATGATGTAAAAATATAGGTATATATTTTGAAGAGGGTTTGATGTGGGAAAGAATGACAGACCTGGTGTGAATGTCTGTCAACTCTCTCTCTCTCTCTTTTTTTTTAACATTTATTAATATTCATTTTTAACATGGTTACATGATTCATGCTCCCACTTTCCCCTTCACCCTCCACTCTCCCCCCACCCATGACCCATGCACATCTCCACTGGTTTTAACATGTGTCCTTGATCAAGACCTATTTCCAAATTGTTGTTAGTTGCATTGGTGTGGTAGTTTCAAGTCTACATCTCCAATCATGTCCTCCTCAGCCCATGCGTTCAAGCATTTGTTTTTCTTATATGTTTCCTCTCCTGCAGTTCTTCCTCTGAATGTGGGTAGCATTCTTTACCATAAATCCCTCAGAGCTGTCCTGTGTCATTGCTTTCTGCTTGTACAGAAGTCCATTACATTCAATTTTACCATAGTATATCAGTCTCTGTGTACAGTGTTCTTCTGGCTCTGCTCCTTTCACTCTGCATTAGTTCCTGGAGGTCTTTCCAGTTCACCTGGAACTCCTCTAGTTTATTATTTCTTTTAGCACAATAGTATTCCATCACCAGCATATACCACAATTTGTTCAGCCATTCCCCAATTGAAGGACATACCCTCCTTTTCCAGTTCTTTGTGTCAACTCTCTCTTAATACTTTGCTTTTACTAAAGACAACAGAAGAGGTTTCTCTGGAATGATGGACGTCCAGAGAATGGGAGCAGGCCCTGGATGCTAAAGGGAAGGCTTTCCTATTTGGAGAGGTGGGTGGTAATGCTAGTTAATCAAGCAGAGACCCTCTCCCTACAGAAACCTCTCCACGGCCAATGTCAGCCCCACAGGGGGTCTCACTCAAAATGGAGTCTGAGCAAAGCCACTGCTCAAACCCTTTTCCCATCTTTGCCTCGTGAAATGACTTCTTGATCTGACTGCGAATTGGTTTATTTTGTAGATGAAAAAGGTAGCTGGAGAAGGGAGAGGATTGAGGAATCAAGGGGGAATAGGTTTGAGGGAAGAGGAGACCCTATTTGATTTCTTGTTTTCTTCAGCTGAGCCAAGGTGGTTCCTCTCCAACTTATCTATCCTCTTCTGATCTAATTAAAGTCTCTCTCCTACCTTTACCAGTGGCAAGTGTCCTTGGGAAGGTCAAGGGAAGGAAAGGATCTTCAGGGTGACCCCCTGAAGTAAGGGATTAGCCCCTTCTTGGCAGGTATAGTTGTTCATTCTTCCTCTAATGGAGGCTCTCAAACAACAGGAACCTTCTTTCTCTTCTGGGCAAGGGAAAATGAAAGCAAGGCTTTTCCACAGGTGGGAATCTAGAGCTCCAGGACTTTGCTCCACACTCAACAGAGTTCAGAGGGCAAAGACCTTTCAGTTAACAGTTTTTCCCATAATCTTCTTCTCCAAATCCAACTGTCACTGCCCCTCCTGACACATACCTACAGCTGTCTGCTTCTTCTCAGTGGGCTGAAAAGCTAAAAGCTTGATTCAATTTTCCTTTCCACAATCATCCCCTTTTTATGTTGTGACTTTCCCAAGGTCATTAATCTTCCCAAGCTATTAATCTAATTTCTAACTACTCCCCCAAAATTATAAACTTCCCTCAATTACTCTATCTCTATTCTATGCTAACTTTATCTAATCTTAGAAATTTTATGCAGGAAAGTTTTGGGTAAGGGTAGTGTTGGGTTTTTCAATAAAATTTCAGTACAATAACTTTTTTTCAAACAGAACATTTCAACGAACTTTGAATCCTTATGCTAATGTTACTTACTCTTTTTAAGTTAAATTAATACAAACATTTTCCCTACTCTACTTTTATATAATTATTTGCAAACTATTCTATGTATATATTTTCCATTAAACACAATTTCAGCATTCACTTACAATAAACAATTAGAACTTTAATGACTATCTGCCAATGCAGCTTACTTCTATTCTTAAGTATAAATATGTATCCTATGTCTAAACATAATTCCTAATCTATTCCCTATTTATTATAACTATTCTCTAAGTCCCTAGTCTAATCTATAACCTAATCTTATATGCAGTGTATGTACATACTCTGCTACATATTTACAGACCCTATCACTATGTTACTAATCTAAATACAATATATACATTATTTATAGAGATTATTTACATATGATACAATAATATACACTGTTCCCTAATTCTGATGTTAGTCAAATAGAAATACCTATTGATCTTTCTATTTGCCTAAGACCTTAGGGAACTAACTATATATATTATTTGCAATTTTGCATAAATGCAATTTCAGACACTCATTTATTTACATGAGGTCTCCAAATACATGTGATTTTGTGATTTTGTGTTTTGTGTCTAATAGTGTTGTGTTGAATGGATATTTACCAATTTTCTTCAGATTTCCACTTCTCATATTCACTGATGGAGCACTTCTTTCTTCTCAGTTATGTAGTGTTGCTTGCTATTTCCCTAAAATGTGAAATTAATTTTAATTTTATGCTTTCACCACACTTAGTCTTACATATAAGTCCTGTTTTCCATCTGTCCTCTTCTTGTATATACAAAGTTCAAAGTCTTAGCTGTCCATTTCAGCTTTTTCTCTTTGTTTCTTCTTTCTGGCAGCTTTTCTTGATGCTTTTCCTCTGGGCTGGAATTTGTCTTCTTCTTGTTGCTATGGCATGCTTGACTATTGTTACAAGTTGACTGCTGGGATCTCATTGTCTGGAACATTATGTGGCACTGTTCTTTCTTTGTAGTGTATTTTAGCTCATTTATTTATTTATTTCAGTTTTTGTTTTCATTTCTCAGCATTATCTTTTGTCTCATTATCTTCTTCTATGTCTGTTACTGTGGTGTTGAATTTTTCTGGTTTTATGTGGGAATAGTGGAACCATGAGTCTTTCTTTAAAATTTTTATAGCTGTCAGGGTAGTAAACAATACTTCATGTGGTCCAGTCCATTTTATGTCTGTAGCCAATTTTCTATTGAAATTTTTTATGTATGCTTACCTATCTCCTGATTTGATGTTATGCAAATTGTAATCTAGGGGTACTGTTTGTTGTATCAAGCCCATTTCTTACAACTCTGCTATTCTTGATTGTAAAGCTTGTATGTATTTTGTTAATTGACAATCTCTTCCTATCATCGCTATGTATGCTGGTTCATAAGTCCTTCCCTGCCAAGACGCATGTCCGTATAGCATCTCAAATTGAGAGATGTGCAGATCTCCACTGGGTCTCATTCTAAGATAGAACAGAAATAATGGTAGAATTTCTATCCATTTGACGTGCGTTTCTGAACAAACTTTTCCTATTAATGTTTTGATGTCTTTATTTAATCTCTCCACTTGTCCTGAACTTTGGAGATGATATGGTGTGTGGTATCTTACTTGTATTCCTAGATTTTTATAAATTTCATTAAGTATTGATTGAGTAAAATGACTTCTATGGTCTGAGTCCAATTTCGTGGGAATTCCAAATCTAGGTATGATTTCTTTTAATAGAATTTTGACCACAAACGCTGCATTGTTCTTTTTAGCAGGAAAAACTTCTGGCCAACTAGTCAGCCTGTCTATGATCACAAGACAATACTTAAATTCTTTGTCTTTAAGCATGTTGATAAAATCTATCTGTATGCACTCAAATGGAGTATATGCTAAGGGATGACCTCCTAACCTTTTGGTCTTATAAACTCCCTGATTGAACTGCATACAAATTTTACATTTTTGACATACTTTTATGGCATATGAGGATAGTCTTGGTGCAGTTCAAAATCTTCTCATTGAATCAATCACAGCTTGGGTTCCATAGTGTCCTTGTGCATGCATTGCATTGCACACATGATAGAAAAAGGTTCTAGGCAGGATGGGCTTGCCTAGTTGTGAAATCCATATGCCCCTTATTTGTTTTGCACCTAGATTCTTTATCCATGATTGAATTTCTCTTTTGTTGTAGGCGTTAGTTAGATTGTCCTGTTCAACTAGTGAAAAGTTCAATACATGTAGAGGTCCCTCTCTAGCTCCAAATTTTGCTGTAATGTTGGCTCTGTGGTTTTCTAAGGACACTGGATCTTTAGCCCCAGTGTGTGATCTGCAGTGGATTATTGCCACTTTCTTGGACTTAAATACAAAAGGAGCTTATATCTTACTTCTATAGGGAAAGACACAACTTAATATCTTACTTCTATAGGGAAAGACACAACAGGAATAAATACATTTTTTAATAATGACTTTAAAGGGTAAGGGCAGTAGAGAGAGGTCACCCTAACCTAGTTATCTAAGGACAAACTCAGTTACTGGGAGTTGGGTCAGGACCTACACTAATTTAACCCAAGCTACCTGGATTAGCCTAAAAGGCAATGGTGAGGTAGTGTGGCATGATGTCATAATATGACATGACAGAAGAGTGCTGGGCCTGGAGTCAGGAAGACCTAGTTCAAATCCTGCCTTAGACATTTACTAGTTATGTAACAAGTAATCCCCAGTTTCTTCATTTGCATAAAGGTGATAATATCTGTAATACCTATCTCTAATAGCATCTGTAATAACATCAAGTTATTACAAAGATTGAATGAGAATGAATGAAACACATATGAAACACTTTGCAAATTTAAAGAACAATATAAATATCAGACTTTTTTTTAAAGAATGGTCCCAGTAGAGGTAACCTCTCTTTAAATCTGCCAGTTCGTGCTTATTCTAAGAAAAAGAATCATTCAATTTTCCATAAAAAGCATTTATTAATCACCAATTCTGTATTGGGGACTGGTTGTACAAAGACAAAAAGGAAACAATTCCTTCCATCATTCTATTGGAAGAAAATATATTATAAAAGATCATTCCAGAGAAAACTAGGTATACTTCTTTGAACTGAGTAGGACTAGAGCAATTGACAAAGACATAATCTTGAAATACTTTAGAAATCTAATCTACACAATGATAAACCATGAATCCAAAAGAATGAAAAAACAAACAAACATGTGCTACTTAGCTTCTGAAAAAGAAATGATGAATTGAAAATGTAGAAAGAGACATACATTTGTTGACATAGTCAGTGTGGGAATATAGTTACAGATAAGTCAATAACATTATATACAAATTAATCTCAATGAGGACACTAAAGAAACTGGGTGGAACAGGCTTATCATAGTTCACTGAAACTTAGCCTTGAAGAAAGATAGAGATTCCATAAACTGAAGAGGGAGAAGACATTCTAAACATGGGGGAAGAGGGAGAAAAGATACCATATAGGGAAAATGAGTAGACCAATTTGTCTTTAATGTATAGTATATGATATGAATAATATTGAAGAAATTTGGAAAGATAAGCCTGGGTAGGGTATTAAATGACAGAATAGAGGAGTTTGGCTATTATGTTAGAGGAGTCATTAACTTTTCAAAAATTATCTTTTTAATTTTTTAAATTAATAAACTTAAAAAGAGTTAATCTGCCCTTGCCATTTCCTTCTCCCAAATGAAGCAATTAAAAAAAATAGAGCCCCTGATCCATTGGTGCAAATTCAGACAAAACAAATTCCCACATTGGCCACATCCAACAATAAATGTCTCCTACATTTTAAGACAGTCATTTCTCTGACAATTGTTTTCATTCTTTTGGATTCATTGCTTATTATTGTATAGATTAGTCCTGAAGTCTTTCAAAATTTGTTTTCTCTATATCTCATCAACATGTAGATTGTTCTAGTTCTGTGCATTTCAAAGAAATATGCCTAGTTTCTCTAAAACTCCTTCATAATTTTTTTACAACCCAATGATATCTATAAAATTCATATACCATAACTTGTTTAGCAATTCCCTAATAGGAGAGAAACTCCTTAATTTCTACTTTTTGGTTACCATGAAAAAGCTGCTATAAATATTTTTGTACACATAAGTCTTTCCTCTTTCTTTAATCTCTCATCTAAAATTCCATCTTCTACAAGAAATCTTTCCTGATCTCCCTTAATTCCAGTGCCTTCCCCTATTGATTATATACAATTCATACTTTATATATGTATTTTTATACATTGTGGTTTTCATATCCCTCCCCCCATTAGACTGAGATTAGGGACTATCTTTTGCTATTTTTTTGGTATTCCTAATACTCAGCACTGTGCCAGGAATGCTCTCTTGTCTTCTTACACCTTTCTCCCTGTCATGTATTCTTCAATCTAGTGGCACTGGCTTCCTTGTTGTTCCTTGAAAAAGACCCTCTACCTCTTGACTCCAGACATTTCTTTCATTGCACCATGCCTAGAATTTTCTCTCTTCTCAATTCCACCTATTGGCTTGCCTGATTTCCTAAATGTTCTAGCTAAAACACCATCTTCTATAGGAAATTTTCCTAATCCCTCTTAATGTTAGTGTTATCTCTCTTTGAATTATTTCCAACAAAAAATACATAAATATATAAAGTTTGTTGGTGTATATCCATTTGCTTGTCATCTCCTGCCTTAGACTGTGAATTCCTTTGAGGAGAACTATCTTTTGCCTCTTTATATTCCCAGTATTTAGTACGATGCCTGGTACATAATAGGATCTTGTCAACAGTTTAATGGGTATTTATTAAATGCTTATTGACTTGCTAGTAGCATATCTAGTTAAACTTTATGTGAAGTTTGGTAACTCTCTGGGCATAATTCTAGACTGATTTTCAGAATCTGTATCAATTCATAGCTCCACCAGCAGTTTATCTGTTTTCCTGAAGCTCCTTCAATATTTGCCATTTTCCTCTTTTACATCTTTTCCAGTGTGGTAAGTATGTGGTAAAACCTGAAAGTTGTTTAGCATGGTGCCTTCAGGACTTAACCTGGTGCCTGGGACGTTGTAGTTGCTTAATAAATATTTATTAATTGAATATTGAATGGTTGTTGTATTTGCATTTTCTCTAGTTATTAGAGACAGAACTTTTTTTCCCCGTATGATTGAATTTCTTACTTGGAAAACTGGCTGTTAATATCCTTTGCCTATCTATCTATTGGGGGGAAAGTTCTTGTTCTTATAAATTTGAATATGTTCCTTTTGTATCTTAGAAACAAGAGAAACTGGGTACACAGATTTTCCCATAGTTATTTAATTTATAATCTTAGCTTCATTGGATTTGTTTGTGAAGAAAAAAACAACCCTTTTAAAAATTTTATTTAGTCACAGTTTTCCATTTCATCTTGAATGATTGTCTCTTGCTTGTTTAGACATGACCGTTTCCCCCTTATCCATAGATCTAAAAGGCATTTTTTTTCTTTTTCTTCTAATTTGCTTATGATGTGACATTTTATATTTAGACCATGTAACCAACCATTTGGAACTTATTTTGTTATATGATAAAAGATGGTTGTCAAAATCCACTTTCTATTGCACTGCTGTCTGGATTTCCTGATACTTAAAAAAAAAGATAAAATAATTAAGCTTTATAACAATAGCTTGCATCTTTGGTTTTATCAAATACCATACTATGTTCGTTTCTGTATGTTGGGTACCTAATCTATTAGTTCCACTGTTGACCTTGCTCTTTTTAAAAATCATTTTGAGGAATAGTGTTTCATAGTACAGTTTGAGATCCATTAAAGATAGACTCTTTTCTTTTTACCTCTTTTCATCATTTTCCTATAAGATCCCTCCCCTTTTGTTCCTCCATATGTACTTCTTATTATTTTTTTAAGGTCTATTAAAATGCTTTGGGGAATTTTATTGGTATTGCACTGAAGGAGTCGTATTGTCATTTTAGTTATATTGGTGTGACCTGCCCATGGGCAATGAATGTTTTTTCAATTATTTAGGTCTGTATTTCTGCAAAGACTATTTTAAAATTAGATTCACTGAGTCTCTGGGTGATTCTTTGAAGATACTCTTCCAAGTATTTTGTAGCTTCTGTAGTGCTTTTGAAATGACAATCTCTTTCTTGTTCGTCTTGCTGGATTTTGTTGGTTACTTGGTTGGTTATAGGAATGCTGATGATTTATGTACCTTTGTTTTATATTTTGCAAAATTGCTAAAGTTATTATTTCAGTTAATTTTTAGTTGATCTCTAGCTTTTTAGAAGTACTCCATCACATTATTTGCAAAAAAGCAGAAATTTTGTTTTCTCTTTACCTATGCTTATTTCCTCAATTAGTTTTTCTTGCCTTATTGCTATACCTAGCATGTTCTGCACTATATTAGTGGTAATTATAGGCATCCTAGATTTCCCCTTAATTGTATTAAAAAGACCTCTAGTTTTCTTATATTACATTAAATGCTTATTTCAGATTTTGGCAAATACTATTTAATATATCAAGGAAGGGCATACTTATTTAATTTCAGAGTTTTTAACAGAAATTAGTGTTTGATATTATAAAAACATTTTTTGTGATTATGTAATCACAAATTTTTGTTATATTATTATCATGGTATATTTTATGAATGGGGCAGGTAGGTTGTAGGGTGGATAGAGTGCCAGGCTTGGAGTCAGAAAGACTCATCTTTGTGAATTCAAATTTAGTTCCTGAGGCCCTGGGCAAGTCACTTAACCCTGTTTACTTCATTCTCCTTATCTGTAAAATGAGCTAGTGAAGGACATGGTAAACCACTTCAGAATTTTTGCCAAGAAAACCCCAAATGAGGTTAACAAAGAATAGGACATGATTGAAAAAACTGAACAACAAATATTATATGAAATCTTCCTTATACCAAATTAACCCTACATTCCTGGTATAAACCTTATCTGGTTATAGTATATAATCTTTTTAATATGTTGCAGCCTACTTGCTAACATTTAATTTGCCTTTTTGCATCATTGTTCATTAGAGACATTTGTTTATATTTTTTCTTTCCTTTGCATTTGTTTTTGGTATTAAGATCATAATTGTATCATGAAAAGCAATTGGAAGGGCACATATACATTTTTGTCATTTATTTAGTCAATGCTGTACTAAAATCCTCAAAGCATATTTCATCAACCTAAAAAAATACATAAGAGGAACAAAAGGTCTAAGTTATCAGCTTTGTTCAATTTAGTTATTTCCATTTCAATTTTTGTAAGTTCTTTTTCTTTCTAGTTTTTGGATGCAAAGAGAAAATTTAAAAATAAGGTTAGCTAACTATTTTATCAGATTTAGGGGAAGGGAATAACTTTTAGTTCTACATTAGGGGGAACAATGAATCCTATTAAATCATTGTCTTATTTTAATTAGTGATGCATATTTCCATTGGACTAGAGTCAACTACAATGTTTTCCATAATTATAATTTTTTTTGCAAATTTGCACAAATTTCCATAATTATAACTTTTTGTGCAAATTTCCACAAAATATGAAACAATTTTACCATATTTATGATTAATTATTCTCATTAATCAATACCTATTTGTATTTATCCAAATCTTTTTGCTTTCAACTTTATCTCTCTTTAACTTTCATTATTTCTCCTTTATTATTTAAATGGGCATTTTGGATTTGTTTTTGTTCAGTTTTAAAGAACTGTATACCCAATTCATTATTTCTTTTTCTCTCTTTTGTTAATGAAAGCATTTAGAGATATAAAGTTTTGCTTCACAAATGCTTTAGCTGCATCCCATATGTTTTGTTATGTTTGTCTCATTAAATCTCATCAAAGATACTATTCTTTCTAATTATGTTTATTTATAATTGCTTTTTCATTTTTTCTCAAGAGCCCTTTATATAATTTAATTGCATTATGGTCAATAAATGGGGTGTCTAATATTTATGTTTCTCTGCTTTTTTTTATTGTTTTCTTGCTCTTGTTCTTTGGTAATTTCAGCTTTCTCTCCTTATATTCCCTTATTGCTCACTTTCTGATTCCTTTCCTTTGACTGTAGCTTCCCAAGGATCTGTACCCAAAAGCTCTTATTTTAAAAATTAGTACACTTGGTATTCTATACCTTCTTTCCTTCAGATGAATTTTGTTATTATTTTATCTAGGCCTATAAAGTATCCCTTTGAGAACTGATTGGTATAGCATTAAATATATAAATTAATTTTCATAGTTTTGTCATTTGTATTATACCGGCACTATCTCCACCCTGCCCCATGAATATTGAATATTTATCTAGCTTTTTATGTGTTTTTTTTCCTTTGAAGCTCTTTGTAATGAACCCTATAAAAGTATTGAATGTGTTAAGACTCTAAAACATTTGTGCATTTTGTGGTCATTTTGAGTGGGATTTCCTATTCTATTATCATCTCTTAGTTTTTTGTTATTATGTAGACATACTATTAATTTTTATAGGTTTATTTTTAGCCTATATTTTTGCTGCCAATATTATTTATTTTAATTAGTCCCTTTGTTTATATCCTAGGATTTTTTCTAGGTATCCATCTTGTCATCTATGAGCAGAGACAATTTTATATACTCTGTCTACCTTCATTTCTTTATTTTATTTCTCTTGTCTTATTGCTTTTGTCATACTTTTATGAATTTTTAGCATAAATGAGCTTTCCAAATGTTGTTTTCTACAACATATCCTGAATGCTTTTTTTTAAATTTTAAACCCTTAACTTCTGTGTATTGACATATAGGTGGAAGGGTGTAGTAAGGGTAGGCAATAGGGGTCAAGTGACTTGCCCAGGGTCACACACCTGGGAAGTGTCTGAGGCCGGATTTGAACCTAGGACCTCCCGTCTCCAGGCCTGGCTCTCAATCCACTGAGCTACCCAGCTGCCCCTCCTTAATGCTTTTAAGTTCAATTTAAACAAACATTTATTATGTGTCCATGTCGTGCAGAACATGGTGTTACTCTCTAGGGGAGATATTAACATGAATGACATAAGACATCTATTAAATTATTCACAGTAGAATATTATTGAGTAACAACCCAAAGAAATTGTTTCTCTGCATTTATAAGGGTATAATTTCAGACATTGTGGTACTTATCAACTCAAAGCAGAATTTATTTAAGACTTTTCAAACTTTAAAGTGATAGACAAATATCATTTGTAGTTTTGTTAATAGTAGTAATAGCCTGAAACAACCTCCAGGAATTGATACAGAGTGAAAGGAGCAGAACCAGGAGAACATTGTACACAGAGATAGATACACAGTGGCACTATCAAAAGTAATGGACTTTTCTACTAGCAGCAATGCAATGATCCAGGACAATTCTGAGGGACTTATGAGAAAGATGCTATCCACATCCAGAGAAAGAACTGTGGGAGCAGAAACACAGTAGAAAAACAATAGCTTGATCACATGGGTCGATACAATTGGGGATGTAGACTCTAAATGATCTCCCTAGTGCAAATATCAATAATATTGAAATAGTTCTTGATCAATGACACATGTAAAACCCAGTGGAATTGTGTGTTGGCTATGGGAGGGATGGGGTGGGAGGAAGGGAGGGAAAGAACATGAATCATGTAACCATGGAAAAATTTTCTTAATCAATAAAAAAGAAACAAAAAAAGTAGTAATAAAGAAGGAAAAAGGAAAGGAAAGTGCTTCTAAATGTCTCCATCCAATCATACAAATCACCAGATAGTTTACTTTGCTTTTTAAGACATGTTCTACTTCTTCTGTTCAGAAATTTTGGAACTTTACAGATCTGGTATCTGAGTCTTTTGGATTTGATTTTTATTTTGAGAAAATGACTTAAACTGACTTAAAGTTCCATTTAATTTAGTTAAATAAAAAAATTAATAAAACCAGGAGGAAGCAAGTTGGCAGTTCGATTCCTTTACTATGAGAAAAATTAATTCTTTGCTCTATATTCTCTTTTAATTTTAAACCCTTAACTTCTGTGTATTGACCCATAGGTGAAAGATTGGTAAGGGTAGGCAATGGGGGTCAAGTGACTTGCCCAGGGTCACACAGCTGGGAAATGTCTGAGGCCGGATTTGAACCCAGGACCTCCTGTCTCTAGGCCTGGCTCTCAATCCACTGAGCTACCCAGCTGCCCCCATGCTCTATATTCTTTTTGCCCTTTTGATTACCTACGAAATACAATTCAGATTTCTTTCTAAGAATAGTACAAAGCGTTCCAAGTTCTAGCTCCTCCCCGCCCCATCAGTTATCACAAGAAAATCACTTGGGAGACAGCTAGACTCTTTTTCCTACCATTGAATTTCTCCTTGAAAACAGAAAAAGTAAATCCAATTGGCCAATGTATATTACAAATTACAATAAGGGGTCATTTTATTTTCTCTTTGAAATATTACCTTGAATTGACCTTGCTGTATCATTAATACTAGTGATATCAATAAGATGAAGCTCATCAGTCTGCAGACTATGGAACTATTGATTATATGCTAATGATACACAGAAAATCCATGAATTAGACTTGTCAACATTTATAGGCCCAAAGAGTACTGACCAGGGTGCTGAAACATCACGTAAATGAACATGTATTCAATATGACAAAGGTCATATCAGTGTTCTGTGAAGGGAGAGGCATTAGATCTTGTACCAAAGGATATGAGTTTGAATTCTATCTGAGGGGGATGGAATAAATGATTCCTTAAGGACCCTTATAGCTCTGAATCTATAGTCCTGATAGCAAATACATGTATAATCTTAAACTTTAAAGTTAGCTCATTCTATCCAAGTGTGTCCTTTTTAGCACCCATAAGCTTACTTCCAAATAACTCAGTCATGAGTAATATTTAATATCATGGAGCAGATCAAAGCAGAACTCTGATCTATCACCTAATTTTCCTATTGAGTCTTGCCTTAGACTGGAAGCAAATGATGATGATTAAAAATTTTAGTCTATTTTTAAAAAAATAAAACATTGACATTAAAGTAAAGAATCAAATGGAAGTGTCATAGGCTTTGGCTGTGCAGGGAAACAGAGTTTGTAGATTTGTTATATAGTCATTTCCATTTTGATGACTGGAGAAGTTTCTGCCACCAGTTCCAGTTAAAATATTTGTACTAAAACAAGGGGAAAAACTAAGGAAAACAAGCTAAAAAGAAAAGTTCAGCGTTAAATAAAGTTGATGGGGTCACTCTCAAGAAATAGATTAGTCATGTAAGTGAGCATCTTTCAGATGTTTTATGATGGCAGTTCTCAGTGTGATAGACTATTTTACCTGGTTCTTGATGTAAGGTTTGACTCAGATGACAACTTGGAAATAATAGTATTTTACTATACATATCTTTTCTAGTAGCTTACTTAGGGGTTGGTTTTTGGATAATATTCTTTAGTGTTCTTGCTTACTTTTAAATTCTTCCCAAAATATTCTTTAAAAAACATTCTTCTGAATAATTTTTTATTATTATAAAATTTAACTGTCTAGCATAGAACAAAATTACAAGACACTCCCTCAGGTCTTCTAGATTTTTCCTTTATTTCAATCTGTTTTCATCACTTATTTTTCAGATTTCTCCTTTTTCTATCCAATAATAATTATAGCTATCACCTAGTCACTTTCATTTTAGTCTTCTTTCAAATACCTGATTTTCTTTTCATTTTTTGCTTGAGGTAAATTTCAAACCTATCTCATAGAAACTCAGAATTGGAAGGAATTTAATAGCTAATCTAGTTCAGTACTGCCTGCGTGACCTTGAATAAAACACTTAATGTTTGTTAACTTTCTGTAAAAAACAAACAAGAGGGTTGGATTAGACACTATTTTAAAGCTCCTTTTATCCTTAAATCCTTTTAATGTATACAAAAAGAAGAGACTTATCCTTGACAAGAGGCCTTCCAGTCTTTTGCTTGAATAATTTTTATACTACTTCATAGGGCAGCCCATTGAACCTTTGGGCTTGTTTTAATTGTTAGGATTTTTTTCCCTTACATTGAACTAAAATCTGCCTCTACAACTTTTGTTCATTGCTCCTATTTCTACTTTGTAAGACAATGAAGAACAAATCCAATCTCATGTTCATATTATATCTATTAAAATATAATTACAGGGGCAGCTGGGTGGCTCAGTGGATTGAGAGCCAGACCTAGAGATGAGAGGTCCTAGGTTCAAATCTGGCCTCAGACACTTCCCAGCTGTGTGACCCTGGGCAAGTCACTTGATCCCCCCCCCCCCCCCATTGCCTTCCCTTACCACTCTTCTGCCTTGGAGCCAATACACAGTATTGACTCCAAGATGGAAGGTAAGGGTTTAAAAAAAATTAGGTCCTTCCATTAAGCCTCTCTCAGTGTTTTGAGGGCAGGTTTCCAGGTTCTTTGTCTGGACAAGAAAGCAAGCCAAAAAATTCTCCAGGAATTTTCTGTAGGAAAGTGAGATGAAGAAAGCTGTTAAATACACTCTCACCTAATATCCTGTGAGTCCAAAAGTCCATATTCTGCAAAATAACTGATATTTATAGTGTTCTAAAGTGATTTATAGGGGGCAACTGGGTAGCTCAGTGGATTGAGAGTCAGGCCTAGAGACGGGAGGTATTAGGTTCAAATCTGGCCTCAGACACTTCCTAGCTGTGTGACCCTGGGCAAGTCACTTGACCCCCATTGCCCACCCTTACCACTCTTCCACCTAGGAGCCAATACACAGAAGTTAAGGGTTTAAAAAAAATAAAAAACAAAAACAAAAACATATTCATGATTTTAGTTAATTCTCATTGTAAGCCTAAGAGGGTAGATGTTGTTATAATCATCTCCACTTTACAGATGAGGAAAGTGAGGCAGTGAAGATATGACATGCCCAGAGCCACAAATCGAGGTCTTCCAAATTCCAAATATTGCACTCCACCTACTATTATACACTGTTTCAATGTAGTCTGGATTACAAAGCTGGGTATGTATTATAAAGTATTGAGATCCTCATCTGGTTTTGACTATTGATTATCTTTAGCAAAGGATAATTTGAATTCTAGAGATTTCTTTGGCATTTAATGGGATTCCCTTTCCTCTTCCATTCTCAAAGGGAATGATAAAACCTTAGAGCTGGAGTAGAAGTTCTTTAGTCCAGTCCTTATTGGAAGCTTAAATCTTCTCTTTTGACTTCCTTTTTGGTCCCTGTTTTTCCATTATCTCACAATTTTGTCAGGTTTGTTCATTTACTAGAAGACCTTTCTAAACAAAGACAGTCTGTCATATACTGTGTTTGGGTGCTTCAGTATTTTCTTCCTCTGGAAGTCCATGCATAATATAATTATTCCAGATTTTATTTAACCTGGCCTTGTCTTATCTTTGATCTTTAGACAATAGGAAAAGTGGAATAAAATGGATATAGTAGAGGTTCCCTAGAGCCAAAATATGAGAGCTGATATTAACTTATTGGAATTCAGTAAGAAAAGGATTGTTTCATTTGTTCTGAGGTGATGCTGACATATGAGAACATGAGTCACACAGAGGGCCAAACTCCCCTACTTTTTATTCTCTTAATGTTAGGTTAGATCTTAAAGGCATCTTGGGGAGACACAATATTATACACATCCTGGTATTAACTAAGAAGTCTCTTAAGTGGTCAAGGATCTTCCCATAACTTTTATAACACTTGGGTTACTTTTTACTCCCAAACTGGCAGTGAATAGAAAGGAGAAGATAATCCCAGGAACAATTTTTCAGAAATAGTAGGAATATCTAATAATGGTAGTTAATAACTAAGATTTATATATATAGTGCTTTAAGTTCTACAAAATGCTTTACCTACAATAGGGGAAGGGAATAAATATTTCTATAGTATCTACTATATGCTAGGCACTAGTACTTTAAAAATATTATCTCACTAGAGCCTCAAAATAACCCTAGGCGGGGGGCAGCTGGGTAGCTCAGTGGATTGAGAGCCAGGCCTAGAGACAGGAGGTCCTAGGTTCAAATCCGGCCTCAGACACTTCCCAGCTGTGTGACCCTGGGCAAGTCACTTGACCCCCATTGCCTACCCTTACCAATCTCCCACCTAATAAGTCAATACACAGAAGTTAAGGGTTTAAAAATTAAAAAAAAAATAATCCTAGGCATTAGGTGCTGTTATTATTCCCATTTTATAGTTGAGGAAACATTTAGTATAGGTCCTGGCTGAAATTATTTGGTAGAGACTATATATATATATATTAGAAGTTATTATTAAATACTTATTGAATATATCAATTCATTCCATAAACATTTGTTATATACTCACTGTGTACAAAGTATGCTCTACTGCAACTGCATCTTTGCTTATACTATATAAACCTTTATTATTCATCCTCTCACAGAACTAAGTAGAGCAGTAGATAGAACACTGGATCTGAAGTCAGGAAAACCTGAGTTCAAATCCCATATCAGGCATATACTAGCTCGGTGACCCTGGTTAAGTCACTTAACTACTACCTACCTCAGTTTTATCTTCTGTAAAATAGGCTGATATTATAGCATTTACTTCAAAAGAGTTGTTGTGAAGAAAAAATGAGATATTTTTAAAGCTATGGAAAAATAATATTAAATTGTGACATAATTTCCCCTTTAGTCCTCCAAGAAAGGTTTAATTTTATGACTGAAACAGTTTCTTTCTCCACCCCCTTGGCTATGAAAGTGGAAGGTCCTTCCTTCTTTTGTATAGTTCTTAAAAGGATTAATAGGATTTAGGGCTAGGCTGAGCAGCCACTTAACCTACTTGAGAAATTAGGAAATGAAATCAGGGAACTCTAGCTACCATTTTGGACTAGAAGGACCAGATGTCCAGGGAAGGGACTGAGGGATGCAGGGAATGGGGGGGATTCTTGGGTCTGTCTGTCTGTCTATCTCTCTTCTCTCTCTTTCTCTGTGGACTCTTTTGCTGAACTCTCCTTTGCGCCTCTCTTCTACCCTTATTCACTTTTTGTTGGTGCCCATTTGGCTTGCTGAGGAAGTCTACTTGCTAGTTTAGATTTTCTTGCTTGATCAGTTAATAAATAGTTCTACAGCCTCTTGAAAATTTCAGTCATTACAAAACACTTTTATTGTTGTTATTGTTATTATTTTGTTTTTTAGTTGTGTCAGACCCCATTTGAGGTTTTCTTGGCAAAAATACTGGAGTGGTTTGTCTTTTCATTCTTCAGCTCATTTTATAAATGAAGAAACTGAGACAGAGGATTAAGTGACTTGTCCTGGGTCACATAGCTAGTAAATGTCCAAGTTTGGATTTGAACTCAGGTCTTTGACTCAACCCAGGGTGCTACCCAGTGTGCTACCTAGATGCCACATAAAGCTCTTTGCAAACCTTAAAGTGTTATACATACTAGCTATTATAATAATTATTACTAATGTCTACATTATATTTTCATAGCAATATAAAAATGCGTATGCATGTGATTGTCCATTTAAGACAATTTGGCAAACATGACTTAGAGTGACATTATTGATAATAACTTTGAATGTGACTGGATATTTGTTCCAAGTTCCCTTTGTACTAGGATGGTAGTGGATTTTCCCTATAGTCTTCATAGAAGAACAAGTGAAAATTAAAGATACTTATCAACTTCACTGAATAATTACTTGGGCTTCGTCCTCCTCTACCCACATAACTATTGAAACCTATTAGGAATAACAAGGCAGTTGTCCGTCTCAACTTGGTTATTCCAACAAGAAGCAAAGTGGAATTATTTTCTAGAGGACTAGAATATCATAAATTTAGATCTGGAAGGTACTTTAGCAGTGATTCAGTTCAATTTCTCATTCTTTAGATGTAGTCCAGTAGATGTAAAGTCCAGAGAGACTATGACTCACCAAAGTCTCACAGGCAGCAGAGCTAGAATTTGAACTCACTTTTTAAAACTTCTTATCTTGCACTTTTTCTTTTGATACCAGAGGCATATTGGAGACAGCTAGAATCAGCCTGGGAGCTAAATTTTCTTTGCCAATATTTAGATCTTAGGGAAATAGGTAAGTGCTATAAATCAGAGCATAATTTTTAGAAAATGACTATAAGGAAGTGATGGAGAAAAAGTTATTTCAGAATAAATTTATAAATGTCATAATTATGATTTTTTGAGAGATGATTGTGTGATAATTAGATTAAATCTACACTGCTCATCTTTAGATTTAATCACCAAAGGTGAAAACATCTCCATTTTTGGGTGGTCTATAACCCATGTGTACTAGAGTAACAAATCAGAATTTACTGACTGCCTCATGGGCAGTCATAAGAAAAGCATCTGTTGTGATTGGACACGCAAACTGAGAGGAGCCACAGGAAGTGATGCAAAAGAGGCCCCTTTAAAAAGAGATCTCAGCCAGCTGGGCTCAGTCTTCTGGCTCATGGAAGAGTGCTGGCTGGGACTCTGAGACCTAGGTGAGACTATTCTTAAATTTTCCTTTGGAATTCCAAGTGGTGAGTGTAAAAGACTGAATCTTCCTGAATTTCTCTTAAGGAACTTTCCTTTTAATAGAGATTTTGTGGCTGAAGCTTTTGCTTCATTCACCTCTGGGGCCCTCCTCCAGGCCTCGGAGCCTCCGGGCCTCTGAGTCTCAGCCTTGGGATCAAGGCCAGATTTCTCTTGGCTGAGGGTTAATTAGATCTACCTGGATTAACTAGGGAATCTGAGCAAATTACCTACTGTGTTAGATTATTTCCTTATTTCTTCTTCCTCTTCTCAATTGTAAATAAATTTCCATAAAAGTCAATTTTGGCTTGAGGTTATTGCTTAATTGGGGATTTTCCCCCTGGCGACCAATCTTAATATATTTACCCAATTAAAAACCCCTTTTCCCCATTATAATTGCTAACCGTTTTTTGTTGTCATTCAATTGGCAGACTCTTTGTGAACCCATTTCAAGTTTTCTTGGCAAGGATAGCAACTGCTTTGCCATTTTCTTCTCCAGATCATTTTACATATGAGGAACTGAGGCCAACAGGATAAGTGACTTGCCCAAAGTCACACAGCTAGGAAATATTTGAGGCCAGATTTGAACTAAGGAAGATGAGTCTTCTTGATTCCAAACCCAGTGCTCTAACCATATAGCAACCTAGATGTTCACCATTGACACACCATTGACATCTGTTTTCTTATATATGTCTAAGGCAACATTTTCACTATGCCTAAGTAAAATTGAATTGCCAATGCCACTAGAATGAAAAGTATTTTTTAAGGAGTTAAAAGTTAAAATGAAGAAAAAGACTAAAATAAGTATTATAATTCAGTATTAGAAAAAAGTACTTATTTTTTTTAAACCAAGTTTTAGTTAGCTCAATAGAGTAATTTTGATAAAAGGGATATAGTCTGAGATTTCGAGATTAGTCACTTAGCTCAGCACTATTTTTTTGTGCATTATCATTTTATAATAGGAAAAGTTCTGGAGTTTATGATCTGCTTTGTACAAATGCTACTTCCAAGCTTTAGCACTAATCCAGAGGAAATATTATCTTAGTGGTCCCCAAGGTCCAATGTCTAGGTGTTGGATACATGATAAACTTACATGGAGCTTTCTTAGTGAGATATAGTTCTCCAGAGGATTGAATTTTTCAAGGTTTAGTACAGTCCAACTCTTTAAAATAAGATTTAAGCTTCCCTTGTCAGGTTTCTTTAAGAGCTTTTTTTTTTTTTTTTTTTTTTTTTTTTTTTTTTTTACAAAAATTTGCTTCTTTGATTATACTTCTAATCCTCTGTCTCTAGAGGAAAACCCCTAGCTATCTTAGCCACTTTGTATCTTGATTCCTTGTACTAAAGGACAGTTTTTATAGAGGGACAGGTTGTATGTATGCATTCCTGTGTGTGTGTGTGTGTGTGTGCATTTGTGTATAGGTGTATGCGTGTCTTTCTGAAGAGAGTAAAGGGAATTTATTCCTGAGTAATGTAGGCAATCTTTTCATTACTTAGAAGAAACATCCTCTTTCTAATTTCTCCTCTATTACTAAAATTTCAATATTTTGTGTAGTTTTTTTTTCTACTTCTTGGGCAGCTCTTTTGCATATATTATATGTTATAGAATTAATAAATCAGTTAATCAGTGATTAGAAGGAGTTCTGGATCTGTTGTTTCATTCTTATTCTATAACATATAGATTAATGGGAAATAGAGAGTATTCCTCTTTGCTGAGAATAGACAATGGACTTCCAGAAGGTTCTATAAGGTCTATCAAGGACCAGAGCTCATTTGCAAGATGTTTAACTTCTCATTCTTGTGTTCTAAATTCAGATTTTGAGTAGCATGATAGAATAGTAAAGTACTGACCTTAGAGTTATGAAGGCTTGAGTTCAAATAATACCTCTAATATATATTAACCATGTGACCATGGACAAAGTCCTTAATGACTCAGTGTACCGAGGCAGCTCTCTAATTCTATGAATTAGATGAATTGGCAACCTGCCTCAATGGAGGAAGGTTTCATACTAGATAGTTCCTATCTGAGTAACATCTGGAAGTTATTCATATAAGTCTGGACTTCCTCTCCTTCTTTCTCCTTTCTTCTTTCTCTACCACCTCTTTCTCCCCCTCCTCCTTCAATAACAACAAATCGGACTTCAGTAATTTATTATAGGGGCAACTAGGTGGCACAGTGGATAGAGCATTGGACATGGAGTCAGAAAGACCACAGTTCAAATCTGGACTCAAACACCTACTAGCTGTTTGACCCTGGGCAAGTCATTTAACCCTGTTGGTCTCAGTTTCCCATCTGTAAAATGAGCTGGAGAAAGAAACTGCAAACCTCTTCAACATCTTTGCCAAGAAAACCCCAAATGGGATCAGAAAGAGTCAGAAATGATTGAAATTGAACAAGAAGAACAATGATGTTACTATTCAATAAACATTTATTAAATATCTCCTCTACGTAGGACATTATGCTGTGCCATGATACAGCTGGTTTCTGTAGATTTCTATGTAGTTAGAGAATGAGAATGGAAGTTCAGGAAGCTTCTCTGGAAAATTATTCAGGAATTATACTGGGCATAATGACTCAAGAGTAAGGTCAGCTTCCTAGACTAGCTGTACAATTCTTGACAAGTTATTTAACCTTTTTGAGCCTTAATTTCCTCATTTGTAAAAAAAAAGTTTGAGTAATTGTGAAGACAGTACTTTGTAGATTTCATTCTTCGATAATTTAGTACTTCAAAATTTGAAGGAAGATATTAAGGAAGATGTTGACAGCCACCACTATTCTGTTCTTGATTCTGACCAAAAAGGAACTGAAATAGGAATGATGGGAAATGGGGCAAAATGAGTATTTTATCTAAGTTTGTCACTAAGAAGGATGAGAAAGTGAGGCATAGTCTGAAATGTACTCTAGATTTGGGGAGAAGAGATTTCAGAGTTCAGGGATAGGAGAGCTAGAATATCATGATCATCATAATATTCTACAGGGAAGTCAATATAAGAGAGATGTGAAGAATAAAGTTCTAAGACAGATGTGACTCTGGAGAGGAATAAAAGTGAAAGTTGTCTCTGCAGGCTTATGACATCTACAAAGAAAATATTAACAAATGTATTTTTCTATATACTCACACCTACATCCCCCTCTCACTGAGATGTAAATGTATATACATAATCACACACATATATTCACATATACATATGTGTATAATTACATGTGTATATACTTACATATATATATATATATATGGTTAGTAAGAATATACATTCAAAAGCAAGGCAGCCCAATAATATTAATATCTATAGATAAAACATACTTTAGATTATGTGAAATTGAAATTCTTTTGCACAATTCAAATCAGTGAAATTAAGATCAGCATGGAAACTATTGACTGCAGGAAAATCTTTTCAAAACAATAAATTTGATATCCAAGAAATACAGTGAGTTAACAGAGGTACTATATGGGACTGAAACTCATACTCAAGAAGACCCTGAGAAGTGGTCAAAAGATATGAACTAATTGTTTTCAATAGATGAATTGTAAAAATAACCATAAAAAGATTTTGTGATTCATAAAATGTTCAGAGAAATGGAAATCAAAATAATGCTGAGATTGATTATTCCTTATACATGACAAATTGATAAAGATGATGAGATGGGAAAAATCTAATTTGGAAAGACTGTAGAAATACTGAATATTAACACACTATTCATAGAACTGTGGATTGGTCTAACTATTCTGAAAAACAATTTGGAATTATGCTAAAAAGTGATTTACAAGAACATACACTGTGACCTACAAATCTTACACTCTGCGTATAGTTCAAGAAAGTCAAAGATAAAAATAAATATCAAAATGTTGCACTTTTTGTTGTAGCAAAGACCTTGAAACAAAGTAGGTACCTATTGATTGGGGATTGGCTAAGCAAATTATATTGTATACATGGCACAAAATATTATTGTGTCAAAAGAAATGATGAAGAATTCTGAGAAGTATAGGAACCAATGAAGAGTAAAGTTAAAAAGTACCAGGATGATCATATTAATATAAGTGGAAAGAATAATACAATGAAACAAAAGTATTTAATTTTAATGATTCAATGAGGCTTGAGAAAATATATCTCCCTCCATTTTTTGCAGTGGTGGGGGAATATGGATATGGAATATTCTGTATATCATCAGACATGATTGATGTTAGGTTAGTTTTACTGAAATTTTCTCTCTCAACAGAAAACAACTTTGTTACAAAGAATGACTCAATGGGAAGTAGATGAAAGTAGAAATGGAAGGGGAAGAAAACAGTAACAAGGAAAAACTTGGAGATTAAAAAGAAGTTAAAAAAGTTTAGTCAGTGATCTATATATATATATTGTGTTGTTTAGTCATTTTAGTCACATCTGACTTTTTGTGATTCCATTTAGAGTTTTGTTGGCAAAGATACCAGAGTGGTTTTCCATTTCCTTGTCCAGCTCATTTTAAAGATGACGAAAGTGAGGCACACAACTGGCAAGTATCTGAAGCTTGGATGAGGCTTCCTGACTTTAGGCTCAGTGCTCTAGCCACTGAGATACCTAGATGCCCATGATGTAAATATCCTAAACGTCACCCTCTTATTACTACTGATGTTTTGTGATGAGTTTTGTCTAGACCAGTGGTTCCCAAAATTTTTGGCCTACCACCCCCTTTCCAGAAAAAATATTACTTAGCGCCCCCTGTCACATACTATCACCGCCCCCTTACAGTTATTCACTGCCCCCAAATGTACCTGTGGCCATCACCACTTCCCTGGATCTCTGCAGCACCCACCAGGGGGCGGTGGCATCCACTTTGGGAACCACTGGTTTAGACAAATAAGAATATGGATGTGAAAGGGAATAGCCTTGTATCATGTACAGTATGTAAGCTGTACTGTACTGTTAGTCTGCGCAGCTTCCACTAGGGAAGACTGTCCTAGCTGGTAATAATAATGATTTTTTTCTTTTCTCCTTCTATAACCAATAAATAACAGTTCCAATAATTGAATTTCTGGGTGTTTGGACTCGTGTTATGAAGTATCCCACTTCAATAATTTTTTCAATCATGAATCTTCCTGATATCCATTTTAGAATTTCTGACAAACCAATAAACGGCAAATACTAGATTGTGATACAAATTGTATAACAAAAGGAAGGTAGCATTGCATTCTGGAAAGAGCACTGGTTATGGGGTTCAGAAAGCCTGGGTTCAAATTCCAGCTTTTTCTCCTACTGTCACTCACTTATGGGGTTCAGTTTCATGGTCTCTGAAATGAGTATGTTAGACTAGGACTTTTTTGGCTCTAAATCATTGTGATCTAGTTAAGTAAGAATGCTTTTTCCATATTGAACCCAGTGTCCATAATTCTTTAGGGAAATTAAGAAGATGTGATATAATTTTACCTCCTTTCCTCCTCTAGTAACCCACCTGCTTTTACTAACCCTCATCTATCATCATCTTTCAGATAAGATGAGAAGTGTAAACTAAACCAAGCTGACTGGATTATGGCTCATTTGCTTCCCAATATCAATTTCACTTTCTAGGAGAGATTCTATTTGAAGCCATATGAATAGTATCAAGCTCTGAATGTTGGGTTGAGGCATACGTCATAATTTAGCAATGGGGGAATCTTGATCTGGACCTGAAATTTTTCCCAAATTTTTTTCAATTAAAGGACAACTTGGGGAGGTGGAGTGAGATTCCTCTCTGGATTCTACAAAAACCAGATGTTGTAGGCAGGAACATTTCTCTTATCTTATCAAAAATCCCACTTATTTTAATCTCAAATACTTTGAGAATTAAAACACCTAAACCTATGGAAGCAACACAGCTGAATTCTTTTTTTTAGAGAAGCAAGGAAGCTCTTCACAGGGTTTATTATCAGTTAAATTAAAAGAATTAACACGACAATTGGGAGTTAAAATATTTCTTCAGCTTTGAAAAGTCATTTGTCACAACCCCTTTCAAGTTTAATGATCACCATTAAATTGAAACTAAGCTGCTGAGCTCCAATCTGATTGGTCCACTAGCCAAAGGAGAACTGTTCCTTATTTCATGAAGGACTATCCTGGCTAAAAAGAGTCAGACTTTGAAAGTATATATCTAGAGTAACTGATATGCCTAATGTATCAAGCTCAGAGATGGTAATTGCCTTTGTTAACAGACTTGTAGGTTATATACTGTAAGAGAGTTAATTAAATTAAAAGGCTGGTTCTTGGTTAAGTATTTCAATCCCCAATTCTCTAAATAAGAAATCTAAATTAAGATCCTCCACCTGACCTCAAAAAGTCTACTCAGGAGAGAGGATAAAGACACAAATAAATATAGAGATAAATCATGATGGATGGGGATAAAGGAAAAATTTAAAGTTCTCTATGGAAATTTGAGGAAGGAAATATCATTTTCACTTAGAAAAATTGGGGACGGCTTCAGAAAAGAGGTGGACCTTGAAAGGACAGAATTTCAATAGGAAGAGATGGGTAAATATTGTAAAAATAAATAAAAATGATTGCAACAAGATCTAGCCTCATTATAAAAAGTACAGTCATCCTTTTAATTTAATTAAAATGTTTTTAATTAAAATTATTTTATAATAAAAATAATTTTAATTAAAATTAATTTAATTAAAATTTTAATTAAAAATTTTTATAGGAAGAATTTATAGGAGGAATACAAAGTGAATCCTCCTATTCTGTTGATATTCACTGTAAATGCAGACAAACTTCCTCCAATTAAATTAGTTAAGTCTAAGTGAGGAGCAGAGTGCTATATTTTTATATGTTCTTAAGGATTCTGGAATAGTGCTATATAGTGGAAAGTTTGGGATTTAATAGAGAGCATTCATTTTCCACAGCAACCTGAATTTAGCATCTTTGAAAAAGGGCCAAATCACTAATGAAGCAAGTACCAAGCTTCTCAACCTTGATTTGGTTTTTATTTTCTCTTCTAAGGAGAATTATCTTTGACATGGAAATGGCAGAAGGAAAAATGACTAATAGGAAAAAAGATGTTATCCAAGATAAATAAGCAGATAGTCAAGTCAATAAGCATTTATTATCCTCTTATTATGTACTAACCCCTTTGCTAAGTGCTAGATATACAAAGAAGGGCAAAAGCAGTCCCTGCTGTCAAGAAGCTCAGGTCTAAAGGAGTAAGGGATAGACAACATGCAAACAGCTATATACAGACAAGATATGTAGAGAATAAATTAGAGATAACCTCAGAAAGAAGGCGCTAACATTAAAGAAGACTGAGAAAGGCTTTTAATAGTAGAAGATGGAATTTTAGCGGAGACTTGAAGGAAGCCTGGAAAGTCAGGAAGCAGAGATGAAGAGAAAAAGAATTCCAGGCATAGAAATAGCTAGTGAAAATGCAGAGTTGGGGGAAGGCTTATCTTCCTTATGAAATAGCTAAGTAGCCATACTTTCTGGATTTGTGTCATCCATAGACTTGAGAGGATTTTAATAAACTACAAACAACAAAACATGAGTCAGTAATGGCATATGGCAGCCAAAAAAAATCTTTGTGTTCATTTCTGGATGGAGAGAATTTGATAGGTCGAAGAGTATATCTAGAACAACTAGGGAGCTGTTATTCCATAAAAAAAAAAAATAGCTGGAAGTTGTATAGTACTTCAAAGATTGGCAATCATTTTACATATCTTATTTGATCTTCACAGCAATCATGTGAGTTAGGTGCTGTTATTACTCAAATTTTTAGGTGAGAAAAATGAAATTTAAACAAGTTATAGTACTTGTCCAGGGATGTGCAGCTAGTTAATGTATGAGATGGAATTTGAATCATGATTTTTCTGACTTTAAGTCTTGGTTTTCCATTGACCATAAACAAAGTATGAAAAGGGCTTCAGTAGTGTGTCATTTGAGGATCAGTTTATAAATGAGGGGCTTTTAGCATGGAGAAAAGAAAATTCATAGAGAAAATGATAGCTGTCTTCAAATATATTTAAGGACCAATATGGTGATGATCTGTAGATCTAGGTTTAAATCTGACCTCAGACACTTCCTAGCTGTGTGACCCTGAGCAAGTCACTTAACCCCCATTACCTAGCCCTTATCACTCTTCTGCCTTGGAACCAATACATAGTATTGATTCTAAGATGGAAGGTAAGGGTTTAAAAAATAAACAAACAAAAAACAGTAGACTGTTATCTTGGCAAACACCCCTTTGACTTAGGCCAAACAATGGGCCTACTTTTAAAGTAATCATATTCTACCTCTGGATAAAATTTAATCTTTAATGTTTTAATGTTTTTCTTTTCTTTTTTGGTCATGGTTTGGTCAAGTAATGGTGAACTAAAGACCCTTGTATTTTTTTCCACTCATTTAAAAATGATCCGTAAATTTCATTTATATTTATGCTATTTAAAAAAATACTCTGAATATTTTTAAACACAAGACTATAATCATTACAATCACTATGTGATACAACTAAAAACAAACATTTCCCACTTCTAGGTGAGTGCCAAGAAGATCAAATTGAGCCCTGTGGGGACTGGAGCAAGGATCTGATGTTTCTGTTAGAGAAGAGAATGCTTGGTGTGAGCAGGAAAACATGAATAGTTGCTGTCTTCAAGTATTCAAAGATCTCTTGTGGACTGAAGTGTAGACATTCTGAATGGTCTCAGAATGTCTCGGAAGGCAGACTTAGGAATAATGCCTCAAAAATGCAAAAAGTAAATTTAGACTCTGAGGAAAGGAAAAACTTCCTAATGATTAGAGCTAACCAAAAGGTAACTGTCTATTGCTGATGGAGATGACTTGCCAAATACAGGAACCAAGACAGTTTTCTCAATATCTAAAAACAAAACAGGGGGCAGCTGGGTAGCTCAGTAGGTTGAGAGCCAGGCCTAAAGATGGGAGGTCCTAGGTTCAAATCTGGCCTCAGACACTTCCTAACTTTGTGACCCTGGGCAAGTCACTTGACCCCCATTGCCTACCCTTACCACTCTTCCACCTAGGAGCCAATACACAATACTGACTTCAAGATGGAAGGTAAGGGTTTAAAAAAATACTTAAAAAAAATTCAGAATTGGGAAATAAACCAATTCATTTTTTAAATGAAAATATCTTGAAATTAAGCTGAAACTTTTAATTTAATTTAAATTTAAAAAGTGAAAATAGATGAAAAAATATCTCTTATAAGCTATGGGCTACTTTGGGAGGTAGAGGGAATAGCCAAGCTCTACTCAGGTCCTTTCTAGACCTGGATACCTGAATATTATCTCTTTTAATGTAGTTAGTCAAAGATCACAGAATCACTTAGGGAGCTGCTAGGAAGTGTAATTTTTCCAGTAGGAAGAAGCTGAATGATTATGGGAAACTTTTGTGGAATAGGAAAGTCTTAGAACCTTTCCAAATTATGGAGGGGAAAGAAGGGAAGTTCAAAGTCATGAAGATGCATGTGGCCAGTCTTTTGAAAGTGAAGAGTACTGATTTTGTTGTTTGGCCATTCAACCATGTCTGACTCTTCTTGACCCTATGGACCATAGCACACCAAGCACAACTTTCTTCTACTATCTCTCGAAGTCTGGCCATATTGATGTTTGTTGTTTCCATGACACTATCTATCCATCTCATCCTCTACCATCTCCCTTCTCCATTTGCCTTCAATCTTTTGGAGGTATTTTTCATTGAGTCCTATCTTCTCATTATGTGGCCAAAGTACTAAGGCTTCATCTTCAGTATTAGACCTTCCAGTGAAGAATCAGAATTAATTTCTTTAAGTACTGATTGAGAAGGGTACTGCTGCCCCACTTGTGGAGATCAGTGCCTTGTGCCTGTATGAGAGTCAAAGTTGGAGAGTGGGAGAAAAGAGAGACCAGGGCTCTCGAATCTTCTCATATATTTCTGGCTTCCAGTTTCAAGAGAGAAGGTGGATAATGCGAATCCCACTTCAAGTTGCTGAAGGAAAGAAAAGATTCTAGGAAGAAGCTAACATGAGAGGAACTGACAGTCTCCATCACGTCCTTAGTCTCAGCTTGCTACATTAAAGATTTTGTGGAATTTCCCCATTTCTTTCAGGTGAGATCTGGGACCTTCTCTCTTGATTGAGCTGAGTTGTCTCATTCCCAGATTTCTTTCATCTATGTTGTCTGGTAAATAATCATATATATATATATACACACTTTAAAAAACCCTTTTACCTTCTGTTTTAATGAATTAATACTTTATTATGAATTAATAAGTTAATCAACAAACATGCAATCATTGTATTGATAAATTAATCATTATAGTATATTATAAATTAATAAATAATATACAATTAATTTAATTAATATGTAATCATTACTAATGTGATTAATTACAATTCAAATTAATTAATTAATTAATGCTAAGCATCAGTTCTAAGGCTGAAGAGTGGTAAGGTCTAGGCCAGTGATGGGCAAACTTTTTAAAGAGGTGGCCAAAGGAAAGGAAATGCTCATCTGTCAACTGGTTTCTAAGGCAACTCTTTCGAAGTTTCATTGTATTGTATCCTAGTTATTGTATTCGTCAGATTAGGAATAAGATGGGGGGGAGGCCAGATAGAACATTTCAGCCCCGCCCCCCTCCCCTGCATCTGGCCAGAAGTTTGCCCTTCACTGGTCTAGGCAATGGGGTTTAAGTGACTTCCTCAGAATCACATAGCTAGGAAGTGTCAAAGGCCAGATTTGAACCCATCTTTCCCAGGCCAGGCCTGGGCTTTCTATCCACCCAGCTGCCCTTCCTGTGTATGCTTTCTTTGATGTCTATTTTGCTTGGATAAATGGATTTCTTTGCTATTTGCTATGTGTATTCTTTGTGGCACTGGCATTTAGTGGGAAAGAAGTCAAGTCTTAGATACAAAGTTTGAGGTCCTCTTTTTTCCATTAAGAAATAGTGATTAAGAATTTAACTTGAAGCTAAAATTATATTCTCTAGGCTAGTCTAGACTAGAAGTGCCATACAAGTGGCCTGGGGCCCCAAAATTGCCCATTACACTGTTGAGGACAATTTAAAGCAAATTAAAATGAAATTGGGAAATATTTAACAAAATAAATAAGTTATAATAAAACACATAGATAACATTACATTTTAAAATTAAATCATTATACAGCCCACTGGGATCTTTATGTATGGATTAGTGGTCTACATTTCTATTTGAATTTGACATCACTACTCAAGATTAATAATATTTAAATGGAGAAAGATATAATTCTAGTCCATTACCCTCTCTCTGAGGAAAGCAGAGCAGCTGACCTCTGGCCCTAACCTCTTGCTTCTCCTGGCAGGAACTGAAGTCTCCCTTGGAGAATAATGGGAGGAGGAGATACTACAGATGGGTCTTTTCCTGCTTCCCTGCTAGTCGTACCTCATTTATCCAGCCTCGTTATAAGACTAGAAGATATAGACAAAATGGTGCTAATATGAATTGTTTGAAAGACTTTCCTGCATTGATAAAACCATAGGTCTAGTCCTTTTCTCTGCCTCCTGGACACTCTCTCATTTCCCAGTCATTTTCCATTCATACCTAGAAGTGAATGGCCTAAAATGTGAAAATCCCAGCAGATTTTTAAATTATAGATTGTTGTGAGAACCTTAGCACATCTTCAACTTTCTTTTGAAGACCATGAAGTCACTTCAGAGATAAATTAGAGATCAGATAAAGCATTCATTTAAGAAGGACTTTTATCTCAGCATTGTATAAGAAGTCTGGAAGGACTGGAAGGCATTATTATATTTTTCTTTTCTTTTTTTAAACTCTTACCTTCCATTTCAGAATCACTACTCTGTATTGTTTCCAAAAAAGAAGAGTAGTAAGGACTATACAACTGGAGTTAAGTCACAGAACTAGGAAGTATCAGAGGCTAGATTTGAACCCAAGACCTCCTATCTCCAGATCTGGCTCTCTATCCATTGAGCCACTTAACTACCCTTATATTTTTCATATATATATATAATTTATTTATATTTACATATTTATTATATATAATAATATATACATATACATATATATTTTAAACCTTTACCTTCCATCTTAGAATCAATATTGCATATTGGTTCCAAGGCAGTAAGGGCTAGGCAATGGGGGTTAAGTAATTTGCCCAGGGTCACACAGCTAGGAAATGTATGAGGCCATATTTGAACCCAGGACCTCCCATCTCTAGGCCTGGTTCTCAAGCCACTGAGCTACCCAACTGCCTCATATTTTTCTCATATGTCAAAAGTTTGTTGCACAGAAAGGACATTAAAGAAACTAAACTAGAGAATTTAAAGGTCAAGATGGGGAGTCCTTGAACTCCTCTCTCTTTCCCACCATGCCCCCTATGAAACTCTGACAACCCCATGAAGGAACTGCAAACAGAGACACTAGACCAAATCCCAAAGTTTAAAAAAAAAAGCTATTGTGGTATTTTATTTCCTTTTTTCACAAGAGATACGCTAATTTTTTGTTTATTTTCCTACTGGAAACATCTGGGTATATGGATGCATGCACTAGAGAGATAAGTCTTATGCCCTAAAAAGGCATAAGAATAAATCCATTTAAATAAATTTTGAAGGTATGCAGAGCTGCTTATAAAATAGCTTCCTGACAGGGAGGAATATTTAAGAATGAGATAACTTAGCAAGGAATTTTCTCTATTGAAAATTCTTCAGCCTGGAAGAAATTTGTTGTTCTATCTGGGATGACTGGAGGCCAGTTTTGCCTGTAGGAGAGTGGACCAGATGCCCCATGGAAGACCCTCTCATCACAGGGATTCAATGTTCTGGGATGAGAAGGACAAATCATGGAAGAAATTTGCATGGACTTTTTTTTTTTTTTAGTATCAGTCAACAAACATTTACTATGTGCCAGGCACATTCTCATGGCTCTTTGATATGGAAATGAAACAAGTCCAAGACTAGGATTAAATGAAAGCAAATTCTCAGGTTGAGTGTGCATGTGTGTGTGTGTGTGTGTGTGTGTGTGTGTGTGTGTGTGTGTCTAGCGACAGATAAGGCAGTGTCTCCGTTTGTGTTTTCATCTTTGCTCAGCAATTGCTAGCTTGGAAAGGGGTGACACCCAAGAGACTGGGAGAAATGCCAAAAGTCTGACCTCTCCATGTCTCCCTTCCCCCAACTCTACCCCCCTTCTCCGACATCTCCACCCACCCCATGACACTCAGCCGTGATATAGAATGACAGAGGACTGGGAGATGGTTTAAAATGACAGCCCCAAGTTTCTGCAGAAGGCACGCACTCCCTGGACAAACTGGTCAGGCAGGAGTCTTCCTTTCTCCGTAGGAAGAATCAATCACCCTCTTCCTCTCATCATGGCTTATCTGGGAGCCCATTTGGCCTTTAGATCCCGTTGGCAAAAGACAGATGATGAGCTGTGTCGGCATAGCATGTCCTTCATCCTTCACAGGGCGATCCGCAATGACTTCTTTCAGAGTTATCTCTATCTCCTAGAAAAACTTTCTCTGGGTGAGTACCTGATACCTACAGGATCATGGCAGGGAGATGGATGCCTGGGGTGGCTATTTGTTTTGAGCATGTAGGATGGAAAAGATAGGAAAGGAACATTTTATATTTTCTTTTGCTGCTACAAACTACACACAGGGCAACTTTCACAGGCACGTAGCTGAGGAACTCTTTTATGGGAGAGGAATGAGTAAAGACTCTCTGGGGAGCCGAACCTAAAGCCATGAGCTAGAACAGCAGGTTTCTATTCTGGGCTTCACTGTAGACAAGATAGTTCACTTCCCATTTGAGACCTAGAATTGGAGACATTTCGTCTCTCTGAATGGGATTCACTGTGATACAGAGGAAAGGGCATTTAATAGTACTAAAGTCTGATCATCTTAGTTCAAACCCTACCTCTGAGGCTGTAGGTCCTTAAGCATCCCTAATTTCCCCCAACGTCTCAATTTCCTTATCTGAAAAAATGAGAGGGTTGGAAAAAAAAGAGGTTTAGATGCCCTCCAAAGTAGCTTCTTTATGTATGATCATATGGGCATGCTGACTATTTTCCAAATACTTCGGGATATTAAGTCAGGCATCTCAAAGTAAGATAAGTTTGAACTTCAGCTAATCAAGGATCTAGGATTAATGAAGACTTGCTAAAAAATGACAGGAAAATGGTACACTTGTTTCATTGCAGCTTGGGTCTCCAGTAAATCCCTTATACCAGGCTTGATTTGGTTTTGGAACATGCCCAATGTGATATTCTCCCCAGATTTCTTGCACTTTAAAATATCCTTCTTTGACCTGTATAAGCCACAATAGTAAGCAGAGAAAATGAAAAGGGCAGCTTTGGATTGTTTTTATTTTCGGGGATATAGGATGGGACAAAGAGGAAGTCGTTATGAAAAACTGGGATATTAGTCCTCTCGTTTCCTCCAGTTTTCTAGGAATTGAATGATAGAACAACAAAGAGATAACGTCTACTGCTTATTTCTGTTGAACTGGTCACTTCTGAGCATTGTTCATAGCCAATCTATAGGAAATGAAGTCACAACTAAGGAATAAAGTACTTATTTATAGTCTGAGTATTTTCAGAAACGGTGAGGAAGTCATTCATGTATGATTCCTAGATAATATTTCTGAGCTTGCCTGAAAGTTCATTTATATCTTAAAGGAGGGCAGGTTTTAGTGTCTGGAAATAGTCAACAAGTTTCACTCAATTCCATTGACATTTAAGTGCTTCCTATGTGCCAGACATCATCCTGTGTGATGAGAATATAGAGATAAAATAGTCCTTGTCCTCAAGAACCATATAGCCTGCAGGAGGATACAACACGTATACAGATAAATAAGCACAAAGTACATACGAAAGAAAAAATCCAAAAGGGAGAAAGCAGTAACAAATTGGGGAAGGAAAAGGGGCTTCATTTAGAAGGCAGCACCTGAGAAGTGTTTTGAAGGAAATTATACAACTTGAGAGAAATGTGGATAAAGAACAATCTGAACCAAGGCTTTTATGCCTGAAACTATTTCTGAAGAAGGCTTTTGGTCCTGGAAAAATTATAAGAACTTTCCCTTGTTGAGATGTCTTGAAATTAGATCCACTGCATTTTGAATGAATAAACATAATAGCATTAAAAAAAGAAACAACTCTTGCCTTCTGTCTTAGTGTCGATACTAAGTATTGATCCCAAGTGGTAAGGGCTGGGCAATTCGGATTAAGTGATTTGCCCAAGGTCACATAGCTAGGACATGTCTGAGGTCAGATTTGAATCAGTTCATAGTTGGAGATTGGGCATAGGGCCGGATAAAACTGAAATTCAATCCTTCCTCTGATACTTACTAGTTGTATGATGCTGGGCAAGTCACTGAGACATCAGAACTCCAATATCCTCATTTGTAAAACTGGGACCTCACAGGATTGTCCTGAGGATGAAATGAGATACGCTATATATATAATGCGCTGCAAGTCTTAAACCACAATGTCAGTGTTCCCTGTTATTATACAGCAGGTTAAAATCTTTGATGCCACTGAAAAAAGCAAACATATTTTATCTACCTCATGGCACTGAATAATCTCTCAGGGTTGATTCTTGTTTATCTCAATTGTGACTGGCTTTTTTCAGTTTTGGTAAACATATTCCATAAAGTGAATTGTACTTATTCTGACTATTAAAAAATCACACAGGCTACTAGTTGCCCCAATTATAGTAATCAGTCATGTTTAGGCACCTTTGAGACACTCTCAATAATACCTTTTAAGATAGCAACTGAGGGCTATCTCTAGAGAATGATAAATTGATTATTTTTTCTGTCCTCCCCCTTTAATTAGTTTTGGATAGTTTAACTGAACTATATAATTTATATTAGTATTCAGTATCCCCCTATTTCTTTGCCTATTGTAGACAGACAAACTTAATTCTCTTAAAATCCTTAGCTTTCTTCCAGGCAAAATTTAGGTGCTTTTTCTTTGAAGAAAGTTTTCTTCCTTATTTTATTATTGATGAAAAGGTTTCTAGCTTCTTTCAAGGTTCAATTCTGGTGCTAAAAGCTTTCCATATTCCTCTTTTATTTTTCATCTTAAATGATTTTATGTTTAATATGAAACCATTATCTATTTCCAGTTTCAATAAAATGTGGCTCCAAGGCAGAAGAGTGGTAAGGGTGGGCAATGGGGGTCAAGTGACTTGCCCAGGGTCACACAGCTGAGAAGTGGCTGAGGCCAGATTTGAACCTAGGACCTCCCGTCTCTAGGCCTGACTCTCATTCCACTGAGCTACCCAGCTGCCCCCCCCCCCCATAATGAATATGATGGTGATACCTAGGATTTACATAACTCTTTGAAGTTTTCAAAGTATTTTATCTCATATGATTTTCACAATAGCCCTAGGAAGAAGGTACTATTATGATTTCTATTTTACTGATGAAACCAAGGCAAACAGAAATTAAATGACTTGCCTAAGGTCATATAATTGGAAAGTGTCAGACAGGATTTGAACTCATGAAGATGAGCCTTCCTGATTTTAGTTCTAGTAGTCTATATGCTATTCTATCTAGTTTCTTCAAGGGACACCCCAAATCAATTCTATAATTCCAATCTCTTTTTTTCTTCCAGACATGACTCTCCAACTGATTACATGATAGCCTTTCTTGGATGACCCACCAGTCCCTGAAATTCAAAATATCCTAAACAGAGCTATTATCTTTCCCTGCAAATCTCTTTCTGATTTCACTCTTTTGGCTAGTGGCATCACAATTCACCCTATCTTGCTATTCTCTGATTCTTGGAGTAATCTTTGACCCATTTTTCTTCTTCACCTTCCCTTTCCAATCAGATCCTGCATCCTGTCAATTCTACAACTACTATATTCCTCAAATCTGTTCTCTTCCCTATTTCCATTCCTGCTTACCATAGTTTGGCCTATTGAATTACAACTTAATGGGTCTACTTCCACAGCCTGCTAAGAAATTTCCTCACCTCCTCCTCTTGCTTCAACCTGGGAATCATCCTTTGCACTACTACCAGACACAGTAGATGAAATCAAAAGGAAGTCATGTCACCCTTTGATCAAATTCCTTCGTCAGCCCTTCGTATTGCCTAATGAATTAATGTCAATCTCATTTGGTCAATGTTCGAGACCTTTCAAAATCTGGTGCTACTCCATTCCCCCAGACTTGTCTCATTCATCTCCCTTCTTGATACCCTGTAATGCAACCAGCCTGGATGATTTACTGTCCTTGACATATGTTCTGTCCTTTTTTATCTCTGTGCCTTTGTATGTAATAATCCCTAGCCAGAAGCACAGAATTTCCTGTTTGGAAGGGATTCCAGTGGCCATATTCCAACTAGGATCTGGAAAAATCTCTACAATATATCTTACTAAATGCCTTCTTGAAGACTTCCAATAAGAGAGAAATCACTGTCTTTTGAGGTAGCCCATGCCACTTTGGGATAGCTCTCTACTGGAATACTTTCTCCTTTTCCCCAGATGCTACAGGTTGATTTCTGTATATTCTTTAAAAGTCTAACCCAAATACCATCTCTTCTGGAAAGCTTCCCCTGATAGCCGAGGTGAGATGACTGTTATTACTTTTGGTTCACTTGGTACTTTCCATGCCTCTCTGATATAATTATTATGTACTTGTATAATTACTTGAGTATGTGCCCCTCCATTAGACTGTAAGACCCATACAATTTATGTATTACCAAACTTTTTCTCTCTCTTCCAAGTAATAGTGTTATATGCATAATTGCTACTTAATAAATGTTTATTGAATTATACTGAATTGAAAAAAAAAAGACCTAGTATGTGCCAGAGGACAGGCTATAAAAATTATTAGAGAATGAAATCTATTATTAAAGGACTAAATGTATATGAATATGAATTAGTTAATATAGCATTAGAAATCAACAATAGGTCAAAAGAGGCAGATGGGCTAGATAAACAAAATTAAATTGTTTTCTGATTGAATGACAGTCAGAAGGAACTGATTGCTCGTAGATATGAGATATATATCTTGTCACTTGTTATCTCAGAAGGAAAAAATGTAAGAATTCTAAATTTCTGTGTGCAAATAAATGCTATAGGAAAAGCAATTACTTTCTGGAAATAATTAGAAAGTCAGAGATAGGACGGGATTGAATAGTTAGATGACGAGGGTGCTAAGCATCCCTGGTAAATTGAAAAACTTCCTTTCAATCCAACATCTTGATCTCTAGCAGACTTGAAGCAAGTCTTTAGCAGGAAAAAAGTCTATGTGTTTTGACATTTGGCAAAAATGGTGAAAGTCTAGAAGGTGCAGACAAGTTCTAGAAGTGTCTAAATCCCAAAATAGTTTGGGCTGTTAGAAAGTTGTATTATGCTCAAGTATAAGTCAAAACATTTGAAGGTACCTAGTTCCTCAGCATTTTTATTTCTTTAAAGATTACTTAATTTTTCATATAATTAAGATATATTATATTAATATTAATTAACATTTATTCTTGGTTGCTTTAATAAAGGGGTATTTTTATTTTTAAAAGTGTGGAAAAGTGTTTAATGTAACCTTTAACTTGCTCTTTCAACTACACCATGATGCCTATAACAAAATTTCTTATTTCTAAATAACTGAGAAATAACCCTAGTTTTATGTCTTGCTTTGGCTATCGATGCATAGAGGACTGAGATCTATGACTATGATTACCTTAAGATTGAAAAATCCACCCAAAACATGAATTTTGTGCTGGGACATTTGGAAAGAAAGGTACTCTTTGGAGGTAACAAATACATTTTGGTATACTAGCCAGCATCTAATCTGGGGGCCAAGTTGAAGGGAATTGTTTATGATTGGTAGTGTGAGATAACAGAAAAAGGAAGCAAGTGAACATTGTTCTGAGAACTGAGGATTACTTGAAAAATCACCTGTATACCAAAGATTTCATATTTTCATATCAATTTCATATCATTAATTCATATCAATTAATCCCCAAAGGTATTTCAAAAATCCAAGTAATTTCTAGAAGATTCAAAGTAATACATTTGTATTCCCTACAGCAAAGATGTCAAACACATGGCCAGTAGGCCACCTTGTTATGGCCTCACTCCATATTAAATTGTAATAGGGGAATATTTAACAAAATAAATAAAAATACAATAAAACACAGATAATGTTAATTTGTGGTTTTCTAAGTCAATATGTCATCTGCAGGGATCCTTATATATGATTTAGTAGCCTCATTTTTATTTGAATTTGAATTTGACACCACTGCTCTGTAGCATCTAGCAGAGTGCCAAATGCATAGAAGGCACCCCAAAATATGTGCATCTCAATCAGTTGGGTAAAAGGACAGCATTGCAGGGTCTGGCATTGGTAGAGGGCCAGTCTAGGTTTAGAACTACATATCCAGAGCTAACATCTTTTTTGCCTTTCAGCAGATAGCTATTCTCAGAGGCTAGGAGCATTTCTGTTAGAACAGTCCAAGGAGGATTACAGATACGGTTCCTAAAATAGTGGACCGGAAATATTTTCTATTGAGGATATTTATCTCCAATATGGAAAGCTGCCAGAAAATACTAGGAATTCCCTAAGGAAACACTAACGATTAGCTTGGTAGCCCATTCTATAATCCCAGGGTCGCGTTTAGCCAATTAGGAAGTTTTCATGCATTCATGAAAGACTATGTGAGCCCTTTCCATCTTCTTATGCAGTTGTTGGACTTTATACATCTGTGGTTAGATCTAGGGTGATTGGGTGTCTCTGGTTCCTCTTTGTTTTTTATGTGATTCACTTTTTGACAGCAAATACTTAGAATGTAATAAAAATCAGCTCCTCTGTATCTGAGGACAGAACCTATCATAAATGTATAGATAACAAATAAACTTTAAAGGAAGCAGGAAATTCTTGAGGGTGAGCAATACCAATATGTAGACAGCATTGAGGCAGGGGAATGGAAGTGGAGAGTGGATAAATTCACCAGCTCACAGTGATGGTGAGACAGGCATAGTAAAGGAGAACAGTAAAATTCTGTTCAGGCAGAATACTTTTTTTTTTAAACCCCTTACCTTCTATCTTAGAATCAATACTATGTCAGTTCCAAGGCAGAAGAGTGGATAGGACTGGGCAATTAGCGTTATGTGACTTGCCTGGGGTCACACAGTGGGAAAGTGTCCAAAGCCTGATTCAAACCCACATTTTCCTTACTCCAGGTCTGACTCTACCCACTGAACCAACTAATTGCTCCTGGACAGATTACTTTGTATGCAGGTCAGTAAACCAAATAAGGCTCCAATTACTCATGATTGTATTCACTTCAGCGGAGTACACCTTTTATTTGCAATCATTTCACTTCTGGCATTTATCTATAACCCTGGAACCCTCTTGCCTCATTTGGAAGAAGGTGCCTACTGCCATTGCAAAGGGAGTTTTCTCATCCTTGGACTCCCTTATATCAATGCAACCATAGACCAGTTCCTATATATAATAATATAGCCACCAAGTAAACACTTTTTTGGGGTTGCATGTTTCAAGGCTCTCTTTTAGGGCAGATGAACTTGTATTTTTGTACAAACTGTGACATTGGGCAAATGTCTTTACTTTTCTAGTTCCATTTCCTCATCCATAAAATTAGAGGCTTAGACTCATGATCTTAAAGATACTTCCTACATTCCATCTAACTCTCTCCTTGGTCATCTTGCTCTTCTGTTGTTTACGGACTGCATCTTCATCCCTGCTTTTCATCTCCAGTCCTGAGACCATTCATCAGATCTCTACTACCATTGCTCTAGAAAGACTATGAAGATCAATTGCCCCCTAGATCTTTGTAGTCTTTCTAGAGCAATGGTAGAAATGTGAAGATCTGAACTGATCTATGAAGATCTTTCATTTACTTATTAATTTATTCATTCCACTTCTAATGCAATGATACTATTAATCCATAGATTTCAGGAAATAAAAAGACTGGATGAACCAAATATAGGTCCAGAAAGAAATCAGTGTCCAATTAAAAACAATAGCTAATCTTTACATAACATTTTAAGTTTTAGAATTTAAAAATTTTAGAATTTTCATAACAACTATATTTTTTTCTCTGGTGATCTCATCAGCTACCTTGGGTTCAATTATCATCTGTCTTCCCTCTCCAGTTCATACTCCAAACAACTTCCAAACTGATATTCCAAAATCACAATTCTGACCACATTTTTACCTTTCCCAAAATTATTCAGATTCTCAATTAGCTCTGGGATAAAATATAAAATTTAACATTCCCCTAACAGATTCCAGTCTTGGATTTCTCTCACCATTTGCTTTCTTTGATTCCATTTAGATGCTGCTGGATAGAGTGATAGGAAAGTCATGACACCATGCTGACTGGGTCATCTACAAATTGAGGTTACTTGATTTGAACAGAGCAACAAGTCAACAGTTCTATTTGTCTCTAATGGATTAATTTATTCAGTCTCCCACAGCAGTTATTCCAAGATTCCTTGTTTCTTCTCCAGCCTCCTTTCCCTAAAGCCAACTGCTCTTTGGACAATTCAAACTATATGTCCTAAAGGCATCTTAAAGTCTAAAGTAAGCCTATTATTTCTTCCACTCCCACCCCCAATGAATTCCCTCTTCCCTTCTTCCAAACTTGGCATTTTAAATTGGAAATCTGAGGTGAAAATGATCTTCCCTTGAAATTACTCTGTATAACTTCATTCATATTTCTTTTTTATCTCTGTATCTGTTTTGTCCTTTTATAGAACATGGCACCTTGTAATGATTATCAGCCTTTAGTGCTCTATACAGTGCTCTGCACATAGTAGACATTTCATAAGTGTTTGTTGAAATGAAATAGAGAAACACAAGTATAATTAATTCCATTTTATATAAGAGGAAGCTAGAGTCAGAAAGGTTAAGAGGTCCACCTGTGGTCATATAATAAGTGTAAGGGGTAAGGATAAAACTGATCTCTTGATTCTAAGATATTAACTGCTTCATGCTGCCCCTTCTAAGACCCACCGTCTTTTAAGAGAGTCTACTAGGTCTATCTCCATTGGCTGTTAAATTTGCCACACAGAGCTTCAAGGCATTCTAAAATGACATCAGTATTTACTCCAGAAGGTGAAACTATTTCCCTTTTCCAGGTAAAGAAGTCCTGTGAGTTGTTCCTTTAGCGTCCAATGTGGGGCTCATTTAAAACTATAGGAGAGGAGAGGCTGAAGGCTGCTATGGCAGCTCATTTGTCTTATTTAGTTAAATGCTTCTGTCAAGTAGGTGAAAAGAAGTAGTTGAGCGGATAAACAAGAAAAGGGCCCCTCCTGAGCCAGACTGCTGCAGACCTATGTATTCCCCTTGTGAAGGAAATGTCATTGGCTCCATGGGAAGATGGGAACGTTCCTGTTCATTCATTAAAGTTTTAATAGGCTCTACCAAGCAGGTGACTTAAACAGGTGAGGATGAGTATGGCTAATTTTACTGCTTACATTGGATCAAAGAGGGCTTTGGCTTGTTTTCCTATAATCTTGGAATAATGCTGACAACTGGGCAATCACAGCTAATGTTTAATTCTTTACCATTACGTAGAATTTTATAGATATAAACTAATTTTATCCTCACAACAACATTGCTAAGTAAGCATTGCAGATTTTATTATTCCCACTTTACAGATAAAGAAACAGAAGGTCAAAGAAGTTATGCTATTATTCAACATCAGACATCTGAGGAGTAGCATAGCCAAGGCTCAAACAGAGTTTTCTTGGGCTTCAAGTCTAGTGTTCTTCCTTCTAATTCAAACCTTTTATTTTTCTTATCACAGTTATTTCCCAATAATCCCCTCCCTCCATTTTTCTTCAAAATGAAGAAAAAATAATTAAAAGTGAGCAATACAATGGCCACACATGGGGCATGGATTATTTGGATATTCAAATACTAAGGTATACTATGTGGCTTTGAAGATGGTGAAATGAGTACTGATTAATGATGAAACTAGAAAGATAATTTTTTTGTATATACATTTCAGACTTTATTAAGTACCATAGAACACAGAAGGAGTGGTTTTAATAAAAAAAAAAGGATTGGAGCATTGAAAGCAGCAAAAAAACAATAGCTGTGACCTAAGAGAAATCAAACTCTTTCATTCTTTGAAAATTAGAAATGTAGTCACTTATTTGTTATTCTTCAAAAGAAACCTCCATTCATGTACAGAACAGGATTTGTAGCCAATGGAAGACTGCGCAACAGTTTCAGGATTCACCCTGAGTATGATTCAAGGATGAATCAACCCGAAGAGAATTAGAAAGATAATTTTTAAGTTTGGATTAACCAGAATTATGTTGCCTATCCTTCTTGCCAATATGGATCACTATCCTCGAGAATTCCATAGTCATTATGCCATTACCCAAATATGAGTAGTCACTTTCATTCAACCCATAGATGCCTTATGCCTGTTGCTCAGTGTGTAGAAGTATAATAGGCAAATGTCTGTCAAAAACTAGAATATATTTGACCAGGACAGCATGACATTCTATATCTTAAGTCCTTACTCTGGCCAGTGTCCTAAAAGCACAAGTAAAAAAGACCCAGGGAGAGTGGATGGGTCAGAGATTGTTATTTGGAATTTGGATCATCCCCCATCCCTGAATCTGTTTCCAAATTGGAGTAAGGTTACCTTTTTCTCTCAACTACTTTTTCAGCATAGATATCTAGTCAACATTAGAAGTTGCCAATTCTAAGCCTAAAAAAAATTAATACAGACTTTGTGGTAGGGCTGGGAGTGAGTTGGATAATAAAAGGGGGACTCATATGAAATTTCCACGAGCCAGTTTGATCTAATGAATAGAACTTCATTCTAGGTGTTGTCAGGAGGCCTGGCCTGAATTACCACCCCCTGCTATATAAAATGTAAGTGGCTGTTTTTGGCCTCACACCTCAACTCACTGGGATGTGGGAAGGATTAGTGAGATCAGATTCCCCACTGAGCTTGGAGCTGTTTGGGGGGAGACAAGCCATGTACAGTAAATAATATTATTATTCAGATAACTTACAAAGAGTCTCTCCAGGGTTTGCTTTTCTGCCATGACTAGTTTCTAAGATGTCAACTTTATTTGATTAGATCTCAGGAATCTGTCACTGGCAGTACTCTCTAGTAAAGGTCAAGCCAAAAAGTTACTTAACTCCAAGGGAGAGGTAGTAGTGTGTGTTATTGTAGAGAGAGCCCTGGATGGGAATTGTAGCAGAAACACAAGGGGGATGTGATTAACCAATATAAAAATGGGAAAATGGGTTGTATCTCTCACCCTTCCTAGCAACTTTACGACCCTATTCAATAATAGACCCACTTCTTCCATTAGGACCTTGGTGCCTTCTTCTTTTTCAACTATAACAATTATTTGTATTAAAATTATTAAATTAATAATTTTCAAATTAAATTATTTAACTGACTAATTAATTAAATTGTCAATAAATAATTTAATTTAATTAAATAACAGTTCTTAAAATTATTAAAGTTCAATACTCCCCCACTGTACCACTTTCAATTGAGGTGCTAATAATCTAAATACTTCTTAGGGGACAGACAAAATTCTTTTCCTTCATTGTCCAGCAGCAACCCTACAGCCTGCCAACAAGACTTTTTTCATGGTTATTACAGGTGTCTTTAGCTCCTCCTACTTTCATTATATTTGAAAAGAAAAAAAAATGACCAGCAATTTCAAAGGCTAAAGAGAGGTCAAGAGTAATAAGGATAGAAAAAAGACCATCATATTTGGCAAGTTCATTAAGTGAGTTATGGAAAAATCACCTTTAAGACAAGGGGATCTAGGATCTGTCTGGCCTTGGGGAGAACTTAAGTCAATGTCTCTACTCCCATTATACAAGAAAGTCCATTTGAAAGACTCCACTAGCTTTAGGGAGGAGCCATTGTTTTCTACATTTAGCATTTATCCATTTGTGATGTTCCATTTGCAGTGAAACTCTATGCTTTAACAAGTCAAGTCATCAATGGCGAGATGCAGTTCTATGCCAGAGCAAAGCTTTTCTACAGTGAAGTTCCAGCCACAGAAGAGGGGATGATGGGAGATTACATTGAACTGTCTAACACAGATATCCAGTCCTCCCAGGAATTTCTTAGGAGGTTTGTTGGGGTGAGTCATCCAAGCAAAGCTTTGGTGAGACAGCAAAATGTGCAGAAGCACCAGCCTAGATTCTGTTTTCAGGCTTAGCGTGTAAGACAAGAGTAAGCTCATGGGATTTGGCCAACTGGACTCCTGTAACAGGCTGAACTATTTTGAGAATGGATTTCTACATCCTCAAAATGGAAGATGGGTCTCGCTAATTTCCAATGGACCACCAATGAGGCTAGGCTTCATTGAAGCAGTTATTGATCCAGTGTGGCATTTAAGCATTCAAAACACTAATTCCACATGCTTCAGAAAAAAAAAGCAAATAGATGCTACAGTGGATACAGAGCCAGGCTTGGAATCAGGAAAACTTGAGTTCAAACCCCAGCCTCAGACATTTACTATCTGCATAATATCATGGGCAAGTCACTTCACTTCTGTTTACCTCAGTTTCCTCACCTATAAAATGGAAATAATAATAATACCTACTTCCCAGGGTTGTTGTAAGGAACAAAAAAAGACAATAATTGTAAAGCAATTAGCATGGTACCTGGCTATCTAAATGTTAGTTATTGCTTAATTATTATTATCATCTTCCAGCAAGGGTACTGATGCCACAAGTTTGGGGTAAGTAGTATCAAAATATATACATTCTCTTCTAAACTCTGCCAATAGACAACTGACATCCTAAAGAATGAAGAATTATATAATTGTGAAACATGGATTTGTTTATTTTCTAAGTCTCTAACTAAAACTACATATATATGTTACTGTTGCATTAGTAGAAAAATTAAATACCATAGTGGGTTTTTTTATCCTTTACAAGCATTTTTTTTCCAGGAACATTGTATTAGGTCAAGAATTCATTTTAGCAATGCAATTAAAGAATATCACAATGCTAGTTATGAACATTCTTGGCACAACAAAAAATTATCTTCAAAATCTAGGAATGACCCAGGTATGGCTATATAAATAACTGTGGCACTATTAATGAGGATTCTTATATAAGGTATTTTTAGTAAGCTGATTTAGGGATCCAGGATTTTACTGGTATGGGCACTCTATCCTCTGATACAGTTTGCAACCACCTTATAACTAAGTAGATGAGAATCTGCCTTGCCAAATAGTTCATTGCCATGAGTCCAATGTAGGGTGAACCTCTCTGCACTTAGTCATGCTGGTCCTAACACAAGAAAAATACCCCCCCAGGGATGGACATAATCAAGTTATTTCCTTTCAAAAAGTCCAGGAGAAGTGTGAGTATAATAAATATTTTAGAGTGAATGAGGGAGGGAAATGCATAGATCCCACCCCAGAAATGAACTAGCTTGTGCATTTGACTTCGACATCCTGGACGTCAGTTCCTTTAACTATAAAATGAGTGACTTGGACTAAATAGCCTTCAAAGATTTTTTTAACTAAAGATCTGTGGTCCAAACTCCTTCATAAGACTGGCATCCCAAGAAAGACCAATGCCCTATCTCAATCAATTAATTAACAAACATTTATCGAAGCATTTGTAATATAACAGACAATGTGCTAGGTGCTAAAATTACAAAGATAAAAAGTAAAACATTATTTGTCCTCCAGGAGCTTATATTTTATGAACAGACAACATGCATGTGGATTTGAGGTAATTTTTCTTTTTTTCTTTTTTTTGGTGGGGGCAAGAGGAGGGGAAAGAGTAGAGAGGAAATGTATTATCAGCCAGTAGGAATCAGGGAAGGGACTATTATAATTCTTGTAATAAACCTTTTATAAGAAGATTCAATAGTGTGCATACAAGGAATTTACAGCTCATTAATGATAATTTCTCACTGAAATAATTATAGACTTTTGGGGTTAGCTTAAGAATCTATGAGCCCACTGGATCAATAATGTAGTTGAATTGAAGTAATGATGTATAATAATAGTTGAAGTCCCCAAGCTCTAAGCCTTTCTGAATCTTGAATTCTTTTTCTTTTCCTCTAAATAAATCTGAATGCTGGGACCAATGTGATCGACTCCCCAGTTAGCAGCAAGGTCAAGGGCTATGGTGATAACTATTATTTGCAGTTGTGTTTAGGAGGAGGTTGCTTATGAGTCAAATATTCATAATCTTATCAAATTTTTTGTGAAGTAGTAAAAAATCCATGACCTTCTTTTAGTAGAATATGGACCACATCTCTCCTGCAACTTCTTCCAGTCAGGCGTAGAATGTTTGATATGTAACTAACATTTATTAAGTGCCTACTATGTACCAAGCACTATGTTACCATGATAACCCTACAAAGAAAAGGCAGAAGACAATGCCTGCTTTCAAGGATCTTACTATCTACTGGGGGAAACAACAGGCAAACAATTACGTATGTGTAAATAAGATACAAAGGGCATCCCAAAAGTTTTACTGAAATTTTAAGTTATTAAAAGCCAACATTGTTAAAGTCTGAATGGTTTAAAATTTCACTAATATTTTTAGGACACCCTATGTAAAGTGTAAATTAGAGATAATCCCCAGAGATTCTGGAGTAGTTTTCCATTTCCTTCTTGAGGTCATTTTACAGATGAGGAAACCAAGGGAAAGTTAATAAGTCAATTAATAAGACAAGTCAGTCTGGTAAGCATCTGAGGCCAGATTTAAATTCCAGAAAATGAATCTTCCTAACTCTAGCTTTGGCATTCTATCTCCTGTACCACCTAGCTGCCCTAATAATTAGAATGTTGATCAGTTATTTTTTTTTTCAGTCATGTCTTCCTCTTTGTGACCTTATTTGGGGTTTTCTTGGCAACGATACTGCAACAGTTTGTCATTCCCTTCTCCATCTTATTTTATAAAGAAACTGAGGCAAAAAGAATTAAATAACTTATCCATCTAGTGTCTTAGGCCAGATTTGAACTCAGGAAAATGAGACTTCCTGACTTCAGGTCTAACACGGGATCTACTGTGCCACCTAATTGCCCATATTGGGAAGTTGAGCTATCCAAAAATGGAATGAGCTGCCTCTGAAAGCAATGGGTTCAGGTAAAAGCTGGGAATTGTAGAAAAGATTCCTGTATACATCCTTCTAAGGTCTCTTCCATCTTTAAGATTCTGGTCCCATAATACTTAGAAAATTTTAGTCACTCATCTTTACCCACTCTTAGATGACAGTCTAACTACAGGGATCCATATATAAACTCCACTGGCTGTTTCTTAATTCCCATTTTCCTTACTTTGTGCATATAAATATGGTAGCTTCCAATTTCTTTGGGGGGAGAAATCTTTCTTCATTTCCCCTAATACAGAAGATTTGGAATAGAAAAAGTTGGGCAAGGAAAGGGAACCTCAATGAGTAAATAGAATAGAAAGATATTTGTATTTTAACAGAGTGCCACTGTCGGAAAAAAACAAAAAACAAACAAAAAAAAAAAACGCCTCCTCCTGACATTTCCTACCTCTGAGACCTTGAAAAAGTCCTTTAACATACCTACGTCTCAGTTTCATTATCTGTAAAATGAGAGAACTGGAGTAGATGGCATCTGAGGACCCTTTTAGCTCAATATCTATGATCCTTGTCTTTAGTGAAGAACTCAGGAATTATAAAGACTCTTTTTAAGCAGTCAATGCTCATTATATAGTGTCCTATAATTGGACACAAACAACATAGTTTTAGAATTAATATTACTATTATAACATCACTGTGACCTTAATAATCTCCTAAATTATTTGCCAGATCAAGATCCAAGAAGTGAGGGAATACTTGTCTCTGACAAGATTTATTTTTGTGTCAGCTGGAGAAAGGAAGACTAAATATATTTATTGCTTTCACTCCAGCACTCAGTTAGGAGGCTAGAGAGAGTGTTTACAGTTGATGCAAATATGTTTCTTAAGCAGATAAATAAACAAGGCTAGGAAGGTGCTAATAGCACTATTGATATCTTGCCATTTCCCTAGCTTCTTGTAATAGTGAATTTAGTCTTGCTTAAAAATAATTAATATTTGATAGTTTTTCTGTTTACCAGAAATATGTTTTTAGTCTAAGCTTCAGGGTGTCCTTCCTTTGCTCTACTTTTCTTTAAATTAAATTATATTTTTCATTCAGTTTTCAAACATTTATTTTGTCTTCCTCTCTACCCAATGGACTCCATTGCTCCACCTCCTACTCAGGAAAGAAAAAAGGAAAAACCAAACTCTTATAGAAAATAGGTATAGGCAAACAAAACAAATTCCCATATTGACAATCTCCCAAACTATCTAATTCTGCATATTAGTCACCATCTCTCAAGAAGTGGGAAACATTTTTCATTGTCAGTTCTCTGGAATAATGGTTGATCATGGTGTTGATTGGAGTTCTTAAATCTTTCAGAATTGTTCAATTTTACAATGTTGATATTGTAGTATAAATTGTTCCCCTGGTTTGCTTACTTTACATTACATCAATTTGTCTTTCTAGGTTTCTCCAATACCATTCCTTTCTTTATTCATTATAGAATAATACTACTTCATTACATTCATATTCCATATTTTGTTCAGTAATAGCTCAGTTGATGGGCAACCCTTTAGTTTCCAGTTTTGCATTAAAAAAAAAAAAGCTAAATGTTTTCATACAACTAAAACCTTTTCCTCTTTCTTTAATCTTATTAGGGCATAGTCCTAGTAGTGCTATCACCTGATTAATAGGTATTTCCAATTTAGTATATTTTAGGGCAGAGTTCTGAATTATTTTCCAGAAGTTCTAGAGCAACTCACAACTCCAAACAGAGTGTCATTGTGCCTGTTTTCTTGTAGTCTCTCCAACATTTGTAATCCTTTTTGTCATTTGCCAATTTGATGGTTGTAAGACGAAACTTCAGAGTTGCCTTCACTTCTATTTCTCTGTTTATTTGTGATTTGTAAAGTTTTTTTTAGTCTTATTTTTAAGTTGTATTTAGAATATTTTGCCATGGTTCCATGATTTATGATTCCCCCTCTCTTCCCTCTCCCCTCCTGGAGCTGACAAGCAAGTTTTGTAGCATTTTTTTATAGTTGTTGATGAGATTGAATTTTTTCCTATAAAATTTGACTGGTCATATCTTTTGACTGTCAGTTTGGTGAATTATTTATTTATTTATTTATTTTTTAAATTTACCTTTTTTCTTAGAATCAATGCTGTGTATTGGTTCTATGGCAGAAGAGGGTAAGGGCTAGGCAATGGGGGTTAAGTGATTTGCCCGGGGTCACACAGCTAGGAAGTGTCTGAGGTCAAAATTTAGCCCAGGATTTCTTATATTCAGGCTTGACTTTCTCTATCCATTGAGCCTCCTTGCTGCCCCTGGAATGAATGATTTATTCTTGTAAATTTGGACGAGATCCTTATATATCTTAGGTATAAGACTTTATCAGAAAAAATTTCTGCAAAGATTTTTTTCTCCCTGTTAACTGTTTCCCTTTTAATTTTAACTGCATTGGAATTGTTTGATTAAAAACTTTAAAAAATTGTATGTAGTCAAAATTTTAATTTTATCTCATGTGATCTCCATAATTTGTCTAATCAAAAAAGAAAAATAAGAGGTTAACTCTATTCATATATCTGATAGGTAGTTTTTACTTTGATCCTTTAACTGGTTATGAGGTGATCTTTTATATCTAGCTCATATATCCATTTGGAGCTTATCTTGGTATATGGTGTGAAGTTTTAGCCTAACTCTAATTTCTGCCATATTTCTATTTTTATTTCCCAGAAGATTTTGATCACTAGTGAGACCTTACACCAGTAGTTGGAATCATTGAGTATGTCAAACACCAGGCTACTAGACTAATTTGTTTTTGCATATTGTGTGTCTAATTTGTTCCAATTGATCAAAGTCTGTTTTTTAACCAATACCATAGAATTTTAATGACTATTGCTTTGTGGCATATTTTGAGATCTGGACCTGTTACTGTAACCTTTTCCTTACTTCTTTTAAGATGACCAAAAAATAATATAACTACTTCTTGGCCCTTTCTCTTATTTTACTCTTTATTTTTACTTTGTCCTGTTGATATTAGAGTTCTGAAGGGACACTGGTATTATCCATTCCATTAAAATATAAATAGATCACACTTATAAATTGCTTTCATTTGTGACTTCTATCTACTTTTTTGTTTCTTGATCCCCATGTTTATGTTTCAATGTCTCTCTTAAGCTTTGATCCTTTTTATCAAGAATGCTTTGAATCTCTCAATTTAATGAAAAATCCATTTCCCCTAGTAGGTTTTATACTTAGTTTTTACAGGATAAGTTATTCTTGGGTATCATCCTATCTTTTGCCTTTTAGACTATTTTCCTATTTCAAGCTTCTTTACTGTTGCCAAATTTTATATGATCTTGATAGTAGTTCTGCAATATTTGAAATATTTCTTTCTGACTGATTATAGTATTTTTCTTTGATCTAAACAATGTGGGTTTTGATTATAATATTTCTAGGAGTTTTCCTTCTGGAGTTTCTTTTAGGAGGCAATTAGTGAATTCTGTCTTCACTTTGCTCTCATTCTAACATTTCTGATAGGCAATTTTTTTTCCATAATTTCTTGAAAACTTGTATCCACATTTTTTTAGTTGTGGCTTTTAGATTAAATGATCTTTCATAGATCTGTTTGTAGGTCAGTTGCTTACAAAATATATATTTTACATTTTATTCATTATTTTTTCAATGTTTTTTTTCTTTTTAAAAAACTATTTTTTGTTATGTCATAGAGCCATTAACTTATCTTTAGACAATTCTAATTTTGAGGGAATCTGTCACTATTTTCACTGTAATACTAAGGTTATATTTGCCTATTAAAATGCTTCTCCTTTTTCTAATTAGATATAAACATGCTTTTCTTCATATACTTCAACTACAACATATCTCAACAGATTGAATGTAGAGGCAGATATGAGAATCTAGCTCTCTTCTATTAAGCCAGCATGAAAAGGATTTGCAAAAATATGTAAAACAATTCCAATCTTTCCACTGTTTTTTAGAAAAATATACTTTTGATTAATATATTATTTATTTTAACATGTAATGTTTCTTATTATCTAGGAATCAACATATATTTAAAATTTTTATCAGTTTTAATTTCTAACATAACAAATATTGATAAATATACCCACATAAATGAAAAATTTGGGGGGGAACCTCAATAAAATTTAAGATCATATAGGGGTTCTGACACAAAATGTTTGAGAAATATTGCCCTACCTAAGAGTTTGTATTGTAATATCCTTTTTAGAATGATAGTAGTCAACTGGACTTGGTCCAGTTTAAAAAATATATATATGTATATGTATTTTACACACATATTCTATATCCAAGTTCATTTAATGAAATTATTTAAATGGAGAAACACGAACACGTAAATATATTTCTGCCTTTTATGCTCCCCAAAGGCCGGGCAGCCAATCAAGCCTTTGTTCAACCTCTTCTACTTTTTGTTTTTTATGAAACAATTTCATCTGTATGACAAACATGGCAAGGAGGGAACTCTATTAGAAAGTATTCTTTGAAATCTGAGAGTGTACATATATCTAATCACAATGAAGCTGTATAAACAGAGTGAATGTGTTTATCCTGTTTATGTGTAGCACAGGGACTTTCTCCATGAGTTCAGTCTTTTCATCTTTTTCTCAGAATAGTCCGAATGAGAGGTGGAAGTAAGAGAAGAAACTTTTTAAATCCCAAGAAAAGGGGGATAGTTGTGAACAAAGGATTTTACAAGTGACTAGAAAAGCAATTTATTCTGAGTAGTTCTTTATATATAATATATATTATAATATTATACAATATATAATATGATACATTATTGTTATAGATTAATTTAAGCCAACTAGCAAAGCATCTTAGTTGCATATTTTTGTTTTAATAAATTTATCTTTATCATTTATTTACCATTTGTTCACTCTAGCTCCTCTGTAAATTGGAAAGACTGATTCATTTTCCTCATTTTACATCGTCCAATCCATTTATGTATCTTAAGAAACAGTCTTTAGGACTAGAGGGGTTAATGGTACCATTGTCCCCTTTTTTTGCCAGATGAAATCTATAGTGCTGTGTTTACTTCTGGGCATCATATTTTAGGGATGTTATGATAAAATAATGTCCAGAGGAGACAATCAAAATGGCAAAGGGTTTTAACATCATATCATATGAAGATCAGTTGAAAAGACAAGGGGTCCTTTGTTTAGGGGGTAGCGGACTTCACAGTGTGGAAAAGGTTTTGGTCAACTAAGCATGACTCAAGAGATATTGACTTGAGACCTATCCTTGCTCCTGACACATACCTGAAAGCAATGGCAAACCTAGGGGTGAGGATATTCTTCTCTTCTCAAAACCACAAACTGATTTTCATATAAAGCTTCTTGTGCAAGCTTTTTCATGGTTTCATTTCTGCCATTTTTAATTCAATTTAATTCTCCAGTCTAAAATCTGCACCAAAATGGTTTTCCTTTTCCAAATAATCCCCTAATTAAAATTCTCATCTCCTGTGTTTCAAACACCTTGGAAAAAATAATTAAGAGAGTCACCTTTGGATTTCCCATTTCCCCACTACTTCCCCAGCTCCCAACTCCTTCCACATCTAACTGTTCCTCAGTGCTACTGAGGCTTCATAGTCTCCTTGGGTTCTACACCCAGTTTCCAACCCTTTATGGCAATGACTTGCTTGTGTGTCTACTTTTCTAAAGGAACTCTTAAAATAGTCTTTGATTTTTGAATTTAAAAAAGCATTGCAGAACCTTTTTTTTCCCCATGAGGAAGAGATATTATTATAATAGCCAAGGACTTCAACTGAAGTCAGAAGCAGGAAGCAGAGATACACCCTACAGGCAAATACCCAGTAGAGTTATGCCTGGCAATGTCTTGGGAAGACTATATATCCATCAGAGAGGTATTCAGATGAGCCAGGAGCATCAAGCCAAGCAACATTTAGCCAGCCTGTGTCCAATGGAAACTACGTGTCCAGGGAAGTGCCAACAGAGTTGTGTCTGGTAGAAACTTCATGTCTAGGAGAGGAGGAAGTTGTACTATGGTGTCACCATCACATAAATAGAGCCATGTTATTCAAGGCATGTGTTTGTCCCTCCATGTGTACCCTGGCCACACATGATTTTTTCCCACCTGATGATGTGTGGGGAGGGTATTTTCCAGGTTTATGAGAGATAAGTTTTATTCTTCCTATTTTACTATGCTAATATATTCAATGCTTTTTCTTTGAAGTGTTTGTGTTCCCTGACTGACTACTAAAAATAAATAAGTTCATGGAAACTTGTGAGCTATGGTTTCAATGCATGTAAACCCAGAAAGTATCTTGAACCAAAAGTAGCAGGTCCTGGGGAAGCCCTGTCAGTTGAGGGGTCCTTCCATGTGCTTTATTAGTAGTCCTCATCTGAAAGGGCAGCACCCACCTACCCTTGAGAAAATGACTCTTTGTATGGATAACTGGATTTTCTGTTGTTTCCCTTTTCTCTTTATTCCTTTGCTCTGCATGGCTAGAAATCATGAGTGGGTTTTCTGCTCAAGTTTCTGATTGGCAGCTCCAAGTATCTAGTTACCTTAATTTCAAACACAGGGTTTATGTAGAGGCCATCCCATCTTTGGCAAAATAATTTGGTGCAGCTGAAACTTTTAAAATCAGAAAAATGTCTTTTTTCTTTTTCAGTTTGAAAAAGTTTGTTTTGGCTAATTCTCCCCACCCCCACATTAATGGAATGTACAGACTTGCCTTTTTGCTCAGTTTTGGGATTGGGGTGGAAGGATGAATTAAGTAATTTTTTTTTGGTGTTCATATTTTTTTTATTTTTTAACATTTATTAATAATCATTTTTAACATGGTTACATGATTCATGCTCCTACTTTCCCCTTTACCTCCCGCACTTCCCCCACCCATGGCCGACACACATTTCCACTGGTTTTGTCATGTGTCCTTGATCAAGACCAATTTCCAAATTGTTGGTGGTTGCATTGGTGTGGTGATTTCGAGTCCACATCCCCAATCATGTCCACCCCGACCCATGCGTTCAAGCAGTTGCTTTTCTTATATGTTTCCTCTCCTGCAGTCCTTCCTCTGAATGTGGGTAGCGTCTTTACCATAAATCCCTCAGAATTGTCCTGTGTCATTGCATTGCTGCTGGTACAGAAGCCCATTACTGAATTAAGTAATTTTTTAAAAAATATAAAATAAAAAAATCTTGGTTTCATAAAAGTCTTGAAAACTTACTAATTTTTCCAACTGAACACAATATGTTTCTGAATTCCTCAAGTGGTGCTCTTTTTACATTGAAATGACTTTTTTATTACTTGTATGAATCAAGTTATTTACATATTGTCTTCCACATTAGAATGGGAGCTCCTTGATGGTAGGACTATTGCCTTTTTTGTATCGTAGGAACTTAGTGCAGTAAGTTCATAATAAATGCATAATAAACCAACATAATAAATGTTGACAGACTTTAAAAAATATTTACTTTTATATGTATGTGTAATCCTCCAGGAAAATGAACATTATTTGAAGTTAAGGGTTGCAATTTTTGTGTTTGTATCTCCAGCGCCTTTTATACTGCCTTGTTTGGTGTAGTAATACCTTATTAATGCTGGTTGAATTAAATGGAATTGGAATGATATCAGTTCCAATCTTTGAGGTGATAGACTGAGGTTAAAGATTGGTTCACTACCATACCAGGTATGAGATCTAGAATAGACCACAGACCATCTAAAGAATGATTTAGCACTCTGAAAAGAGATTTGAGAAAATATTTAATTTTCAAAGCAGTTTCAAGAGTAGGTGAGTATCTACTGCTCATCACAGCCAAAACATTGAGGCTATCCATTCCATACTGTTATATCTCATGCTATAAAACCAAAAGTGTATCTCTTTTGTGAGACACCATAGCATGTTTAGGAAAGGAAATTTCACAAAGGCATTATCTTAGTTCAAGCTCTACTCAACTACTGCTAGTACTATTGCAATAGTCTTCTAACTTCTCTCTCTGCCTCAACTCTCTTCTCACTCCAATCCATCCTTCAACTGCTACAGCAGTTTTTTTTTTTTTTTTTTTTTTTTTTTTTTTTTACAATGTGTAGCCTAGCCATTTCACTACCTTTCATAATGAATTCCAGTGGCCTCCTCCAGTTACAAAATCCTGTTTGGCATTTAAATTTCTTCCTAACCTAGTTCCTATCTGCATTTTCAGTCTTCTCATTTTTACACCCCCTGTACCCCCACGAACTTTATAATTCAGATATGATGGCTTAATTGCAGTTGTTCTAATATGATGCTCCATTTCCTATCTCTGTTCAGTATGTCCAGGCTGAATACAAGTTCATTTCCAAATAGTATTCACATGCTGTTGAACTGAACTAGAGAAAGCCACTTGATTTGTGCTAAAAATTAACATAATCGAATCTCAACTGGGTCCTCACTGCATCAAGGCAATCCCTAATTGATTTTTTTGGTAATTGATTTTCCTATCCCATTCACCATAGTAGCTGTTCCAAACTTCTTTCCTCATTTCTCTCATAGTTCCTCTACCTGACCTACCTTCTTAGCCAAAGCTTTTGTCTACTACTTTGCTGAAAAAATCAAAGCCATTTTCTGTGAGTTATTTCTTTCCTCCTTATTTCACAACTATTTGACATCATGTATAGTCTCTGATGAAGAGATAGCTGTCCTGATCAAGGCCAGAACTTTCATGTGGATCCTTGATTTCATCTCTCTAGTTTTTTCCTCAACAAAGTAACCCTAGAAAACTCCTACCCACCCATATTTTCTACTTTTTTCTATATTCTGAATCTTTCCCTAATGCCTAAAAACATGCTGATCTCCAATCTTAAAAAATTTATTTTTTATTATTTTACAACTCTCCTACTTTTGAAAAGTCCTAGAAAAACCTAACTATACTAATTGTCTCTATTTCCTCAAATCTCTCCTGGCTCATCCACCCTCCACTTAGCTACCACTAAGTGTTTACCTTATCAGCTACCACTGATGTTTATCTCTCCACTTGGGAAGCTGATGCTGGTGGGTGAATTAAGCTCAATTAAGTTCTGAACTGCAGAGGGTTAAAGTTGATCGAGTATCCACATTAAGTCTAGCATCAACATGGTGAGCCCCCAGGAACAGAGGGCGACCAGGATTCCTAAAGAGGGGCACAGTGGCCCAAGTCATAAAGGGAACATGTCAAAGTCTTCTTGCTGATCAGTAGTGAGACCAGGTCCATGACTGATTTTTGTACTTCCAGTGTGGGTGATTAAGGGAGACCTAGTTTAAAATTAAAAAAAAAATAGTTTGGAATGGATGACATCTTAGTTATCTTCTATTTTAAGAGTCTATAATTTTATCTATCAAGATAATCTGATGACAGCTAATGTTAAAAATTCACTGCTTCAGACATAGTTAAAATTGACTTTTATATTACATTTTCTTTTTGCCATTTACAGGGTCCTGGGAAAGCAGGCACTGACTGTGCCTTGGACTGTGGTTCTGGGATAGGAAGGGTCAGCAAACATGTCTTGCTGCCAGTTTTCAACAGTGTGGAACTGGTGGACATGATGGAAACCTTCTTGGATGAAGCCCAGAATTATCTACAAGCTAAAGAAGACAAAGTAGAAACATATTACTGTTACAGCCTTCAGGAATTCACGCCTGCTCTCAGAAAATATGATGTTATTTGGATTCAGTGGGTTTCTGGTTAGTCTTGTGTTCTACTATTTACATTCTCCTTGTTCTAGCTAGAAAAAAAAACAGGGAGCCCAGATTCATAATGAAAAGTGTAGAAAGCACCATACTGATAAGAAAACAGACTGCATATCCCCTTCACATCCAACTTATAAAAGATCTGAATGAGGCTTATTATCCCTAGAGAGATAATGAAAAATGATGAAGATAAAGAAAGAAGTAGTAATAAACATTAAGAATTTGAATTTAGAGAAATGTAAAAAATTCACATGAAATATCTATATGTTGTGAATTAATTTTTATAATTTTTTCCAGGTATGTTTTTTTCTTTTCATAGTCACCGGAATTCATCTAGGATCACCAGAATCAATAAATCTTGGCAACTGATTGGATACATTTTTATCAGATGTAGAATACTTGCCCTTTTCTATATTTTTCTCCTTAAAAACATGAGAAAATCCTATAAGATGGATTTTTAACATCATTTCCCCACCACATTAAATTAAGAGATCAAGTCCACTTTCCTTTAGATTTCATAAGGCACAGAGGATGACATTTAAATTTCCTAAGCACTTTGATGCCTTATTCTATTTTACCCTCACAAAATCCCTGTGAGACTAATTGAGTAGATCTATCTTTATTTTTCAGAATTTAAATCATTGATCTAAGAGTGGCGGAACCAAAACTAGAACTCAGAATGGTGCTCTTTAATGAACCACTGTCACACTCCTATGCTCCTTTCTACAGGGAACCTGACTGATAAAGATCTCCTTGAGTTTCTTTCAAGATGCTGTGAAGGCCTGAGAGAGAATGGCATTATCATCTTAAAGGACAATGTGGCCCGAGAGGGTTGTTTCTTTGACTCTTCTGACAGCAGTGTGATCCGGGACATGGACATCCTCCGAAGCCTCATTTACAAAAGTGGGCTGGTGGTTCTTCAGGAGGAGAAACAAGAGGGTTTTCCAGAGCAATGTGTCCCAGTGTGGATGTTTGCTCTGAGTAGCAATGGTAATTTATAGGATCAGAGCTTGAGATTGAAAAAGGATCTTAGAGATCATCTGGTCCAACTCCCCCATTTAACATGGGAAGAAACCAAGGCTTGGAGAAATTAAGTGACTTGTTCAAAATCATAAAGGTAGTAAGTAGCAGAGAGGAAATTTGAGTTTGGGTTCCAGGACTCAGTGCTCACACCTTTGCATCCCATTGCCTTCCTAAATCAGTAAAGTAAGAGACTCCCGACTTGCAGAATATTTGGGAGTGGAGTAGTAGGAAGTAAGTTCTTCAAAATCTCTATTAGAATATAATTCAATTCAACAGATATTGTATATGCAAGGTACTAGATGGTAAGAATACTTATACTTGGGCTCTTTTTCCAAACAGCTTCCAATTTAATGAGATCCTATTTAGAATTCTAATGAAGTTTTTGGAAAAAGAGATTAGTATTTGCATAAACAATAGATGATGAAGCATGCTCACATATATGTATATTCACACATAAAGTATTATTTTACACTCTTCCATCTGAGCTTGTGGTTTCAGAAGCTCAAATTTGGAAGGAACCTCAGAGACTACGTAATCTTAACCATATCTCAATTAGAATCCCTTCTATAACTAACAAGTGTGCCTTTTCTCAAAGACCTTTAGGGAGTCAGTCAGCTGCCCCTCAAGAAAGCCCATTCCACATTTTAAAAACCATGAAGTAAAGTAAATGTTTGTCATGCTGCTTGTTCCACTTCTGGAGAGCTTGGATTATTGTTTTTAAAAATCAACTTTTTGCTCCTAATTCTGACCTTTCCAACCAAGAAGACTAAGTCTAATCCTTTTTCCACCTGATGGCCCTTCTGACATTTAAAGATGGTTAATTTATTCTCTTATTAGACTTCTTCCTCCTCTAAGCTAAAGATCCTCAATTCAGTTAAATGATTCTTATATGTTTTGATAGTGAAACCCTTTACTATGGTATTGGCTGTTCTTCCCTGAATGATCTCTTGTTTGTCACTATTCTTTTTCTAAAAAATTTAATTAATTAATTAAGAATATTTTCCCATGGTTATATGATTCATGTTCTTTCTCTCCCCTCCTCCCAACCCCCTCCCATAGCCAGAATGCAATTTCACTGCATTTTACATGTGTCATTGGTCCAGACCTATTTCCATATTGTTAATATTTGCACTAGGGTGATTGTTTAAAGTCTACATCCCCAATCATATCCCCATCGACCCACATGATCAAGCTGTTGTTTTTCTTCTGTGTTTCTACTCCCACAGTTCTTTGTCTGGATGTGGATTCTGTTCTTTTTCATAAGTTCCTCTGGATTGTCCTGGATCCTTGCATTGCTGCTAGTACAGAAGTCCATTACATTTGATTGTGCCACACTATATCAGTCTCTGATAATTTTCTCCTGGTTTTGCTCCTTTCACTCTGCATCAGTTCTTGGAGGTCTTTCCAGTTCACATGGAATTCCTCCAGTTCATTATTCCTTTGAGCACAATAGTATTCCATCACCAACAGATACCATAATTTGTTCAGCCATTCTCCAATTGAAGGGCATCCCCTCATTTTCTAATTTTTTTTGCCACCACAAAGAGTACGGCTATAAATATTTTTGCACAAGTGTTTGTCACTATTCTTTCTAAACTGTAATGTCCAGAATAAAAATCTCAAAGTGATTTGATTAGGGCAGAATACTATGGTACTATCACTTGCTCAGTCTTAGACACTATGCCTCTCTTAAAAAAAACTAAGGGTGCATTAGTTGTTGACTCTTCTTTTTTTAAAAATTCAATTAAATTTCCTACCAATTATAGGTAAAAACAGTTTACAACATTTGGAAAAGAACTTTTAGTCTTTTTTTAAATTTAAATTTATTTATTTAATTAATTATATAATTCATGTTCTCCCCTCCAGTCCTCCCTTAGCCAGCAAGCAATTCCAATAGGTTTTACAGGTATCACTAAGAACTTTTAGTCTTGAATTCTCTCCCTCTCTCCTTCCCCTCCTCCACCTGAGAGAGTAAGCAATCTGATATAGATTTTACATGAGCACATACTGTTGACTCCTCTTAAGGTTGCAGTCAATTAAACAACTATATTTCCTTCAGATGAACTACTATTTAGTCATAAGTCAACTATCCTTGGGTCATACCTCTCTTACCTCCTCATTTTGTTCCCAAGAATAACATGAAACAGTGTGAAGTGCCATGCCAAATCTAAATATACTATATGGAATAGGAAGCAAAATAGCAGACTTGTAATAGAAGTCTTAAATTCAAATCCTGTCTCAAATATTGGCAAAGGGACACTTGGACAGTTATTAGATCTCACACTGTTTCCTCCTCTGTAAAAATGAGTATAATAATAGCACTCACCTTACAGAGTCGTTGTGAGAATCAAATGAGATATCATATGTTAACACTTTCAAACTTTAAAATATAAGTGCCATTATTATTAGTGTTGTTAACAGATCTATTTTGTTCCCTTTATAAATCTAGTAACCCTGTCAAAACAAAAAACAGGGCTAGCCTGGTGTGACCTGTTCTTGATGAAGTCATTCTAGTGCTTCATGATTATGACTTCCTTTTCTATATATCAACTCTTTAATAATATGGTCTTAAATTTTTTTTCAGAATCAAAGTTCATCTCACTGGCCTATGGTTTACAGATTGCCTTCTCTTTCCTTTTCAAAATCAAAGAAGTTCTTTAGGCCTATGGCTTTTCTCTCATTTCCCACTTTCTTTCAAAGATCATCAGTGGTAGCTCAACAAATACATTTATCAGTTCTTTTACCACCAAGGGATATAGTTTATCTGGTCCTGGTGACTTGAACTCATCAGGAGCAGCAAAGTGTTCTTTTATTATCTTCCTGGTTATTTTTGGCTTCAGCTCTCAATTAGTTTTTTTTTTTTAATTATCCTTTCCAATTTAAAAACCATTCTCTTTTGGCAGAAAAAAAATCAAAACAAAATCCAGAAGCAAAACAAGAGCAGAGCAGTTCTGCATTCTCTCTGTCATCTGTTATCATCACCTCATCCATTGAGTAGTGGCCCTCTTTGATCCTCTTCCTCAGTACAGAATTTAAAAAAAACAACCCACAAAACCTTTTAGTTATTCTTGGCTCTCATAGCTAGCCTTCACTCATACTGAGCTTTAGCTGAGTCAGCTCTTATAGGACTATGCTTTCATTTGTATAATCACTCAGCAAATATTTGTTAATACCATTTTTATGTAAAGTATATATTCCCCTACACTTGGGGAATTACAATGATAAATATACCAATGTAGTTGTTTTCAAGGAGATTATATTCTGAGCTAGGGGGTTGTGAAAGATCAGACATTCTTCAATAGCTTTTAGAAGGTGGCTAAATTAGAAGGGAAAAGCCCAATCCTTTATTCACCAAGTGTTTGTGGGGCACCATTTATGTACATGATTAAGTGCTAAATACTTCAGTGCATTAACCAAGAAAAAGAAGAGAATAGGATCAGATTTTAAAGGAACTTCTAAAAGATCTATCCCCTTGAATCTGTGCTTCATAAATATGGTCTAGTTTAAGGTATTGGGTATCTCAGATCATTTTAAATATGAGGAAACTAACATTAAGAGGAAGTAAATGACTTTCAGAGCTTACAAATAGCAGAACAATGTTCACTTGGACTAATTTCTACCACTGAAGTTAATAGGTGGCACAATAGAGAAGATGTAGAAAAAGGGTCATTTTTGATTAAACTTGCAAATTTAATTGTCTGGATTCATATGAGTTTTTTGGCTTAATGTAAAAGATAATTTTGAGTATACTATTAAAATGGAACACTTTTAAATGATATATACATGTCATTGTATGAATATAATGTTCAAATAAAACCACTTGTGTTTTTTATGCTTTCCTTTCTCCATGATTGACTTTCTTTCTTCCCCCCCCCCCCCAAAACCTCTACCTCCTGTTTTGGAATTAATACTAGGTATTGCTTCCAAGGTAGAAGAGTAGTAAGGGCTAGACAGTTTAGGATTAAGTGATTTGCCCAGGGTGGTGTAGGCAGGAAGTATCTGAGTTGAGATTTGAACCCATGACCTCCTGTCCCTAGGTTTGGCCCCTATCAATTGAGCCATCTAGCTATCTCCATGAATGACTTTCAACTTGAACAATACACATGTGCTCCTGTACCAGAGGAAGAGACTTTCACAGGAGGGTCAGCTAATTCACTGGTTGAGAGAGTTAGGATCCAAAAAGGACTGGCTAAGCTATAAAATAGGGCTCAATCTAATAAGATGAAATTGAATTGGGACAAATATGTTTTACACTCAGTTGAAAAACATTGCACTTCATATTTATAAAATATGGGAGGCAGGCATGATTAGGCTTCAGTTCATCTGAGAAAGATCTTAGAGTTTTAGTGGTGTGTAAGCCTAATATGAGTCAACAGTATCACTTCACAGCCAAGAAAATGAATGTGATATTGGGTTGCATTGAGAGACTTGGTTTCCAGGAATAAGGTGGTATAGTCCAATTTTATTCTGCCTTGGTTGTGGTACACTGAGTATTATGTTCAATTTCTGAGCATCTCTATGGCCTATTAAGCTCAGTTATGTGAACCAGGGATGTTTAGCCTGGAGAAGAGAAGATTAGAGGGTGAGAAGTGGGGCAAAGGGGTCTATCTTTGTAATTCTTAACAATTCTGTTGTGGGAGAAGGCAAAGGCTTGTTCTGGCTGGTCTCAAAAACAGATCCAAGAATAAGAGGTAGAAATTACAAAGAAACAAATTTAGGTTTAATATAAGGAAAAACTAACTAACAATGAGAACAGTGCCAAATTGGAAATGGACTAGCCAATTTCTGCTGATAAGAGGTACTTAAAGAATCACTAGATGGATGATGGTGGTATTTTAGCACAGAATCTTTTCTGAGTATGGATTGGATTAATGGTTCCTGAAGTTTCTTCTAATTTTGAAAGAGAAAGACAGAGAGAGAAGAAAGAAAGAAAGACAAAAGAAAGAAAAGAACAAAAGAAAGAAAGAAAGAAAGGAAGGAAGGAAGAAAGAGAGGGAGAGGTTTTCTACTTTTGGTAACCATTACATACCAAAGAAAAAGAAAAACTTTTAACAAAACTATTCAATACATCAAAAAAAAATCTGAAAATATATACACATTACTACCCTATGGACCTCCCATCTCTGCAAAAGCACTAAAGGGCAGTGGAATTTTCTTCTATTTCTTCTCTGGGGCCAATCTTGTTCTTTGTAATTCTACTACATTCATTTTTTATTATATAATTATAGTCATTATGTATATGATTTTTCTAGTTCTCTTAGTTTACTTTGTATCAGTTCATGCAAGTATTTCTATACTTTTAAAAATCACATTAGTCATTTTTAGAACAGAGTAATATTCCATTATATCTATGCTCTAAAGTTTGTTTAGGCATTTTCCAAATGATGGATCTCTTTGTCTTTTGATCATCTGCAAATACATCTTGGTGAATTAGGAGAATCTTCTCATTTGACTGTTCTTGTGACTTCTAGTCCAGTCATCTGGAACCTCAAACCTTTAATCCATCAATCAATATTTATTAAGTATCTGCTGTCTATTGGGCAGCTAGATGGTACAGTGGATAAAGTGCCAGACCTGAAGACAGGGAAGATGAATTTTCCTGAGTTCAAAGTTGGCCTCAGATAATTACTAGCAGTGTGACCCTGGGCAAGTCATTTAACCCTGTTTGCCACAGACTCCTCATCTATAAAACAAGCTGGAGAAGAAAATGGCACACCACTCTGGTATCTTTGCCAAGAAAACTCCATATGGGGCAATGAAGTGTCAGACACGATTTAAAACAATTGAACAACAACAAGCCAATGCCTACTGTGTGCCAAGCAAATGCTACTGTTAAGCACTGGGGATACAAAAAAGAGGCAAAAGATAGTCCCTACCCTCAAGAAGCTTACTGTATAATAGAGAAGATAACATGCAAACAAATATATACAAAATAAGATATCCATAGGAAATAATTAACCCAGGGCAGGCACTAGAACTAAGAGGGGTGGGGGTAAGCTTCCTATAGCAGGTGAGATTTAGGACCCAGGGAGCAATGGATATTAGAATGTCTCTAGGTCCATATCACTTTGGGTAGTGTAGTACTTTTAAATAATCATTCAAGCAAGGAAGGCAGTGACATTGTGGAAAGAGTCATCTGAGGAGAATTGTTGATGTCTATCAGTGTGTGCCTTGGGTGGTCTCCAAACTGGAACCGGATGCAAGACTGTATATGTTGGTTGTCCTTTGTCCTTGAAGAAAACCAAAATGGCGCCAGGATATCAGGGTCAATGTAATGTGCAGTGTGTCTGACTATGGCTGAGCAGATCAATATGAGCTCAAAAGCCTCTTCTTACCCTAGGCTGGGCACAAATAGCCCACATGAGCATTTGTGATGGAGATGTTTCTAAATTTGTGCCTCTCATATTTCTTTTGAGCGACTACAATTCTGCTTTGCTCCCAGAGCATAGAACTTTCTTTGACATGGGCATGCCATGCTGGATGATCCTTTGCCAGCGTCTCCCATTTCTCACAATCAATACCAGAATTCTTCAGAATGTCCTTGTATCATTTTTTTGACCTCTGTGTGAACGCTCGCCCTGAGTGAATTCTCAGTTAAATAGTCTATTAGGCAAACATATAATCAGCATTTGAACAAAATGTAATATATTACATATGGAATATGTGTGATATAAATGTGAGTGTATAGTTGAACCTAAAACTAATTCTTAAACAATTGTCATGAAGAAAGCACTTACTAAGCTATAAAGTGTTATAAATGGAGACCATTATTACTAGTGTTCGAAGTTCTTCTTTCTCCTGTTGATCTTGGCACTGGCTGATCTTCTGTTTCAAATCTCTTCTCTGTTGTATCTTGGCCCAAGTCTCTTGTGTTAACCATTCCTTGCGCTTTCTCTCTCTCTTTCTCAGGACTTCTGCGCAGGTGGTCTTCCAGGTCTGCTGGAGTTTGGTCCAGTGGTCCTCGACTGTCTCTCCTGTGAGTCCTGTCAAGGCCGCGAACTTGTTCTTGATTTCGCAATTGAATGCTTCTTTTTCCTCTCTGGTCTTTAGATCTTGCACATTGAACTTATGCTGTAATCTGCCTGAAAGGTCGTTGAATGATTTCAACTTGATTCTAAAAGTTGCCACCAGGAGTTGTTGGTCCGAGGCCACATCTGCACCACGTCTTGCTCTAACATCTAGAAGGCTTCTTCTCCACTTGTGGGAAACTGTGATGTGATCTATCTGATTTTCCGTCCTTCCATCAGGCGAAGTCCAGGTTGACTTATGAATTTTCTTGTGTGGGAATATAGTACCCCCAATAACAAGATCGTTGAAGGCGCAGAAATCCGTAAAGAGCTCTCCATTTTCGTTACAGGTGCCTACTCCATGCCTTCCCATGATGAATTCCTTTCCTGTGTTGTCTTCTCCTACCCTTGCATTCAAGTCTCCCATAACGATCTTTAGGTCTCTTCTTGGTGTGCCGTCAAGTAGTGTCTGTAGGGAGCTGTAAAACTCTTCTTTTTCCTTTTCCTCTGCCACATTGGTGGGTGCATAGCATTGGATGATGGTGATCTTCTTCCCCTTTGAGTTGAACCTTGCTGACATAAGCCTTGACGAGATTGGTTCCCAACCTATCAGCGCCTTTTTTGCTTCAGGTGTCATGAGCAGCGCTACTCCCTGGGTGTGGGAATGGTCCGGGTCTTCATGGCCAGAGTAAATGATGGTTTCGCCTGATGTCAGTCTGGTCTGGCCGCTTCCATTCCACCTGGTCTCGCATAAACCGAGGACCCTGATGTCGTATCTTTTCATCTCATTTACTACCTGAGCGATTTTTCCTCTTTCATATAAGGTTCTAACGTTCCATGTCGCTACTCTGGTTTTTGCCTTGGTCGTCAGAAGATTTATCGGCGAGCTGGCTTCCCAGAGGCTTTCACCAGCACACGTCATGGACTCTGTTGGAGAGCAATCCTCCAGACTAGGCGATCGTCGGTTTTGTTGGTTTGGTGAGGTTGCTAGCCTAGCACAAGATATGACAAGAGACGGTTCATTCACGATATGACTGAGGAAGCAGAAACAGCAGCTGGACAAGGGAACATGAAGAGGCTATACGAAATAATAAGAACTCTATCGGGAAAGAACTACAACCCTAGCAAGCCAGTGAAGGACAAGACTGGCAAGACAATAATAAGCGATGCAGGGCAGAGAGCCCGATGGGCAGAGCATTTCGAAGAAATCCTGAACCGACCGCCTCCACCAACTGTTCCGGACATACCGCCAGCCACCGAACTGCTTCAGGTGAACACGGGCCCACCTACCAAAGTTGAGATCATCAAAGCCATCAAGACCATGAAAAATGGTAAGGCTGCAGGTCCAGACGGCTTCCCCCCTGAGGCACTCAAGGCAGATCCAGAACTGTCAACGGAGATGCTACAACCCCTCCTGCAGAAGATCTGGGAACAGGAACAAGTCCCGACAGACTGGAAACTAGGCTACCTGGTGAAGCTACCCAAGAAAGGTGACCTATCCCAATGCAGCAACTGGCGAGGAATCATGCTTCTATCCGCTCCCAGCAAAATCCTGACCAGAGTAATCCTAGAAAGACTGAAGGAGGCCTTGGACAAGAAGCTGAGAATAGAACAAGCAGGGTTTCGTCAGCACAGATCGTGCACCGACCACATCGTCACCCTAAGAATCATCATCGAACAGTCCATCGAGTGGCAGTCCCCCCTCTACATGACTTTCGTGGATTTCGAGAAGGTATTTGACAGCGTGGACAGGAGCATCATCTGGAGATTGATGCAGCACTACGGGATTCCCCCGAAGCTCATCAACATCATCCAGCGGTTATACGAAGACTTTACCTGCCAGATCATCCATAATGGGAAACTGACGGCTCCCTTCACAGTGAAGACCGGAGTGAAGCAAGGCTGCATGCTTTCGCCCCTTATCTTCTTGATGGTCATAGATTGGACCATGAGAAGAATTACCAAGGACAGCAATACGGGCATTCAATGGACTCACAACAAGCAGCTTGAGGACCTTGACTTCGCGGATGACATCTGTCTCCTTTCTCACAAGCAGCAGGATGCGCAAGCCAAACTTGCACGTCTCTCTGAAGAAGCGGAGAAGACAGGTCTGAAGATCAACAAGAGGAAGACCAGGTGATCACAGTCAACAGCAGACAGGACCTGCCAATCCAACTACAGGGAGAAAACATCAAGGAGACGGACCACTTCACCTATTTGGGTAGCATCGTCAGTAAGGACGGCGGGGCAGAGGAGGACATCAGAAACCGAATCAACAAAGCCAGACAGGCATTTAACACCCTGCGGTCTGTCTGGACCTCCAAAGCACTGTCCCTCGTCACTAAGCTCCGAATCTTCAATAGCAACGTAAAGGCCGTCCTCCTGTATGGATCAGAAAGCTGGAGAGTGACGAGCGCTAACACCAATAAACTCCAGGTCTTTGTTAATAGATGCCTATGTCACATCTTGAACATCAGATGGCCTGAAAAGATCTCCAATGCTCGTCTCTGGGAAAGAATAATCCAGTACCCCATTAGTCAGGACATAAAGAAACGTAAGTGGAGATGGATAGGACATACGCTAGGAAAACCAGAAGACAACGTAGCCAGACAAGCACTGAGCTGGAACCCTTCAGGGAGGAGGAAAGTCGGAAGACCAAAACAGACCTGGCGAAAATCTGCCGAAAATGAAACAAAAACAGTCGGAATGACATGGGCCCAGCTGGGGGAAGTTGCCCAGAACAGAGTCCACTGGCGTGAGATGGTTGCGGCCCTATGCTCCTAAAAAGGAGTCAACAGGAATAATAATAATAATAATTATTATTATTACTAGATGGTTTGGCACCATCCTCACCACCATTTTCCTGTATTGAAGTAAGCCTGCTATATGGTCATGGAAACCATCTCTAATTTTAAAATACATCTCTGATTTTCTTTTATGGGGAACAGAGGGAAGGATTTGCAGTGGTAAAAGACAGTTGATATTTTGAGTAGGGATTCCCTCATTCTTCTGTTTAATCTATCTATCTTATTAACTACCTTACCATTCCTAGAACACATTACTTCATTTTTACCTGTTGGAAGTCTTCTCTTTCTTCATGGTCTAGCTGATGTGTTACCTTTTTCATTAAGTTTATACTAATAACCACTGACATTCATAGGACTGTTATCTACATACTGTAAAAGCATTAATAATTCTTTAAACTATTTTAACCTTTTTGAATACTCCTACTTGTTTAGGAATTTTAAAAAATTAATTTCTCTGTTTTTTAGTTTTCTCATCTGAAAAATGAGGGGGGGGGTTAGGTTAGATCAACAACAAAGTTCCTTCTGATTATGATATTCTATAAATTGGAAACCAAATCCAGGCAGTGTCAATGTCTGAGGGGGCTTCCCAACTCCATCATATTATAGATGAGGAAACTGAGGCCCAGTGGAGTTAAGTGATTTGCCCAAACACTTAAAAAGTTAAAAAAAAAATAGAACATGAGGTGTTCTGTTATGCATTACAGAGACATGTTAGCCCTGTCTTTTGTTTTCTTTTCTTTTTATTTCCTGCAACTGGTCTTCTCTGAGTGATGTCAGGGAGGAGGCCTATATCAGATACATCCAGCTGTCTGTCATGAATAATTAGAAACAGTTGTGTTATTGCTTTTCTTGGTTCTGGTTTATTCAATGATGCTTTGGTGTCCATGCCAAAAAACTACCTTCTACAATCACCAGTGGCCAGTGCTTATCAAAGGTCATCTTAACTAAATTAGACAAATATGTGAAAAATAAATGTAAAACAATCTTAGCTTATTAGTTATGCATTTGGTGGGAAGTAGAATTAGGGAAGCATTAGACACTATATAAGGTACAGGAACCAGTAAACTATTTTCCAGAGATGCTCTGGATATATAGGACAAACCCAGGCGAACTTGCTCTATTACTAAGAAATCGAACTCCGTCAGATCTTTATCACTCATTCACTTTGCATTTTCCTAATACCTGACCTAGAGTTTGCAGTATTTTGTTATACAATTGCTTTTTCTCTTTTAGGATTCCATATGCAGTATTTATGTGTTGTCTCCCTAGCTGAAATGTAAGCTTTCTCATAGAAGATATCTTTTTTTTTTTTTTTGGTCTTGCATTGACCATGGCACCTAGCACAGTGAAATGGTTTCATGAATAAATATTTCTATCAGCTCAGTTTTGAAGGGACTTTTGGGATGCTCTAATTTACGCCACATACTCATCAGTGGCATTTGAAGAAAATAAACTTTTCACATGAAAAAACCTAACTACAAAACAATTTTTTGATCCAATAGGTTATTGGAAATTATAACAGGGAAAATGTGACCAATATGACTTTAATTTTTTCATCTCTATATAAGATTACACACACACACACACACACACACACACACACACACACACACACACATATATATATATCAGTCAGTTCTTCAGTCAGAATTCCCTTTCCTATTCCCAAGTCATTTTTATCTCTAAGGATATCTGTGGCTTATATGAAGGCCATCTGGTTACTAGGTGAGAGAAGACCATACCAAGGACCTCAAGGGTTTTTGCCAAGGAAGATTATGGTCTCCATCAAAGTACTATACTTTCCCCTAAACCAAATTAAATGCACTTTCTAGATAGATTTCACTCTTTTCCCTACTATTTTTCTTGCACTATGGACAATTTTTATTTTGATCCTACTTCAATTGGCCATCAAATAAATTCTCACCTAAAACTAAACTATTTTGCTCCTGAAGCCATAAAGTTGTCTAACTCCTTTGACTGGACTAGTGACGATGGATTTTTCTAGTAGGGAAATTTTTCTCTAAAAGAGTAATTTCTCTGAATCTTTGGGATGAGATTAAGGTAGATATCTGCTCTCCAGAAAAGAGGCAAAGGGCAGTTTCCTAAAAGTGGACTTCTAGAAGGCTCCTTTTCTTTAAATGGCCCTTGGATCTCTTGGGGGCCAAACTGGTAACCACCACCTTTATTAGCTTCTTCCTCTAACACTCTGGTCAGACCAGATCACATATAGAGAATGGCATTCAATTCTAGATGTCAAACTTTAAGAAGAACATTAATAAACTGAAGGTAGTTGACTGGAATAGTGAGGTGTTTATATTGAAGAAGATAAGTCTCAGTAGTATAGGATGGCTGTCTTCAAGTATCTGAAGAAATTTAATTTTGAAGCAGCATTAGACTTGTATTACTTGACCTGAGGACAGAATTAGAAGGAATGAGTAGAAATTGCTGAGAAGCAAATGCAGGCTTGACATAAGGAAAAAAATCTTAACAATTAGAGCTATTCCAAATTGGAGGCACCTCTCCCTGGAGGTCTTTAATTAGAGGCTGGTTTGTTGCTTTGTATTCATCGCCTCCTGTAAAGCAAGGATGTGGTGAAGTAGAATTCTTCTTCAGACATGGGTCAGTCTGGATGATTTCTAAGGTCTCTTTTTATCTCTGATGTTCTATAATCCTGTGATTCCTTGAGGTTCTTCTGGAAGCTAACATGTGATTTGGATGTCTTAGGAAAATACAGAATAACCTTTCTGGAAAACCAGAGAAGTTGAGCTTCTTCCACTTCACTAAGGGGATTCAAAGGAATGTATAAAAGATAACATATAAAAGGAAGCTGAAAAACAGGGGTTGGGAAAAGAGCATGGTAGGAAATATGGAGGACAGCCTGCAGAGAAATGAGGATTATTATTGCTATCTAACATATATTTATAGAACAATTATATTTGTGAATAATTATAACTTGTATCTATGTTGTTGGCTTACAAAGTCCTTTCCTTACAACTCTTTGAGGCAAGTAGTAGAAATTGTTTTACAGATGGAGAAAATGGAGCTGTGTAGGGTTGATCAATCAGTGTAACATATATTAAACACCTACTATGTTCCAAGTACTGTGATAGCCTCTGAGAATGCCAATATAAATAATGAAAGAACACCTTCTTTTAAGGAGCTTATGTTCTAAAGAGCCTTGTCCATGTCCAAATAGCTATTAAATGCCTCAGCTGGATAGCCAATGGAGGTCTCCTGATTCTATCACTATTTTTACTAGAGTTCACAATCTCTCTAGCAGTAAATTCTTAAGATAACCTGTAGCAAAGAGGTTCTTGGGGGAGACATTAAGTTTCTGGACCAAGTACCTAGGCCAGAGCAAGAGGACTGCCCTTTTCCTTGTCCAGACATTTCTGTGGGCAAGAATGTCTGTATAAAGGCAATTTGGCTGGTTTCTAAAAGGGGGAATAAAGAAAAAGTGTGGAAGTCTCTCATTCTCACTCCCACTAGGAATATTTGGTGAGGAGGAGAGAAAGAAAGGAATGTGGCGGCCAGGCTCTCAGTGTCCAGATGTTCTCTGACAATACACATTGTTAAAAATTGAAATGTAAATTGTGAGAGAGTTGGGTCCATCAAACAATGAAATAACTGATGGCATTTCAAGCCCTAATTTATTATAGTCTGCTGGTGTGTTGCTTTGGATTCATCTGTTCTTCCCTGGAATGCAGGGTTCACCCCTGGAATAATTACACAGGTCTTTTGGCCCCTTTCCAAGCTCAGAATGTGTGTGGAGAGGCATTTTTCTTTAGCTCCCTTCCTGCTCTTCATCTCTTCAGTATTTCCTCTAAGGTTTCATGCCCTTACATTGACATGGAATATGAATATGCTTAGACTCATCTCAGGGGGTTTGGGTAGAGGTTATATATAAAGAAAGCAAAGTTAATCAGAAGAGCATGATAAGGTTAAAGCTGCCATATAATTAGGTACTTTTTTTCACAGATATATTCCCTTGCATTTTTTGCTTTGTCAGTATAAAAATGATAAGGCGACTCACAAACAATTCCTTCCCACCTACTCCATCCCCCTCATAGTTTTATTGGTTAGTTTGTTCCTAAGGGGACATGAAAGAGTTTGCTCCTTTTTTCATTCCTTCTTTATCCCCAGTTTAAATTTGAATCAATATCATTGAATTTAGTAAACTTCTAGATCACAGAGATTAAAGAAAGTCTCATAAATCCATTTAGAATCCAAGGGAACTTCTCTGTAGGGATTGTGGTCACTTGGGAGGAAGAATACTTTCTGCTTGTCTGCCTCCTGGGGCAAAACATTTTTACCTTATGTTAATGATATAGCTCTATTCACAGGGCCATTTCTTTTCTTTTCTTTTTTATAAGTTTTATTAATTAAGTTAGAATATTTTTCCATGGTTATATGATTCATGTTCTTTCTCTCCCCTCCTCCTACCTGCCTCCTGTAACCAGTGAGCAATTCCACTGGATTTTACATGTGTTTCCATTTGCACTAGAGTGATCGTTTAGAGTCTACATCCCCAATCATATCCCCATCGAACCATGAGATCAAGTAGTTGTTTTTCTTCTGTGTTTCTACTCCCACAGTTCTTCCTCTGGATGTGGATACTGTTCTTTCTCATAAGTCCCTCAGAATTGTCCTGGATCATTGCATTGCTGCTAGTAGAGAAGTCCATTACATTTGATTGTGCCACAGTGTATCTGTCTCTGTGTACAATCTTCTTCTGGTTCTGCTCCTTTCATTCTGCATCAGTTCCCGTAAGTCATTCCAGTTCACATGGAATCCCTCCAGTTTATTATTCCTTTGAGCAAAATAGTATTCCATCATCAGCAGATACCACAATTTGTTCAGCCATTCCCCAATCGAAGGATATCCCCTCATTTTCCAATTTTTTTGCCACCACGAAGAGTGTGGCTATAAATATTTTTGTACATCTTTTTCTTTATGAAGGGCCATTTCTTTAAATAAAATCTCAAGCCCAAACATATAAAATGGGAAAAGAGGAATATGAGGAATGATAGTCCCATATCTAGACACTTTTCCTCCCATTTTTCTTCTTATGTGAATTCTGAAATTCTTCCATTAAGGAACATAAAACCCATCTGACCAAGAATGTAACCAAACCTAATAAATCAATTATGAAATCTGAGGGAACTTTAAAGTTCAACCTCACTTCTAAGGCTTTTTGGGCATTTTAGGGGCACTGACATGGACCCAGCTGGAAATTTCTCCTTTCTCACTAATTTATTTTTAGATTCCCTATTTTTAGATTTCTGGAGCTCCATTAATAGAAATTCTTATTTAAGACATCAGGAATCTGCTTCTGAGGCAGGATCTCCATTTTCAGAGATCTTGTGTCAAATTCCTGTTACATATAGATTTGGCGTTGGAAGGGACCGTATACTCCACACACTCCTACTTTACAAATGAGGGAAGCAAAATCTAGAGAGATTAATTGACTTGTTCAAGGTTTCTCAAACAGATCTGTGGCAAAATGAAGATTCTACCCCAGGCTCTTTCTTTTCAGAGTCTGCTCCCTTTTCATTCTACCATAGTGCCTCACCCCTGATCTGAGGAGATCATTCCTATCTGTGCTTTGAATATGGATAAAAAGGCCAAGGTATATACTCTGTTCCTTCTGCCCAAACCCAGTCCTAGTATAAATGGGAGAGCTGTCTGATAATGACGGCAGCTACTAGCTTTCCTGAGACTACCTCATGCTTGGTCTGAGGAAGGTGAAAAGCCAGTGACAAGGAGTCTGGGTGAGACACCCATTCAGCTTGAGACAGCAATTTGTCAACTAAGCCTCTTTTGGCCAGGCTTTTCCTACCCCACCACTGGGGTGGGGAGGAGGCAGTGGTTTCTATTACAGAAGTTGCTAATCTGAGGAGAGAGACCCAGACAGAGATTGATGAGAAACCTTAGCCCTCTAGTGCATGAGGGCAGAGTGTTATGCCAGAAGGACTGGCTCCAGCAGAAACTTTCTGGGAAGCCAAAATTGTCTGCAATGGGATATGAGGCCCCTGCCCTTGGAAAGATAAAATGGAAGCCAGTCTGGATACTCACAACACTGCTTCTCTGTTCAGGGGTTCAGTCTGCTTTCCAAGATCTTCTCAAGCTACCACCTCATCCTAGTGGTGGGGTAAGAGGTGGAGTGAGATGTGCCCAAGGAGATGATGTAGCCTACAATTTGGCACCTCTCATTTTTGGACGGGTCCAGGTTTTTGGGTTAAGTAGTTGTCAGTGTGGAACTAAGCCTTCCTAGGCCTTCAGCAGAGAAGTTTGGGTACACTTCTAGCTTTGTGGGGCTACTGAATGGCCAGTCTTATGAAGCCATGGCCAGTGATAAGATTCACTCATTGGATCTCACACAAGGATAAGGTGCTAGGAGGATTTTTGTTTTTGGAGGAGGTGCCATTTTCTACTGTAACTGCCAGTTCTTCTACATTATACACTACTTACATTAATGCAGTGATGGGCAAACTATGGCCTGCACCAGATGCGAGCAACATTATTCCTAATTGGACAAATACAATGAGTAGGATACGATACAATGAAACTTTGAAAGAGTTGCCTTAGAACCAGGCTGAGAGATGAGCAATTCCTTTCCTTTGGCCCCCTCTTTAAAAGTTTGCCCATCACTGTACTAATGTATAGATTATGACTCATCTCAATTTAGTGGGCTTCCATACCTTTGTTAACTTAATTCAGTGCAACAAACATTTATTAAGTATTTTTCATACACAAGGCTTTATATCTGACATTAGGGTCACAAAGACAAAAGAAGTTCCTGTTCTCAAGGAGATTAAAGGGGAAGAAGAGAGCAAAACACAATATGTACACAGATAAGTTTAATAGGGCCAGACTGACCTATGGGAATATTCCCTGCCTGGTTATAGTCCAAGCTACAAGAGCCTGTTTCTGGCCATGTTCTATGTGATGGGAAACAACCCTTTTAATTGGCTGTTTAGCTGGTGGAACAAATAGCTAGGCAGATGCAAGAAATAATAGTAATCTTTCAAAACTTATCAGAGGTTACTGCTTGCCCAGTATTTTTGGAGGACCTCTCTTGGTGCTTGTAAAGGCCTCTCTTAATCCAAAAACAACATAGAGAAGAAAAAGGAAGAGAAAATCAAGAGCATTTTCAAAGAGAATGCCCTATTCCTACAGAGCTTCTAGAAAATTAATTGAGGAAGTCCCCAAAGGGTTTAGGAACCTGAGGTCAATTGGAAGTGATATCTCTTCCCACTCTGCTCTGGCCTCCTCTAGGGAACAGACCTAAATATCTTCCCTTCTAGAATCCATAAAGGAAAATTATATGATGAAGGGGAAGGCTACCTCTTTTATACACTCAATCTAGGATCAGTAACTCAAGTCATTAGTTCTTCTGACTCTGTAGCTAGTTAGGAAATTGTTTCATCATCACATGGTTTAAGCTCCTCAGTCATGCATGCAGAAACTCATTCCCCTCCATATTTCTGCACGGTCTCTTTGAGTGTATCCAGGCAGGAAATATATATCTCTATATAAATATAAATGTGTATATATTGATGTACAAGCCTCAAGAACTACCCCTCCCTTCCCCATCCCATCCATTCCTACAACATAAACAAATAAAAAACAAATACAAAGAAGGTTCTTATGAGGGAAATATGCCAACTGGCAAATCAGGAAAGACTTTTTTTGTAGAAAGTAGCACTTCATCTGAGGCTTGGTGGAAGCAAGGGATTACAAAGGATATAGGTGAGAAGAGTGAGCATATGAAGTATGGGACCAGTGCAAAAGCCAAGACATATCAAACATAAATGGAAATGAAGGAATAAACCTATTTGACTGGAACATAGAGTGAGAGTGGAGGAGTAATATATAATCATCTTAGGTATTCATAATTGGTTAGATCCACCCTTTAAATGCCCAAACTGGAGTTAGTATATTAACTCATAGGTAGAAGGTCACAAAGGAAACTTCCAGAAAAGGGGAGGAAGAGTATAATAGAAGTTCAGGCCTTGAGCAGAGATATACTTTAGAATTACCGATTTGGCAGTTATATGGATGATGGATGGGCCAAGGGAGGGGTTAAAGGCAAGAAGATATCAATTTGCCAGGTCAAAATGACAAGTATTTATTAAGTGCCAGGAGAAAGTAATGTTGGGATGGAGAATAAAAAATAGCAAAAAAACAAACAAAAACACAAACAAAAAAAAACCACCCCAAAGTCCTTGGTCTAAAGCAGTGACTCTCAAACTTTTTTGGCCTACCACTCCCTTTCCAGAAAAAAAATATTACTTAGTGCCCCCTGGAATCATGAAACTACTTATTCAACTCAGAATAGAATGTAATACAAAAAAAAGTGTGGCCATCACCACTCCTCTGCATCACTGCAGCACCCACCAGGGGGCGGTAGCGCCCACTTTGGGAATCACTGTTCTAAAGGAACTTACATTTGAATGTAAATGCAAGCAAACAAACAAAACCTCAAAGTCCTTGCTCTAAAGGAATTTACATTTGAATGTAAATGGAAACAAACAACCAGGCTGGTATAAGATATAAACAGAGAAACTGGAAGGTATTCTGAGAAGGAAGGCATTAGCAGATGGAAATGTTGGGAAAGGGCTCTTGGAGTAGATGGATTTGGGCTGAATCTTAAACAAAGTCAAGTGACAAGAGGAGGTGAGAGACTGGAACATGCCAGGATTGGGGAAACAACGAGGGAAAAGGCATAGAAATGAGAGATGGAGTCAGTAAAGGTGAGAGGTGATGAGGGCTTGAAATTTTAGAGATAATCAAAGCATCTAAACTTGGAGAGGTATTCAAACTCATAATTCCCTGATGAATTATAGGAACATCAGAGCAAATGCATCATTGTTAGAAAATAATGAGGGGGTGAGGAGATGCTCCAGATGTAAGCAGGAGGCCATTGGTTGGGCTGGGCATATATTCTTCCTATATATTCTAAGCTTACAGCATAGGTACTCAGTTTGGGATGACGTCTCAGGGTGACTTATTCCCCTTTAATATTCCATTTGAAAATAGGAGGAAACCCATCCAACTCAGATGAGTGGGAGAAGAGCTTGGGGAGAGATGATTGTTGAGAGGGAGGAGAAGCCAAAAGCTCTAAAAGGGAATTGGAGCAAAATTAATTTTCCCACCTCCTCCCCTAGCAATAAACTCTTAGGGAAATGGGATCCTCTGTATAGTTTAGGTCTAACTGAATAGATTTATTGATGTGACAAGGCTCCTGAATTGGAGCCAAGAGGACAAGTGTGAAGGCTGAGAAAGAATGGAAAGTGTGGAAGAGGCTACAACTTGGCACAGGGCAGCCCCAGCACCTGGGGCCTAGTTTCAACTCTACCCCCACCTCTTTTAGGTCAGCCAGCAAAGGCCTTTTTGTTCCCTCTCAATTGCCTAAGTAGTCAACTGTGGTGAAGACTTGGCCCCCTCAATTATTTACTGTCTCTGTGCGTCACTTTCTACATTAACTAAACAGAAATAACCCAAACGCCCTCATCTTTTGCTTCCCTCTTGCCTCCAATGTTTCGATAGTAAGATGATGTTGGCAGTTGGGGTGGGGGGGTGGAAATGCTCTTGGGAACAAAGGTGCTCACTATAAATACAAATCATATCCAAGAACACATTTTATATCAAGTTCTTGTATTTTCTGTTCCACTTATCAGCCTGCCAAGTGGATCCTTTCTTCTCACGGTATGAAAGCTCAATGCATTTTCCTATATTTATACAGACACTCCCTGCATGCTCCCCTGGCCCTCCACATTGTGCTTTTTTTTTTTTAACAAAGCCATGAGGGGCTGACATAATAATAATACATCTGGTGACCCATTTAAAATGGGCCACATTTAAAGCTATACTGTATTAAAGGGGACTGTTTTAAATGGACCACCCTGTATGTTGCATTAGATTGTGCCTTCTTGCCAATGAACTCAGAATGATTTTATAAATAAAAGATGATGTTAGGGAAAAGTCTTCTTTTTTTTAAAAAAAAAGAATGAAAAGAAAAAAAAGGGGAAAATAATCACCTAGAAAACTCTAATATAAGAAGTTTAAGTATCCAAAAATGGCAAGGTGATTACAGAACACAGAGAAGATCTTTGGTGAGTGTGGGGTTACTCAGTCTCCTCCTATCTGTTGTGATTTGGAGATATGCGAGATCTAGATTTAGGACTGGGTGAGAATTGTCCAGCCTGGATCCCAGATCCTTCCAGGCCAGAGCCTGTGAACTTCCTTTGGTTCATGAAAGAGGCTCTGAAATGTCCATGAAAGGACCTCCAGTTGAAATGAGAGCAAAAGATGCCTTGCTAGTTTATAGTAGTTATTGCATTAGTGCTACTAGATGCTTCCTGACAGGGGGTTCTGTTGTTCTTTAATGAAATGAATGAACAAGCAGAGCTTAAGCTCAAAAGAAACTTCAGTGAGATGAAATAAAAACCTTACTCCAAACTTTCAACCACATCTGAAGCCAACTCTCAGTTCCAGATCTTTTTAGATGTCCAGGGTTGTTCTGATTGCTTTCTGTGGGAAAATAAGTTTCCTTTTTATGAGCAAGCTCCTGGGTTTCTTGGTGACTAGTAGGACTGGTGCCTGTCAGGATGGTGGTCATCTGTGGAGTTTTGGCCCAAGCACAGGAATAGACATCTTATTTCACAACTTCCTTGACCTGTTTCCTATAGACAAAGAAGACTGAATGCTTGTGATAAACTCCAGTCATTTCTCTGAATCTGAGTTCCATAACTGTCCTGAAATGACCTAAAGAGATTATAGCAGGAAAAAACACTAATACCACTTTCATTTCTTTCATAAGAACTATAAGCAGAAATGTCCTGAAGTCAGATTTAATTAGTGCCTGTTACCCAAAAGTTAAGTTTTCAATGAAAGCATTTATACCTCAGAAATCAGGGAACCTAAAGATTAAGGCTTGATTTATTTTTTTGCTCAGGAGTTGAGAACCTGAAAGGGGGAACTAAATGGGTCTGCCCCTAGAGATTTGGGGTATACAGTAGAATCTTTGGCATGAGGGCTTGCCAAGCCCTTTTAAGGGTTGCTTATCCACCTTTTGTGTCTACTTGTCACCCAACTTTTGTTCATGGCTCCAAGAAACTGTAGCATGTACCACATCCTGGTAAAATTGTCTGAGCAGATGAGCTCACGATGGTTGTCATCTGTGACCTTAGGGGAATGTCTACCTTGAGTACAGTGGAATAGGTTGATGAGAATAATTTGTTACAATGGACATGAAGATGGCTGAAGCAGATGTTGTGGAATGCTTAGAACTTGGTTAGACCTCAAAGACACCAAAGTCATCTACTGCATGCTGGGTCATCGCTAGTTGTGCTGACTTTTGGACTTAAATGATTCTGGAAGAGCGAGGCTGATGATTTTGTGCAACTGCTTCAATTAAGTCCAATTTACAGCAAGTTAAGAACATCAGTTCTTTTTGAAATGAAGGACAAACAACATGTTATTTTGTTGATTGTCTAAGATTTAACAATAATAATAACAATGTTAATAATGCAGATTAAATTCAAAAGTATATGGCGTATGCAACCTTTTTTTCTTTCTCTTCAAAGCCTTGTTTTATTAATAAGCAATTATGTTTATAAACATAATACTGTACATATTGTTCCCCCTCCTCCCAAGTTAGACTGTGATCTGTTTGACATCAGGGACTGTGTTTTTAACTTTCTTTATATCCCCCTGGTTTGGCATTCATTCATTATTTAACAAATATTTATCAAGTGCCTACTATATTCTAAGCACTATGATAAGTACATGGCATATAGAAAATGCTTAATAAATGCTTGTTTTACTGATTAATTGGTTCATAAATTATAATTAATATTATGATTAGTTATGATTATGACATAATAATGATTAATTAAATATTAATAAATTATGATTAACAAACACTTTTTTCTTATTAATTTTACTGTTTGTACTATGTACTTAATTTTTAATCATATACTTCTTTGAGACACCTCTGGTATGATCCTCTTGTTTGCTAGTATAACAGGGGACTGGCAAACTCATGCTTTATGAGCATAAGTAGGATACTAGGCTAGTGGAATTCCCATTTGGACTTTGGAGGATGCAAAGGTTGTTTTTCCAGTCTGTATACCATGTGAAGAAGAAAGAACCTTTTAATTGGCTGGTGAGTCAGAATTAAAAATACTTCTAAAAGGCACTAACCCAATGACTTGGGTGCTCTTTCTGGCCTGGCTACACTTCAGGGATGAAGTAAGGAAAGCTGTGTGTCTCTTGGTAGAAAGAGGCAGAGTTACAGCCAGTGGTCTTCTTCTCTCCACATCAGGATCAACTTGAAACCAAGAGCATTTTCTTTGATGGCTCCTCTGTAATTTGTTGCCTATTATTTTCTGACTTAGGTGAGGATGTCTTGGAAGAAGGAAGGAAACAAGTATTTTAAGGCTTTACTAAGTTCCAGATACAGTGCTAAGGGCTAGAGATTCAAATGCAAGCAAAAAAAGGAGGCAGCCATAGCTTCCAAGATTAGATTGCATTCTAATTCTAATAGGGGAAAATAAAATATATCATTCTAAAAGGGGAAGGGAGCTGAAAAGGTGAATGGGTGGGGAAAGAAGGAATGGTTTTGAAATCTGCAGGAAATCAGTATTAGGATCAAGAGGAGAATGAAGAAAGCAGGTCAGACTGGGCCCCTTTCGGGGGAATTCACCAATGAGAGAAAAAGGGCAGGTCCTACAGCAGCATGTTCTATGGTCAGTGGGAAACCCTGAAAAAGAACAGGATAGGCTAGAAAGCTGCAAACTTGAACAGACTCCTCCTGTTCATGGGGTAAGCAGACTGAAAAAAAATATCTGTGCATTCTACAAAGCATAAACTCTAAAACTATAAGATGTAGAAAAGGCATTCAATTTGCTTTGGTAGAAGGGAAGGTAACAAAAATTTATTAAATATTAACTACCTGCCAGGCACTGTGCTAAGTGCTTTACAGATATTATCTCATTTAATTCTCATAACAGCCTTGGGAAGTGAGTGCTATTATTATCCTAGTTTTACAGTTGTAGAAACTAAGGCAGACAGAGGTTAAATGGTCCAAGGTCACATAATCAACAAATATCTGAGGCTGGCTTTGAACTTAGGTCTTCTTGACTCTAGGTTCAGTGCCCTATCCACTTAGCACCTGGCTGTCAATGGAAGAGGACTGTCTTGGTATAGAGCAGTGATTCCCAAAGTGGGCGCCATCGCCCCCTGGTGGGTGCTGCAGTGATCCAGGGAAGCAGTGATGGCCACAGGTACATTTGGAGGCAGTGAATAACTGTAAGGGGGTGATGATAGTATGTGACAGGGGGTGGTAAGTAATATTTTTTTCTGGAAAGGGGACGGTAGGCCAAAAAAGTTTGGGAACCACTGGTATAGAGTGACTTCTATACCAATGAAACTGAGAATGTGGGGACTATCTCCAGCCACTTGAAAGAAAGAGGGGATCAGAGAGAATCAAACACTCACATATCATAAATCTTTGGGCAGCCTCCAGTAAAGAAAGTAGAAGATGGGATTCAAGTTCATTTGCTATTAAGGATTCCTTCTGAAGCACCAATGACTTGGGAAAGGATGGTGACTAGAATATAAACTATTTGATTAAAAACTTCTTTATTTTTGTCTGTATTATCTGAACCTGGTATAGTGACTGGCATGTAACAGGCACTTAATAAATGCTTATTGGAAAGTAGATGTTCATCCCTAGAATTTATAGGTATAAATGAGATGGGAGGTCTGGGTTCAAATTTGATCTCAGATAATTCCTACCTGTGGGATCTTGGGCAATTTACTTAATCCTAATTACCTAATCCTTACTGTTCATTTGCCTTGGAACCAATACTTGATATCAATTCTAGGGCAGGAAGGAAGGGTTTTAAAAAAGAATGTATAGGCAGTTGGTATGGGGTGAGAGAGGGAAGATTGGGAGATTTGATCCTAGGGCTTTATCTCCCCACCATAATTTTCTTTTGTTTTTTAAGAATACTGAGATCAATATATGAGGCATAGAACCCTGGACCAAGAGCCAGGATTCTTCTACTTCTTGGCTATTTGACCTTGGGCAAATCACTTAACCTTCAGGACAGTATTTAGTTTTCATATTACTGAAACAAGAGGACTGGACAAAGCCCCTCCAAGAATCCTTTTAAGGATTAATGATGCATGAGCTATAATATCATTGTTTGATGATTTAATGTGCAGCTAGAAATTCTTGAGTAATGTCTGGGAAACTTTTCAGTGAAGACTTTTTGCCCCCTAAGAAATTCTCGTTAATTTTCAGATTCACTTCTTCTTCTCAGAGTTTTTGCTGATAAGGCCCAAGCAATGAGAAATTCTATCACATGGCTTATGAAGGCCCAGGACATCTGCTACTATGTCAGTTTTTAATAAAAAAAAAGGAATCAATTCTCACACACTCATTTAATCCAATAAAACATTTCTTTTTTCCTCTTCCCCCCAGAATGTTTAACTTCTTTTCTTTTCATATCATTCACGTTTCCCAATCTATCCCTCCTTTTCTCTCCCTCACAGAGCACTATCCCATATGAAAGAGAAAATAATTATTAAAAAGGAAAATCATCTCAGTAAAACTTATTAATATATTAACTATATTTGGCATTATATGTAGTGTTCTATTTCTATGGTTGTCCACCTCTGCAAAGAAGGAAGGAACATACTCAAATCTCTCCTTCAGGACTAACCTTGGCCATTATGATTTAGTAGCTTTTGAGGTCACTTATTTATTTCTTCTTGTTGATTCCATTTGAGTTCATTTAGTTATTGTGCTTATTGTTTTTCTAATATTTCACCTTGAATTAATTAATATAATTCTCTGTGATTTATACTCATTGTTTCTTACCCCCTTAGTAATATCCTATTCCATTTTTGCACCACAACTTTTAAAAAATATTTATTTATTTAGAATATTTTTTCTTGCACCACAACTTTTTGTAGTCATAGCCCAATGGATGAATATCTATGTTTAAGTAAGCATTTATTAAGGACTTACTATATGCCAGTCACTGTGCCAGGTACTGGGAACGCAAAGACAAAAACGAAAAGTTCCTGCCTTTAAAGAACTTATATTCTGCCTAATATCCTTCCCTAAGCCATTGGCACTTCAGAAAGAATTTTTTTTAACCCTTTCCTTCCATCTTAGAATTAATATTGTGTATTGGTTCCAAGGCAGAAGAGCGGTAAGGGTTAGACAATGGTGGTTAAGTGACTTGCCCAGGGACACATAGCTAGGAAGTATGTGAAGTCAGATTTGAATCAAGGCCCTCCCATCTCTGGTCCACTGAGTCACCTAGCTGCCTCCAGAAGGAATTCTTAATAGTGAACTAAGGTTCATGTTTAGTCCTCTAATGACCAAGTAGCATGTGGAGAACATTTGATGGAGTGAAATAAGCATTCTTCAGGGAACATCTCAGGTTCTTAGGCATTCAGAAAGAATAGGGGTGAAGAATGCTTCAAAATTAGGAAAATTTCCAGTGGTTTATTCTTTAGCTTTTATTATGGAGAACTTTGGGATGTCTTCCCCATAGGGCATAGACCTCTGACAAAACTCTTCCATAATGAGTTAAGATGCATTCCACCACACCACATTCACCAACTGGAGATAATGGAGCTCCTTGCCCTTTAATCCATGACCACTGTAGATCAAGTTACCTCTTCGAAAAAGCTCTTTTCTGGCCAACTAAATGAATTGAAATTGATGGTCTTAATTGTTTTCTAAATTGCAATTTTTCTCCCACAGCTGTTTTTTATCAGTGTCGAGTCCAATGGGCTCTGTCAGTCACACAGGGGGATGAAGTCATGTGGTAATAAAAGAGTAGGAGTTGGGGGGAGGAAGGGAAATGCCATACAGTATATTGTCTAATTGAAAAATGTGCCACGTGAATGCTGTACTTGAAATATCTCCCTCCCTGGGGGCTACTCATAACAAACAATGCACATATCTTCTGCACTAGAAAGATTAGAGCTTTCCCCCTTACTCCATTAGAAATTTGGGCACTTGCAATAGTTTCCTTCCTTTGCCTTTTGTGGGTGAACACAGTTAAGTGGAATAATGATGAAAGCCAATAATCTTCCAGAGTAAAATCTTGAGCACTGAAACTAATAGCACCGGATTTATGGAGAGGGAGGTGGTGATAGGGAGAGTTACATAGCGCTTGAGTTATATAGAGAGAGGAGATTCCTGAGCTGGGAGATGTGTCCCATAACATTGACTGGAAAATGGTTGCTGGTGGCTAATAGAGTCTTAAATGGAAGCTTGAGCTGGTGGGCATATTGTAGGAGGAAGAATTAACTGAAGCCTGAGAGTCAGAGAGGGAGGGAGAGAGAGAAAATGAGAGAAAGACAGAGAGAAAGAGAGAGAGAATTTAAGGATTCATGCGAGAGAGGAAGATATAGAAAATCAACTTAGAAATGGACTTGAGTTAAATAAAAAAGAAATCTTATTTACATAAGGGAAAGTCTCTGGGAATCTTGATAGTTCGTGGAAATGGATTGGCTATGGAAATAGAAAAATTTAAAGGAAATAAGATACACTGAGATGTTATCTAGTATAGTGGTATCAAACTCAATAAGAAAAGGGAGCTACTAAACCATACTTAAGGATCTATGTTGACTGATTGTTGACTTAGAAAACCAAATCTGAACATTATTTATGTTTTATTGTGTTTTTATTTTGTTAAATATTTCCTGATTATATTAAAAAGAAAAACAACAACCCTTACTTTCCATCTTGTAATCAATATTATATATTGGTTCCAGGGTAGAGGAGTGGTAAGGGCTAGGCAATGGGGATTAAATAACTTGCCCAAGGTCACATAGGTAGGAAGTGTTTGAGATCAGATTTGAACCTAGGATCTCTTGTCTTCAGACCTGGCTCTCAATCCACTGAGCCACTGAGCCACTGAGCCACCCAGCTCCCCTCCTCCCCCAGTTACATTTAATTCAATTTGAGCACACTCAGGACTGCTGTGGGCTACATGCATTTGATGGGCCATGCCATATTTTTAATATCCCTGGCCTAGTTCATTCTTAATCTTTAGATTCCAAACAGAATAAAGGATGTCCAATTACTAAAAACTTCCAGCAATATAGTGGATAAAATACTAGCTTGAAGTCAAGAGACTTGAGTTTGAATCCTCTCAAATGCTGTGTGAACTTGAGCAAAAGTCATTAACTTCTTTGAGTTTCATTTCTTTTATTTGTAAAATGAAGGATTTGGACTTGATAGCCTCTAAAGTTCCTATCAACTCATATCGGTAATCCTATGAATTATTTTTTTCAATTTAATTGTAACGAATCAATAAATTAATTATTTACTTTTCCTGAGTATCTAGAAAAACATACTCTCTGCTTGTGCTATAGTTTAAGCATATAAGTATCTTATTTTGTCTTCAGTGAGGGTTCCACCATTATAGGACAACTTTATGCCCAGTTGTACAAGAACTATAATAAAATATGTCATTTTTTATAGTATATTAAAGTCAAATAACCCTGTGAAGTAGTGATTTCCACATTTTATAGATGATGAGACTGAAGCCCACAGAGATTCAATCACTCATTCATGATCATGAATAGCACGTAGCTAGTCAGTGTCCACACTGGTACTAAAGACCAGTTCTGATCCCAAATCCAGTCCTCCATAAAGGCCACTAATCTCTGTTTCAGAGAATCATTCTTTGTAAAGGACTGGTAGACTTCCCATTTTCTGTAAAAACAAGCCATATCATCTCTTTTTAAATTTAATTAATCAAATTTTACTTCAGCATTTTCTAAGGGAAAGTCTATGCAAAGAATTGTGTTATGTTAAATGTTGCTAGAAATAAATGAGTCATCTTCTGAGCTTGAGAATGCTTTTAATATGCCAGCATTCCTACTCTAATTGTATTTGTAGTACTAGGATATGAACTATGTCATGATGGAGGGAAGCAATAAAATAGTAGGGTAATAATAATAATGAAAACTGGCATTTACTTTAAAGGTAGCAAATCTCTGCTTCCCAAGCTTATAAGATTGTTGCTACTCATTTCTATTTCACAGCTTCCCCTGGCTTCCTTCAAGACCCAGCTAAATTCCAACTTATACTGTAAGTTTTTTCCAGTCACTTTTTCCTTCCCTTTGTTAATTATTTCCAATTTGTCATGTATAAATGGTTTTCAAAAAATAAAATTAATCCAAGTATTACAGTAAAAGTATCTACTCTACCTATTTCAAAGATTTGACTTTTATCATTGGAATTCTTCAAGTAAAGGCAAGATGGTATTTTATTGTGAATACTGTAGAAAAGATTCTTGTTCAAGTACAGGTTCGACCAGATCATCCTTAATGCTAGTGCCTTCCTTTTGCTGATTATCCAACATATCCTGTACATATGTTTATTTTTAAAATTCATAGAAGCATGAAGATAAAAGTATGAGCTGTACCTATTTCAAGGATTTGACCTCTATCAATGGAATTTTTCAAAGAAAGGCAGAATAGCTTCTTATGGTGAATGTTGTAGAAAAGTTTCTTGTTCAAGTACAGGTTAGACCAGATGGTCTCTGGGGACCCTTATAACTCTGAGGTTCAATGATTCTGCAGATCAAACAAAAGGAAGAAAATGAAAATTCAAATGGAATAATAGTTTTGAGAAATTGATTTGTGATTTGTATTTCAGTATAGAATTTCTTTTTTTTGACTTGATGGTGGAAAATGAATTGTAAATATTTTGTGACACATTCTTTTAAGATCCAGCAAAAATTCCAATCATCTACCCTCTCCCTCCTGTACTTATGAAGCCTTTGGTTTACTCTCAGAGTAATTTTTCCCTTCTTTTGATCACCTGCACTTTCTACGTCTCTCATTGCTTTTCTATATTTTACTTTGTATTATAGTTATTTGTTCAAAAGTCTTGTGTCTTTTCTATTAAACTGTAATCTCTGTGAGATCAAGGATCATATCTTAGTCTTTATAATATATCCCAAACAACCTAGATAAGTGAAATATTACAATTTGTTCATTAATTCAGTAAATATTTATTGAGAACCTATTGACTTAGAATCATATAAGCTTATAATGTTATAGCTGGAGAAAGTATGAGGGGACATATAGTGTAATCCCTTTTGCATATGAGAAACTGAACCCTAGGTGACATGCAAATAACCTGAGATCATATAATTTTTTATGACAATAATAAAAAAATCTATAATAATAAAGTGAGTGGAAGCTTAGTTATTCTGAAAAGGGTTAATTGATGTAAAATATGATGATAAATGAATGATTATCATAATTTGATAATGACAAATAACTCACTGAGTATTTTGTGGTTCTTGGTAAAAAAAAATTGAATATGAACATTTTCATAAAAATGGTCACTCAAGCTTGTTGGGGAAGCCTAATTACAGAAAGAAAAAATCATTCTGTCTTTATGTCCATCCATCCTCATCTGAGGGGCAGCTATGATAATAACGTTTTCCTCTGATGATGCAAAGACAAATGAAGAAGATTCTGTTATACTGAAAATCAGCGTTAGCTTGTTACTTTTTCCCAACCTCTCAAAGATTCATGTTACGTTTTCATCTAAGTACCTGGGGAAATCTTAATCCAGAGAGGTTAGTAGGTATAAAATGAAGGAATGGAGAAAAAATTTTTGAGATGGAATACGGATACATGAAAATTGGTATGTAAAGAAATATACATATGTCATTGGAGATCAATGGATCTTTCCACATAACACACTACAAATGGAAACTGGTATAATTATAGGCAAAAGTTGAACCTGGTAGGGCAAAGTGGTTGGAAGTTCCTTGTGAGCTGAAAGCTCATCAGGAACATCAGAAAACATTCTTTTCTTCTAATACAGAACTGTGTTCTGGTGATCTTAAGTATAGTATGATATTTTTTTAAAAAGAGAGACACATCTGCTTATATGAGGAAGGGGGAAGGTCAGATGGGAGGGAAAATATATTGTTAAAAGAAAGAATCAATTTAAGTTTTTCTATAGAGTTTATCATTTCCAGGTATGGCCTTCTACCTTGGCTCTATAAGATTTGTATTCTACTTTAATTGCTTGTAATTTGTATGGTAGATGAGCCTAGCAGTTCCCAATAGCCCAAGGAAATTACAGTGCTCAGGTTTAAGGCAGAAAAAAATGTATGGAAGCTGTAGGTTGTAGAAAAGGGCTTGTTCTGGGAGGATCAATGCTGGTGTAACAATAGCAGTTCTACAGTATGCAGTGTGGTACACTAACAATCAAACACTGTTCAGAGAAACATTCAGGCATGAACTGAGATTAGCATTAGAGATTGATTCTCTTCCAAGTGTGGTATTGTGCCAATTTAGAGGATGGACATCAGGTTCAGAGTATACATATGTTTTTTACCTGTTGCTGGTGGTTCAGAATGAATCAATCTGCTCAAGTTTGAGTGGGAAAAAGTTTACAATCTACAGGAGGGTTTGTTGGAGTAACTAATACACTGTTTGTTTAAATAGGCACAAAGATAAAAATTTTCAGGTTTCAGTGAATTTCTAGAACATTCCTGAAACTCTAATCCACTCTTAGTGATGCCCTCTGAAGCTAAATCATCATGGGATTGAGTCAAGGGTACCAGAATGGGATTTAAGAGACAAGTTCTAAACTATACTCAACCCTAATCTTACCAAGTGATCTTGAGAAAGTCACTTAATCTTTTTGAGGTTAGAATCTCAGTTCAATCATCTGTAAAATGTAGATGGTTTCTAATCTTCAAATAGCCTATAAGTCTAATAAGCCTGCCATTTGGCAGGCAGAATGCACTTCAGCAGTGTTATTTCTTCAGATCAGCCAGACTTCCTTCTGTCTTGTTCTAAGTCAGTAGGGTTGTGTTCTTGGTACAATGCCACACTGGTCAGTGTTTATTGATAGGTGAGAAGCTACTGTGCAGATACATCTGAATATAAACCTGATGGAACCATGGAAATTTATGCCTGGGTAGCCTTAATAAGCCAATCTCCAAGGGAACATTTACAGTACCTTGCTACACTATAAATTCTCAGTCTGTTCAACAAATCCTCAACAAATTAGGACATTTCCTTTCTCTTCTTTGAGCTAAAGCAATAAAGGAACAGAACTATAGAAGTGTTGACTCAAGTAGCTGTCCAAAAGTGAAATTGCTTGACTCAGGATATAAAAATTTCTCATCTAGGAAAGATTTTCCATAGAGAATGTGTAGTCCATTTATTTTCTTTTTGAGAGGATTTCAGTTCAAGCAGGGATTGGCTCGGATGACTTTTGAGGACTCTTCTGATTCTGAGAGCCCATGATTCTGTGAACTGAAGGAATGAGGCATGTTGACTTAGCTCTGAATTTTGCCCCAAAGTAAGGTTTACTGAATATTAAATTAAAGAAGATTCTCTTCCATCGATTAAATACCTCATTGGACAGAACCTTATTCATATGTTGAGAAGGACTTACGAAAATATTCAGGGAACTAGAAGAGACCATTTATGAAAGAGCCCCCTCCTCTTCTCAAAGAGTTTGTAGATATAATACAGGGAATACTTTATCTGAAACTTAACTTACATTTCCTAAGCCTGGGTTCATAATTTGAACTTGATGATCTCTTCCACAGAATCATGGAATTTAGAGTTGGAAGAGAGATCAATGACTACCCACTCTAGCTCATATAGAAAACAAAACCTTATGTCCATTGGTCAGACAGCACTTTGCACAGTCCCGAGCACTATAGGGATTAATAAATGCCTGTTGATTGATTGGCAATTTTCTTGAAGTTTTCCATTAAAGGGGAACCCACCAATTTTCTGTTCTACTTCTGGATAGCTCTAATTATTTGGAAGTTTTCTTGGCATGAATTCTTAACAATTTCATCTTACACTGGGAATACAAAGACAAAAATGAAAAGTTCTTGCCCTAAAGGAGCTTATATTTTGCTTACTATCCTTCCCTAAGCCATTGGTACATCAAAAGGATTTTAAAAAACTATTATTTTACATCTTAGAATCAATACTGTGTATTGGTTCCAACGCAGAAGAGTGATAAAGGCTTGGCAATGGGGTTTAAGTGACTTGCCCAAGGTCTGATAGCTGGGAAGGGTCTGAAGCCAGATTGAACTCAGGACCTTCCATCTATAGGCCTGGCTCTCTACTGAGCCAATTAGCTACCACTTCCTGCTCATGTAGAATTAACATAAAATTGCTTGCCTTTTTAAGAAGAAGTGAGGGGCAAGAGAAAGATAATTTGGAAATTTAAAAAATTATAATTTTTAAATCAAAATTTAAATAAAAAATTAAAAAAGATTGTTATTTTTTATAGGTAATTGGGAAATATCTAATGAAATAAATAAAATATATATTTAAAAAATAAAAAATAAAGAAAGGAAAAATTGTGCCATGCTAAAGGAGTAGTTGCATATAAAAGAAAATGCTGGGAAACCTTGTTGATCAGTGAGCACCATTTAACAGATGACAGTGTTTCAGGCAAAGAGAATGGAATGACATGACAATCATTATGCATGTATCAAAGAATATGTCTCCTTAATAAAATTAGTGTGGATTTTTTCAGGGAAAAAAGTTTGATCCTTTCTTAAGCTGTGTTCATTTTCATTCATCTTCTTCTTTCTGGTCCATGCCATATGCCAGAGATTTATGGAAGGAGAAGAGCCTGAGAAGATGCTTAAACTAACCCAAACGTCACATGTGAAACAGCCTGATGATAACAGATAGCTTTAGGAGTTTTATTCTATCATCTGAATTTCTTATACTCTAGCTTTGGATCCCTGGATATCCAAGAATTTCCATTCATTGGCTAATGTATACTTGTCCCTGGCATAAAAGGGAGTCTCATTTGGACCCAGAAGAAGCAAAGGTTCTCCTTGTTCTCCTTGGGTATGTGAAGGTCTTTTGGTACTTTCTCTGAACTCTCTCCAAGTAGACACTGAATATTCTTGGCAAGCCTGCCAAACTACTCAGCAGATTACCTATGGCTCTGCAGCTTCAAAGGAGCTGGGGAGCTAAAACTTGAGGCCAAGGGAAAGACTACTTTGACACAAGAACAGGGCTTCTTGGAGACTGAGGTAGTCACTGATAATAGGAAAGGGCTCTTTTATTCCTCATTCCTTCTGACCTAGAGACTCACTCCATACCCTTCCCTGCTCCCTATCCTACTTATGATTTTGGTTAAATGAAAAGTGTGGGGAAGATGGAATTGCAGACAAGAAATTTGGGAATTCCTTTTTGAAATGGGAGTCTGTGACCTTGATGAAAGGTTCTTTGATTCCTGATGTTTCTGGTCTACACCCATGGCAAATGAGGGTTGATTTGGCTTCAGTGTCTCTATAGCAACTATATTAGGAATGGGAGCCTTCTTTGTAATTGGGAGGAAATGGCCAGGAAGCCAGTGTAGAAATGAGACACATCTTTGGTCTCAGCACACAGACTTGGGCAGCTCTTACACAAATAATCACTGGGAAATACCAATTCCCTGTTCATTGTGAAAAGAGACAGTACTGGAGGGAAAACTGAATTAAATTGTTTGTCTTTCATGAAAACTTAAGTGTAAAAACCTTTCTATCCAGACTCTTGTGGCTGGAATATCTTGACACCTCATAAATTATCGAAAAGGCAAGAGTTTAAAAAAAAAGAGGCTGATGCTACATGCTGAAGTCAGCATTACTCTCTGTCTCCTCCCTCCTGTCTTTTTTCATTCTGTGGGTTCTAGTTGTGTAAAAGAAGTAAGAGGAAGGAATGTTGTGAGGAATGTAATTTCCTAGTTCTTAGTTTTTCTAAACTGGGACTCATTCCTTTAATTTTGTTATAGATGGAGACTATATATTAATGGTGGTGGTTTTCAGGAAACATGATGGAGGTGGCAGAAGAAGCAGAGACCTTATCCTAAATCTGAATGTGGCTCTCTAGGCAAGATGATATGGAATCATAGATTTGGATCTGGAAGGTCCTTTGAGTTTCTTAAGTCTAATACCTTCATTTTTTAGATAAAGAAACTGAGGTCTGGAGAGAGTTTGAGTCTTGTCCACAGGCATTCAGAGAACAAGTGGGATTTAAACCCAAATTCTCTGACTTCACATTTGGTGTTTTTTCAAGAGGGGCCATGCTGCTTTCTCCAGTGAGAAGAAATAGGAAGAGATAGAAAGGAATAGGAGGCAAGGTTGGGAAGAAAAGTACATGAGAGGAGTAGCCTGAGGGTTAGAAAGCTCACTTCTGATTTTTTTCCAACATCACTAGTTTCATGAGACCAAAGCTCAAAGACCTCCCATGATTTTTGCTGTTGTCTCTTTTCTCCTGGGGATGATTCCCATGTGTTGGGTATTGTAGGCACTTGATATAAATATATCCTGAATGAATCAACTAGGGATTAATCCTTAGAGAGGCATGTTGATTTATTTTGTGAAACCCAAGAAGATCATTTGGAAACAGCAGTATTTCTAAAGATCAAATTGTTATAAGGTTTAATGAAACTGGATTTTTGTGGATGTAATTGGGGGTATTGTGTGTGGCAGTGTGGATGGGTGGTCTGGCTAGGTGACGGTATCCTGGGTGAAAATAAAGTACTCTATAATTGCTGCAAAAATAAAAGCAGAAAGCAGTATGCCCAAACTACCAGTCATCCAGTTACCAAAACTGACCTTGGAAGAAATGAATATGATGGACATCGAATTGAATATTATTAGCCAATGTTTTGAGTTCCTCATGGGATATTTTCAAAGCCTTCTAGGTGGGATTTTGGCTAGATCATCTAGTCTGCTGCAGTCTATAGGATCCCAGAAACTTGCTTGACTCCCTTCAGAATCTTCCACTGGGTTGTAGTTTGATTTTTGGTCCTCATTTCTGTAATGGCGTGTCTCTCAGTTCTCCATTCCACTGTAATATGATTTAATTTCTTTTCCCTACAGCTACAACTCAAACCACACGCCTATAATCAACCCTCACATTTTTCATCTTAAGTCTAACTCAGTCAGGAATACATGCTAACTAAAAAAAGTTATCAATACCCATCACTTCTACTACTTCTCCTCCCACTTATTAATCCTTTGCAATATGGTTTCAGACCCTATCATGTGACTTGAACTTTTATCTTCAAGATTGCCAATGATCTTTTAATGACTAAATTATATGGTCTTTTCCCCATGTTTAGCTGTCTTAACTTTGCTGTAGTTTTTTTATTTTTATTTATTTTAAAAACCCTTACCTTCCATCTTGGAGTCAATTCTGTATATTGGTTCCAAGGCAGAAGAGTGGTAAGGGTAGGCAATGGGGGTCAAGTGACTTGCCCAGGGTCACACAGCTGGGAAGTGTCTGAGGCCAGATTGATATCCCATTGGCATCAATAACTCAACTTGTCCCCAATAGAGCTCATAATCTTCCTCTAATCCTGCCTGCCTTTTAGACTTCCCTATTTCAAATATTATAACTACTACAATTCTAGGCACTGAAGTTTACAACCCTAAAGCCATCTTTCATTCTTCCACCTTCCTCACCCAAAATATTCAGTAAATCCATTCCCTACAACATCTTACACATCTACATTTCTCTCTCTACTAACGTGGTCTTCTTAACATCTCATCATCCCCACGTAGACAATTTCCACAGCCTCATGAATTGACACCCCAAATCCAGTGTCTGATCTACATGCAACCTTCCACATAGCTGTCAAAACAATGTTTTCAAAACATCACATCAATCCTCTACTTAACAAATTTGTCTTACCTTTTTGCCTCTGGGATAAAACACAAATTTCTTAATTTGGCATTTAAAATGTTTTACAACCTAGAGCTATTTTGCATTTTTATGCTTCCCCCCCCCCAATTTGAACTTAAAACACCAGCAAAAAACAATATTTCCATATATACAGCAGAACATACTAAAAGAAGGTTTTATGTAAAACAATGGGCTGCTATTTTATGCTAATTACTTTTTAAAAAGCATTTTTTTCATATGTATTTTCTCTTAGGAATAGACATACTGGTCCCTCTAACCTCAAGGTTCTAAGGTACGCTAAAAGGTTAGGGGAAGAGTAATGCCATTTAGCTCAGGTGCCTACTATTCCCCCCATTGTCATGAGCCTATGACTAGCATGCCAATTCCATTCAACTACTTAACACTGAGAAGCTTTCAAAGGGATACTTATCTCAAAGACACAACAAAAACAAATATGGAAATATATTTCCCAGTACCTCCAAGGTATAATCTTCCCTATATCACCTTAAAAAAACCTAAAAATAAAAGGAGTAGGTTCAAAACAGCTTAATTTCTATAGAACATCTATTTCACCAAATTCACATTCGAAGTTGGCACTGACACCAGATTAAGTCCTATTTTCAGCTTCCACTGGTTTGGGTTCAAAATATTGCTCCCAAAGATTACTCTTTGCTCCTTAGACCATTGATACTGGATTGGCTACAATAATTGGCCTGGATTCTGACCCTCAGAATCCTCTGGTTTGCTCTCTTAAACGAGACTCCCTACCTAGACACAGAAAAGAATGACTGAAAAGGATAAGAAAGACTAAGACTTATTTGTGGAGGTCATATGGCCTCAGACAAGAAGACTCTAGGTTTTCTCCCTCATTGGGCACTGTGAAAAAGTCCCTGAGCTCCTTTAGACATAAATGCCTGAAGCTAAATCCGGCTTTTTATTTTATTTTTTTAAGATTCCAGAAGTTTTGGCTATGCCTCCCAATGAAAAAGGTTCTTCCCAACCACATGTTTAGTTAACCAGAACCAGTCACAGAATATTCATGTATACTTCACAGTCTCTCCAAGCATTCCCCTTACATGTGATCATGTTTCTCCTGGAAGCAACTCTCTAGCTTCCTTGACATGGGACTTATATTAACTATACATACAGTTATGGTGGGTGCACATGCCAGACCCTATTACACTTTCAAAAACTATCATATTTGTCTGTGCTTCCTCCAGAACTTCCTTCCTTTCTGTGAATTAAAAAATATTTCTTAATATTTTTATATTTAATATACTTAATAATACTTAATAATGGTCTTATTTGTATTATTATTGATATTCTTTGCTTTTGTTTTAGTTCCCTTTTAATGCTCCTTTCATAATCAAGGTGTGTGCATGCACATGTATATAAATACCTATCTGTTTGTCTACCCACCTACTTATCTGTCTGTCTATCTATCAATCTAATCTAATCAATCTCTCTCTCTCTCTCTCTCTCTCTCTCTCTCATATCTATGTGCTGACAACTATAATATTCCCTCCCAGTATTATTTCCCCTCTTACTCTCCTTTTCTCCATATCCTCATTTGTTGGATTTGATTTATTTCTAAGCCAAAGTATTTGTGCTCTGGAGTGTGTGTTTTTGTTTAACTCTTTTAACCATTTAAGATAAGAGTGAGATTAATTTAATTTCCGTTCCCTCATACTCCTTTCTCTGTGTTTGTGTATGTATCTTTTCTACTGTAATTAAGAGAAATAGCACTTTGTTCTTCTTCATTTCTATACTGATATATTTATTTTACTGTTCTTTTCCTTTTCCCTTTTCCAAACCACAGAGTAGTACAAATCCACAGGGTCTTCTGTTTTTTTTTATTTAATTTCTTCAGTACCCTTTGAAGACATTAAAGTTCTAAAGAGATACGCTTCTTCTCCTATTAATGAATGCCATCATTGCATTATCATATAGCACCTCTCTAATACTTAAATACATTTATCTTTCCAGGCAAATTATCTTTCCTCCACCTGTTTTCCACGTCAATTGTTCTTAATATTAGATATCTTGACTTTTAACTTTATATTTCAAAACTCCTACTCAGCTTTTCTCTTTTCAAAAAAAATCTGATCAGAAATGCTTGAAAGTCCTCTATGATATTAAATATGCATTTTTCCTTGAAGGATTGTAATGTTTCAGAGTAAAATTTTCTTGTTTGTGAGATTATATCTTTGGTCTTTTGGAAAATTGTATTCTAAGCTCTCCTATTATTTATAGTAGAAGTTGCTATGTCTTGTGTCATCCTGAGTGTATTTCCTTGTTACCTGAACTCTTTTCTAGATATTAGTAGTATTTTTTAAACATAGAAGCTCTATATTCTGGCTCTGACATTTCGGGAGCTTTTTTTTTTGGGGTTTCTTTCAAGAGGCAATCAGTGGATTCTTTTTATCTTTGATTTCTGGTTCAAATAGATTTAGTGAGTTCTTGTGTAATTATTTCTTGAAATATAGTATCCAAGTTTAAAAAAAATCATGATTTTTGAGAAGTCCACAGATATTTAAATTTCTATTTGAAATCCTGATACTGTTATCCAAGTAATAAAAAAATAAATTCTGTTATTTCTTCTGTCTTTTTTCAATTTTTTATTCCGCCCCCCCCCAATATTTCTTTCTTTCATATGGAATCAATGATTTTTGTTTGGTCTTTCTAATTTTCAAGGAGTATATTACATAGAGGTAGATAGACTCAGTGGAAGTAGTGGATAGAAATCAGACAAAGGACATTGGAATAAAATGGGTATGTAAAGGGAACCCCTTCTTCCCAGGGTTGTGAACTTTCTGCTCATTCAAGTCAGTACTTTAGAGTGGTTGGAACACTTCTAAGAGAGACTTTGATTGGCTCCTGAGATGTGATAGACCAGTGCACAGGGAAAGGAAGTGATGTGGAAGACAAGGACTATTATAAAAATGAGACCATAGAGGAGGAGTTTTTTTCTCTTCCCTGGAGGTCTTTGGCCGGGGGTCTTTATGTGATTCTGTGTTGGTGCCTCAGGTGGAAGACACTCTTGGGTGCTGGTAAGATTAGGGGAGTAGGCTAGGAGGAAATATTTTTTTATTTCCTTCCCTCTTTATTTCTTTCTTAGACTATATTTATATCAAATTAAATTGTTAAAGCTACTATCATCTTTGTGACTTAAGGGTTAATTATTTTATAAAAAGCAACCACAATAATTTAAGAAAATTCTTATATTTGTCAAACTCATTTTTAATTATTACATGGGTCCAATTCCTGCTTTGGGCACTTATTTATTGTGTAACCATGGACAAGCTATTTAGCCTTTGTGAGTCTACTTTCTTTCCTTATGTATAAATCTGTATAAAATAGAGATAATAATACCTGCAGCAGTAATCTTATTGGGCTACTGCAGTCATCCACTGAGATATTTCTGTAATATTTTGTAAATCTTAAAGTTCGACATTGATATGCAGCATATGTAATAAATTTCTTAGCTTATATTACTGAAAATATATAGGAAAGTAATGAGGTAAACTTCTATATTAGACCTAATTCTGAACAATGTTAAAGAACAGGTAGGAGAAATAGAACTGATGGTTGTCATGGCAGGCAGTGATCAAAAAGAAGGGGGCACTGAGTATAGTCTGATATACACCCTAGGCTTTAGGGAAATAGATTTCAATAGTTTAGAGATAGGATGAACAAGTCCACATAACCTACGTGTAAGATTAAAGATTAATATCCAAAGACTCCAAATATATTTTATAAAGTTTATTAAAAATTACTTGAAGCAAAAGGAAAGTAATAACCTCAGTAAAGAAAGAAGCTTCCACCAGCGAGAGAGAGAGAGAGAGAGAGAGAGAGAGAGAGAGAGAGAGAGAGAGGCTTAACACACAACTATTAACAAAATGTGAGAATGTAACATGGATGAAGGGAAAAGGATTTTGGGATGAGAAAAAGAATTCTGGGTGGTGGAGTCCAAGGGTTCAAGATTTCTAATTACACATAAGATTTGGAACTAAATGAGTGATATAAACTAAGTCTATTATTTACATGGTGCTTTAAGGTTTGCATAATGCTTCACATATATGATTTAATTTAATTCCCCTGATTACTCTATGAGGCAAATTCCATTATTTTACAGCTGCAGAGACTGAGGCTGAGTTTGATAAGTGATTATTAGAGTAGTAAAGTAGGAAAGTGAGAGTAGGTAAGTGATTACTACACACAGTCTGCAGTATGGCTAAAACTCCAGTCTTCATCTCCCCAAGTCCAAAAATTTTTCTATTTCACCATCTAGCTGGCTTACCAAGCAGGAATTTTATTGCTTCCTTGATCTTCCTCATGCTTCCAACACAGCTAGTGAATAGGGTATTGGAATGGAAGTAAGGAAGACTTGAATTCCAATCTGGCCTCAGACACTTACCATCTGGACAATTGGTTTCAGACTCTCTCAGCCTCAGTTTCCTCATCTGTGAAGTAAGATTAGTGTAAAGATCAAATCTGAAGTATGTAAAACTCTTTATAAACCTGAAAGCCCTCTTTAAGTGTTAGTTATTTTTGTTATAGTTTTCCAAACTAGCATTATTTTATTTTATTTTTGTTGGGTCACAAATTCCTACAAAAAGGTCTGTGAGCATTCCATGAACATAAATTATCTGGATTTCAGGCAAACACTGGACAAAGTCTCTTACAATATTCTTTGTTCTGTGGCATTTTGTGCCACGCAGGTTATATATATGGAGGATGGTGTTAAGTGGCTCCCGACAGTGTGTAGTTCTGGATACCACATTTTAGGAAAAAACATTGATAAACTGAGAGGAAACATTGGATGATGGAGAGATAGCTAACCTTGGAGCAGACTTTGGTTCAAGCTGTTCATCTGACATATGTTAGGTATATGACTCTGGACAGATCATTTAGCTTGTTAGTTCTTCAAACAATTCCCTAAGACTATGTCATAGAAATATTGCCAGATTTAAATCAGTGGAGGGAGTGTTTATCCAACACTCTTTAAATTATAGGTGTAAATAAACAAATAAACAAAGGCTTAAACTCTGAAAAGTTATCATTTAGGAAGCTCCAAAAGTCATTTTCTTAGATACCATGTTCCCTATGATTTTTTCTGACCCTTTTTGAAATTTTCTTGGCAAAGATACTGAAGTGCTTTACCATTTCTTTCTCCAGTTAACTTTACAGGCAAGGAAACTTAGGCAAATAGAATTAAGTGACTTTCCCAGGGTCATATAGTAAGTGACTGAGACTGGTTTTGATTTCAAGTCTTCCTGACTTCAGGCCCACTTCTACTATCTACTGTACTACCTATCTGTTCTATTTAGTGTTATAAGTAATAGCCAGGATTATGGATGGGAGAATTTACTCTTTAATCATAGGTGGTTCATATTTAATTAATATTAAATTGTTTGCTTTCTCATTGGGGGGAAAGGAGAAAGAGAATTTGAAGCTCAAAATTTAAAAAAAAAGCAAATATTTGAAATCATTTGAATTTGTAATTGGAAAAAATATTTGAAACTAAGCCTCAGTGGTTTTGCACACTGCAGAGAATTCTGATGGAAGTAGTCAAGGGGGTTATTATTGTAGTCCATATAGGTCTAAACTCTTGTCAGTGGTACAACTAGCATCTCTTGATACTGATTCACCAAGTTTTGTATAAGGGAGAATTTCCAGGAAAGGTAAGGCCAAATCTTTGTATATTCTATAACAATGACATTGAAAAACCTGGATTACAATAGTTATCTTTGCAACTACTAAAGAGTTAGTAGAGTTCTTTTCTATTTTACTAATTCATCTCTATTATCAAAATTATGCCCTGTTAACCTAAAAAAAAGTTTGACTTGAAATGCCAACTTGTAGGGGGGCAGCTGGGTAGCTCAGGGGATTGAGAGCAAGGTCTAGAGATGGGAGGTCCTAGGTTCAAATCTGACCTCAGACACTTCCCAGCTGTGTGACCCTGGGCAAGTCACTTGACCCCCATTTCCTACCCTTACCAATCTTCCACCTATGAGACAATACACAGTATTGATTCTAAGACGGAAGGTAAGGGTTTAAAAAAATGCCAACTTGTTTGGTATTTTGAAGGTATGACTTTAGAGCACAAAGGAGACCAGAGGTAGAATGATTTCAATTTCATATTTGAACAATGGAAGGAGGATCATGCTAAAAAATGACTGGACAAAGAATTTTAGATTATATCTATGTTTGCTATTCACTATAGATCTACATCAGGTTATTATTGTAAAACATAGTTTTGTGTTGTGTGCCCCATCTCCTTGAGGGAAGGTCACTGAAAATAGAAATTCCATTATTGGCAAAAGCCAAAAGGTAGGATTTTTTCAAAAAAGTTAAAAAAACTCAACCAGAATATTTTGCATGTCACTGTAGTGCAAATATCAATAATATGGAAATAGGTCTTGATCAATGACACATGTAGAACCCAGTGGAATTGTGCATCGGCTATGGGAGGAGGGGCGGGGAAGGACATGAATCATGTAACTATGGAAAAATATTCTAAATTAATCAATTAAAAAAACCTAAAAATAAACAAATAAATAAAATAAAATGAATCAGAATACCTTGCATGCAATGATCCTTTAAGAGGGTGTTTTTGTGAAAACTCATATGGAAACCCTATTAAATGTATGAATCACCAGTTGTATGGTAATGTAAGCTAGACCTTATTCTATCGAGCTGCCTTATGGATTTCGCTGTTTGCCCTTCAGGCACAAAATTTGCTATGTTAATACATATTACTAAGATAATAAAATATTAAATGTGAATACAAATATATATGAATGTGGATTCTCTGGTAGACTGATTTTGCTTTTTTCATTGTTATAATCAAAAGTAAAGTTTTGATCCATGTTAACAAAATATTGCATTTATACGCAGCCCTTTAAAACTATCCTGTAATTCATTTAAGGAGATCATTCAAAAGTGTGAAGACTTTGGATATTTTGGAAGAGACAATTTTTGAAAATGTTAAAATTTAACAAAAAATTTCACACGTTTAATTTATATTGTAGTGTAATTATATATATATATATATACATATATATAATATAGTATAAAATACATACTGATAAATCAATATGTCCCACAGGGGCCTATGAATTTTTTAATACATTTTTAAATGATGTTGTTTACATAGGCAGGGAGACCTTCCTGAAAATAATATTTGCCCATGTCTCCACTCTCCTGATTCCCAAACACACCATATTGACATCCTTGATTGTGATATAAGTGTAGAGAAGGGGATAGACATGAAAGATGCCAGGAATTCAGAAGTAACAAGACATGGTAACTGATTGGATAGGGAGGTGCTGTGTATATTTTTTGATGAATTTACCCATTTTGGATCATTCTAGCCAAAATGGAAAATGCTGGATAACCAGTAGATGGCAGTCTTTCTTGGACATGGTCAGTGGTCTTGCAATCCCAAATCCTCTCCTATTGCTAGGGCTTGAGTGTAGGTCCAGCTGAATTGACTGGAGGCTTGCTTACTGCCCAGGCTTCCTCCTTCATGATTCTCAATAAATTCTGAAATCTCAAGGCTTTCCCAGTCCTGCCTTGGCTGCCAGAGGAAACATCCTGAATAGGATGGGGACAATTTGCCAAGGACAGAGTCTCTAGTGCACAGCTCAACAGAATCTCCTACAGTAAATGACTGTGAGAGAAGCCAACCCAGATGACCAAAGAAAGGGTGATTTTGCACCCAGAATTTTAGTTGACACGAACTCTATAGCTATTAAACAAATGCATACTACAACATACAGTGGTCATATACAATGTAACATAACAGCTTCCCTCTCTTTGGGAGAAATTGTGATGAAACAGTCTAAACCAATTTATTTTTTTTTTTTTGCTATTGAATCTACTAAAATCTGGAATGTAATTGATCTCCCAATATATTTCACTTATGTTTTGGGGACCTCAAGTATTTTTCCATATCTCTATGTACCCCAAAAGAAAACTCATTCATTTATGGACAAAGTCTAGTATTGAACCAAGAGCTCTACCCTTGACTCCTTTGTCGCCTCTGAAAGGGAATTGCTTGTGCTACTCACCAGGTAAATCAGCCAACCTTTCTATACACAGAGCGGATTTTATAGAAAGCCAAATGCACATGACTGAATTTACATCTTTGCACTAAAAGAGAAAAGTACCCTGTTTGCTTTTTAGTTGGTGCAACCCTTCGGTTTTATGGGCTTGCTTTAGTAAGTAATTATTCTTGTAATGCCAAGGCCTCCTTTATGGACTCATAAATGCATCCTAGGCCACTCAGATTAACAAGCAGACCTTTTGCTCTGAGCCTAGCAGTCAAAGACTCTTTTTCTAGAGAGGAACTGGCTTGCCTGTTGCTACAGGTTTCTCTGTCTTTTGGAAACAGACTATGGAAGGAACCACGTGACAGAGAGGAAAGAGGATCAGATAATTGGGATCTTTAAGATGGTTATTATGAAAAATGTTCTGGAACCAATTCAAATACCAATCAGAAACCACATTGTTCAACTAAATCACTTTCAGATGCCACGTAAGATACAAAATACAATTATTTCCAGTTTAAAAATATAATGTTCCTTTAAAAAAACACAGTATTTTATTTTATTATTATTTTTTTTTAAAAAAATCTGCCTTGGCTGGAATTCAGACCCGTCACAGATGATCTACAGACGGGCTTTGTGCCGTTCCCTCTGGATGCAGGGCCTATAGACCTCACCGTAATGCATTTAAAAGTTCCGTAAAATGGATGTGACGGCTGTTTTCTTTGTGTATTACAGAAATATACAGAGTTCAGAGGCTCCATGACTGCACTTTGGGCATGTATGTCATTAAAGGAATGAAAAAAAGATGATGGCCAAATGCTGTATTAAAATCCCATTAGAAACGCTGGGAGGAATTTATGGTTCCAGTCTCTTTTATCTGACAGGCGTCAGTTTAGTAAAACAGTGGGGATTTTTTTTTATCTCCTTCCAATTCCCTACATGGCTACAGAAGAGCTGTGTGTTTTCTTTACCACTAGAAAGGCAAATATTGGCAGGTTTCCGTGAAGGCTTTTGCACTATGTCATTGAATCTTCTCTACGAGGCAGCCTTATAGACAAGACAAGAGAACATTCATCCATTTCCCAGCATCATGGAACCTGAGAGTTGGAAGGGACTTTGGAATTCGTCTGCTCCAAACCCTAAGAGGTGCATTTTTTTTCCCCCTGCAGAGATAGTAATGTCTTCTTGAGGATTCATTGAGAATTAAACAATTGTTTACCTGATCTAGCTAATGAATGAGATTAATGTGCTATGTGAGCCAGGGAGCAATTTCTATTATAGTCCACAGGATGAGTTTCCTACAGATCCTGAAATTGAATCTCAATCCTTTAGCAACCCTTTTTGGCAACGTGGGTATCAGAGGTCATATACCTTTCCAGGGAAACCTCCAAAGATTTATGCAGGGGCAGAGGGGAGAATTTGTCTCTTCCTGTTGTTGATGGAGAGAGATAGAGAGAAGAATTTTCAGCCTTGCACATGTGGGGATGTTAGGGTTGTCTTGCCCCGTGGAAATGGAAGCAAAAATAAGAGTTAGTTCCCTATAGCTATATGGGGAATGAGAAAAGAACAGTGCTAAAAGAGAATTGGGGGCAGCTAGATGGCATGTTGGATAGGGTTCCAGACCTGGACTCAGGGAGACTCATATTTCAGAGTTCAAATCTGGCCTCAGACACTTACTAGCTGCGTGACCCTGGGCAGGTCACTTAACCTTGTTAGCCTCAATTTTCTTATCTGTAAAATAAGCTGGGGAAGGAAATAGCAAACCACTCTAGTATCTTTGTCATGAAAACTCCAAATGGGGTCAAGAAGAGTCATAACATGATCGAACAACAAAGGAGAATGCATTGTGGTAGGAAAAGCCCTGAATAGGAGGCTGGAAGAACTGAATTCTAGTCCTTTTTCTCTGATCAGAAAATTATGTGACCTTGATCAAGTTGTTTAACCCCTCCGGGTCTCAGTTTCCTTTTTGGTCTAAATGAGGGGGTTAGAGTAGGTGATCTCTAAAGCTTCTTCTCTCTCTAATATTGAAATACTTATTTAGCATCTTTCTTCTAGAGAGGTAAAGGCAGTTACAAAAATGATTCACTTAATCTTCTTCACAATATTCTTATTAAACAAAATGGGGAGGAGGATTGGGTGGCAAATTTAGCAGAAGATAAATGAATAAAGGCTTGAAGAAATTGAGTGATTTGCCAAAAGTTATACAGAAAGGAAAGAGCTGGCACATGTCATCTCAATGTTTTGTAGGATTCTTACTGTACAAGACAACATTCACTGTATAACTTCTTAAGAAAGAAATCTGATCTTTTAGAGAAGTCACTGGATCAAAAGCAAGGGATATCAGTGATTTTTCATTTTATCATAGACATGTTGTCTCTATTTCCTCTCTTCTTATTCCTTCCTTAATTCTTGAATTGGGAAAAGTAGACAGTGGAGTAGCTTAACTTTCCTGTCCTTTACCCTCCACCATTTAGAAGTAAATGCTTTTATATTAATACTTTTTAGATTAAGTCAATAGCTATACCAGGAAAGTCAGTGAACAAAATAGGAATAAACCTAAAAATCTGAAATTTAAATGTATTACAAATATTTTAATTTAGGGATGCAGCCAGCTGGATCTTGCTCTCAAATAAAGAAATGAGTCCCTTAATGCTTCTAATTGAAGTAGGTTCCTTCAGGTTTTAAAGGGTTCTCCAAGAGCTTAGGACCTGCTGCTGATCCCACCAGTATCATAGGTCTTTAAAGATCACAGCATCCTAAATGTTGGGTCTTGTGTCTTTATTTATATATTAAGAGGTTTCTATCAGTTTTTCTTGTATTTAAGACCTATGCCATGAAAGATTCATGAGATCAGAGGCCAAATTGAGCAATTTGGGCATGTGGATATGAAAAAGAATATTATATGCCTACTAAGTGGGGAGGTATGCTGTGAGTGGCAGGCACAAAAGAAGAGATTTTTAATATTCTTAAATCCAGAATAGGAGATAGTAATGGGGAATCTTTGGGGTCAATGCTTGTTGAGCTCATAACTTTGTTTTAAACAATGGGGGTTAGTAGAGATTTAAGAATATTAAAATATCTTCATAATATTAATATTTAAATAATATTTAAATAATAAATAATATTAAAATAATATTAAAAAACTTTTCTTTATAAATTTTGAGTTACAAAATTTCTCCCTTTCTCTCATTTCTTCCCCACTCACTGAGAAGGCAAGAAATATGTCAATTATACATGTGAATTCATGTAAAACACAATTCCAAGTTAGTCATATTGAAAAAAAAGGAAGGAAAGAAAGAAAAGTAAAGAAGGTGATAAAATTATACTTTAGTTTATACCCAGGGGTTTCTCATATCTCTCTCTGAAGGTGGGTAGCATTTTNTTGTTGCAAGGTTTGGGTTTTTTTGGCTGCTGTTTTCAGAGTTAGTTCTGGGGTTCTGTAAGTTTTTTGTGCTTGTGTGATCCAGAGGAAGGTATAAACATTGCTCTCCTGTTCTATACTCTGGTATTTACTCAGGAATGGAATCTGCTCCCTTGTAGCCTGAAATGCTAGTGCTCTAGTGCTTCTCTTATTCCTGGAACTGGGACCATGTCCCTTATTCTCCTGCAGCCTCAAGCACTAGCTCTCAGCTCCACCTCGAAACTGGAACCAGAGTTCTTACTCCATTGTAATGGACCCCAAGTGTTCCATTCTGCCCTAGAACTGCAACCTGGAACTACTTATGATCAATAGAGTTGCCAGTGAGTGTCAGTTATAGCAAAGGGTCCCCTGTAATCTCTTTCTGATCATTTGTCTGACCCCTTTGCTTTCTCTGGACTGAGAACTTTGGAAACTGCTGCTGGTATCACTGCTGTTGCAACTGCTTCCAAGCCCACTTGTAGTGTTTCCCTCTGGACAAGTTTCTACCCTGGTGTCACATACTTTTCTTGATGACTTTCTAAGTTTCCTTTGGCAGTAAAAATATTTCTTCTCTGATCTTTTGTTGACTCCAATACTCTAGAATTTGATTTAAGGTATTACTTTAATATTATTTGGAAAGGAATGTTGAAAAAGTTTAGCTGGGTGGCTGTCTTTAATTTGACATCTTGCCTCTGCCCCTATTTTTTCCATCTTTGCCTTTAATTAGAGAGACTATGAGAGTAACTAATTATTGCTGAATTATATACATGGATTCTTTTGACAAATTCAAAGGCTGTTCCTCAGGTATCTCTCTTAAAAAAAACTTACCTATGACATAGGGACTCTGAATATAAACTTACAAATCTTTCCTTCCTAAAACTCTCTCCTTTGTTAATTCCCATTAATGATTAGAATCAAAGTATAGTTGTTAATAGTTCAGTGTCAAAGTGGTGGGATGTCTACAGTGCAGTGCCCCAGGGATCAAATGAGATAACATGTGCATAGTGTTTTGAAAACCTTAAAGTGTCCCATAAAAATGCTAGTTATCATCATCATCATCATCATCATCATCATTTGTATTTGATCTTATATTGTTTAATATTTCAGTGACTTAGATAAAAGATCAGATGACATGCTCATTAAATTTGCAGATGACACAAAGTCAGGAGGGATAGCTAACATACTGAACAACAGGGTCAGGATCTAAAAAGATCTTGATAATCTAATGCACTGAATTGAATCTAATAAGATGAGATTTCTTTGAAATAAATGTAAATTCATGAACTTGGATTAAAAAGCAAATCAATTTCCCAAGTACAAAGTGTGGGAGGCAGCAGTGGTTCTGAAAAAGATTTGAGACTTTTAGTGCATTGCTAGCTCCATATGAGTCAGCATGTGTAATGTGACAGTTAAAAAAGCTAATTCCACTTTGGGGCACATTAAGAGAGACTGAGTTTCCAAGTATAGGGAAGCTATATCCCAATATATTCTGCCTTTGTCAGAACTTATCTAGAATACTATTTTGAGCTCTAGATATCATTGTTGAGGAAGAATACTGATAAACTGGAGAGCATTGAGAGGAGGATAACTAAGCTAATGAAGGACTCTGAATCTATGTCATATGAAGATCACTTGAAAGAACTAAGTACATTTAATGTGGAGGAGGAAAGACTCATTAGGGACATGAAAGCTATGTCCAAGCATTTGAGGTGGTGTCCTGTGGGTTAAGAATTATATTTATTCTGTTAGAAGAACAACAGAAACCACCACCACAACAATTTAATAGCTAGAGTATAGGAATAAAATAAAATTTCCTTAAAATGATATATTTCACCAGTAAGTATTATTCGTAATGGGCATAAGCTTGAAGTCTTTCAAATAAAATCAGTGCTGAAGCAATGTCCATCATCACCATGATTATTCAATATTGTACTAGAAATACTAGCTATAACAATATGAGAAGAAAAAGTAAAGGAATAAGAGTAGGTAATGAGGAAACAAAACTATCACTCTTTTTGTAGATAATATGATAGTGTATTTAGAGAATCAATTAACAAACTAGTTGAAATGGTTAACTTTAGCAAAGTAGCAAGGCATAAAATAAAACCACATAAATAATTAGCATTTCTATATATTATCAACAAAGTCCAATAGCAAGAGATGGAAAGACAATTGGAAAAATGCCAGTTGCTTGTGTGTGTATGTATGTCAATATGCCTATATGTTCTAAAATATTTATAGTAGCTTTGTTTATGGTGGAAAAGCATTGGAAATTGAGAATTTGTCCATCAGTTGAGGAATGGTTGAGCAAGTTGTAGTATATGATTGTAATGGGATACTGCTGTGCTATAAGGAAAGGTGAGCAGGATGATTTCAAAAAATACAGAAAGATCTACATGAACTGATTCAAAGTGAACTGAGCAAAACTGAAGGAGTATTGTGCACAGCAGTAGAAATATTGTATGATTTTCAACTGTGAAATACATAACTATTCTCAGCACAATATAATGATTTTTGAGCCTACTCTGAAGAACTTCTGATGAAAAACTACTACTATACACCTTCAGAAAAAGAACTGATATAGTCTGAAGCAGATCAGAGCCTACTATTTTTACTTTATTTGTGTATGTGTGTGTGTATGTGTGCATGCATTTTTATTTTATATTGGTCTTCTTCTACAATATGACCAAAATGGAAATATGTTTTGGTTAATCACACATGTACAACCTAAATCAGATTGCTTACTATCTTAGGGAGTAGGAGGAAAAAGAGGGGAAGAAGAGAATTTGGATCTAAAAATTTTGTAAAACAAGTTAAAATTTGTTATTACATGTAATTGAGAAAAGAAGAAAATATTAATAAAATAAAATAAACTTCAAAAATTAAAAACAAAAACAAAAACATAATACCTAGCATTTATGTAATATTTTTAAGGTTGGAGAAGCAATTTAATATATTAACTCACTTGATCCTCACAATAGCTATGTGAGATAGGTGCTACTATTATTCTCATTTTATAGATGAAGAACAATGGTTGGAAGTTAGAATGAGGCAAATAGAAGCCTGATGTCGAGAAAATTTTTTAATAATTATAGGAATAAAAATGTCAAATGTACTATTTCAGGATTTTCCATCATTGATAGTCTTCAAAGAAAAGCTGAATGACTGACTGTGCTATAATGGGAATGCCTTTAGGGTATGGATTGCACTAGGGGATAAATGAAATCTTTTCCAATTGTATTCTATGATTATGAGACTGCACTGTCTTGATTTTCTTTTTCATTTTTTAACTCTCTCAACTTCATTTACTCTGACACTTTCTCTGATTCTTCTTTCTCCTCTTAATTGTGATTATTTTTCAAAGCTTAGACCTTGGCTTCCTTTCTTTCTTTCTTTATTCTGTCTCATTAAGGAAACTCCTTGAATGTTATGGTTTCAATGACCATCTCTTGATAAATTACTTTCATTTTCTGTTCCTCCAGGCTTGACTATATACAAAGGCCCACTTCTAAATCTTCATCTGCTTTCTTGACATTTAGCATCTCAAATTCAACACATCCAGACCTGAATTTATCATTATTCTCTCTCATATGACTCCTTTTCTTACCTTTCTTATTTCTATAAATATTAGTTACCATTCTATTCAATAACCAAGACTACAAACTAGGTTATCTTTGATTTCCCCTTCTTTTTTTACCTCCAATTTTATCCATTAATTTTGACTACTCATTAGATCTGATCAATGATTTTTCTCACTATTTCCCTAGCCTATCTTTTTTCATCTCCTTGCCTTTACCCTACGGAGGCTCTTTATCATTTCATATTCAAATTATTTCATAATTCAAGTTACTTATTATAGTAATTTACATTACTTTTCCTGTCCTTTGACAATCTGTACTACAGAAAAACATGGTTAATTTTCCTAAAATACCACTTTCAAATGGAATTGCTCTATTAAAAAAACCTTTGGTGATTCCATATTTCCCACAGGATATAGTCCAGACTAAGCCTGGCATTCAAAAACTCTCCATACTGTTCAAAATAGATTAGTTTTTATTCTTAAAATCTACAGATTTCCAGTATAGAATTCTCTAGTTCAATCAGGGTAAGCTCACCATTGCCATGAAAAAATCCTCCCTTTTTAAAAAGATTATTAAAATGATGAAATGAGATATTAATAATATTTTATAAATGTTTCCTTGAATATGGTAGGTACTACTTATTGAAGTAGATGTATTTACTGTTTTTCATTTTTAAAAAAATTTTAAAATATTATCACATATTGTATATTGTATAAAGTTTATTTCCTGAATAGCAGCAGCCCCTCTCAATGTGTAGCTGAATGTTACAACCAAGTTAGATACTCTTTGTGTTAGTATTTATTTAAAATCATATGTTATGAGCCCCGTTCTAATGTTTTCCTATGATTGGAGCAAACTAGAGGTTATATTAACTCACAGAAAGAGCAATAAATAAATTAGGATATGAGAGAGCGAGAGAGAGAGCGAGAGCGAGAGCGAGAGAGAGAGAGAGAGAAGATTTTATTCCTCTTCCCCTATACTACTTCTCTCTCTTTCCATCACACACACACACCTATAGGACTATAATTTCCCACAAATTCCCATGCTTGTGATGGGAAAAAAGCCCACTGACACAACTCAGATAGCTCACACTTTTGAGGTTGCTTCCCAACTGAAATACTCTTTTATTTTTGAAACTACTTGCTTTTCAGCTATTTTCTCATATAACTGCTCATATTATCTTCTGTGTTTCTTTTTCCACTGAGCTTTGATGTCAGCTGCTTGGTTGCTTTTCCCGTTAAACTGCTTTCTACTATTTTTTTTCCTCTGTCATTGCTACTAGAAAGCTTCTTCTCTGGCAGGAGGTAGGAAGGTGCATTAACAGTACTTTTGTGTGTCAGCTCCTAGCCTGATTTCTATGTATACCCTTTTGAGAATAATACTATCAGTCACACTCAGCCTATACACCACATCACTTCCATCTCAGTGAGGAGCTCTATAGGCTCATTTTATTGAGGTTGTGAGAGTAAATAACTCCTACCATGCCTGTGTGTACTAGTACCAAAGCTATGCACATTACTCTCAAGTTTCACTTTGATACACTGGAGGTCGGATGAGGAGTTGGTGATCATTTTTTTTTTTCTTTTGGATACACATAAATCACTGTTTATACTGATTTTTTTTCCCACTTAAGTCTTAGTTCAATGCTTTATTGTGTTATAGAAATGACTAGTTTTGTGAATGGACAGCAGGTAAGGGCAAGCTCCCTTAGAAAGGGGAGTTAGAAAACAAATTATAATAGTTAGAAAGGCTTCAAAAAGAGGCTTAGGGATTGTTTGTTTTTTGAAGATCAATCTGAGTAAATTACAGGAAGGTTCATCCCCAGAAATTTTGCCACCAGGAGATTAATAATTTTGGCCATTGCTATGTATAAAAATGTTTGCTGGGGTTTGAAGGAGCTGAGATTTGGAGGCACCCAAAGAGGGAGCACCTTATATCAATGAAAACCCATATTTTTCCAACTATGGAAGTAAATTTATTGTTTTGTTAAGGATTTACATCAAAGCAATCAATCAAGAAATATTTTGCTGACTACTTGTTATGTAACCTGAGTTAGTTAACTTGTGGGGTGCAAAAGGAAATATAGTCTTGATTTGAAATAAATCTGTTTTATTTACTGGTCTGTTTTCCAACTTAAACACTAAAATGACTGCCAACTCGTTAAAAGATCTACCTTCAGACTCAAAATATCTTCAGTCTCAAAATATAAAATTGAAGCATTTCATAAGAAAGAATTAAAAAGCAAACAAAACTAGACACACAAAGAGTAGTGGATAAAATCAGTAGGGGAATAACTAGAAAATCTGTTAACACTTTTGTGAACTCAGTTTAATTTAATAAACATTCATTAAGGGCTTATAATATTCAAGGTATAGGGGATACAAAGAAAAAATGAAAAATAGTATCAATCATCAGAGTTTAAATTTTACTCTTACTGGTTTGTTGAAGCCTTCCTTATTCCCACAGACAAGAATTAGCCCCTTTTTCTGAACTCAAAGCATATTATTTGTACTTCTATGTATTGCTTTTATTTTAACTTGTATTTTTAAAATGCCTTATCATTTCTATTAGATTGAAAGCTCCCAGAAGGCAGTGGATATATTTTTATATCTACCCTCTAATTAGGATAATTAATGTTTGAGGAATAAATGAATGCTCAAATGATTAGCTCTGTAGGGTATTTTGCTATGGTTTGAACAAAATCATTTTACTTACAATCACTTTTGAAAAGCTATGCAGAATGGAATAAAATACTATGATTCTCAAACTGCAAATTAGATGCCAATCTTCAAAATAGGTGGAGTAAGATGATCTTAGAAGTTATGGTCTAGATAATCTGATGTCAATTCTGTAGAAATAATGGATTGCATATTGAGAAAAAGAATCTGGAACTATACAAAGGCTAAGGAAATCATAAGCCATAAGCAGCATGGGTTTCTTCAGGGTAGATGATGCCAGGAAAATTAGATTGCTTTTGGGGGGATCGAATTATAAGATTACCAAGTAAAGGAAATACAGTGGATGTTATTTATTAGCATTTTCATAGAGTATTTGGTACAGACTTTGCAAAATTGTATTCTGTAATTTATTTTGAAAGTCAGTTTCAGTTGGCATTTATCAAAATATGTTGAATGCTTGCAGAAAAGCTATGAGAGGAGAAAAAGCAAGGTGTTTGATTTGGGGAGGCAATGTGGTTTAAATCTCTTTCTTTTAAATATTTTTATTACTTCTCTGGAAGAAAAAGTAAATGGAACATTAATGAAATTGGCAGTCAGATTCTACAGTAGTTTTGGAGATGTAGTAAACACCAGGAAGGGTTTAAAGAAGAAAAATCATTTCACACAGTAGATTTCAATGAATTAAAAACTCTGTCTCTGTCTCTGTCTGTCTCTCTGACTCTCTGTCTCTCTGCCTCTGTCTGTCTGTCTGTCTGTCTGTCTGTCTCTCTGTGTGTGTGTGTAAACAAAGAGAAAATTACTAAAACTTCAGATCCTTTGGACCCACCAGGACTGACAGAGAACAGCTCAAAGTTTAGTCCTGGTGGGGGGGGGGAGGTTGACCTGAAAAGAAAGGGGTCAAACTCCTTTTCAATATCTCTGGTTCTTTATGCACCCACTCCAGAACCCAGGGAAAATCAGGTAAAGAAAGCTTGGATTTAGCTCACTTCTAGGATCTCTTCTAGAGAGATTAAAATAGATGTATGATGTAGATGAGGTATAGAACAGTTATTTATCTTCTTCACAGAAAAGAAACACTTAAAACAGAAAAGATTCATAAGCATATTTTGACAAAGATGTAAAGCATTAAACAGCACCCTGTGATTCCTATTACACTCTCTTAGGAAGGTTGATAGTTTAGACATTAAAAGTGAATTTAGTAGGACATTACTGCCATTTTATAGGGTCCCGCTCATGAGAAACCTCAGAGAAAGAGTTCCATGTGATATATTTTGTTTTTCTATTATTTATTTATTGCATGTAATAATAATTTTCCACACAAGTTTCCCCAATTATATGATCAAACTTATCTCCCTTCTTCTCTTTCCCTTTCCCCTCCTGGTACTGGCAGGTGATTTGATTTGAGTTATACATGCATTATCATATGTCATATTTTATTTTGCTTTTTATTTTTTAGAATATTTTTCCATGGTTCCATGATTCATGTTCTTTCCCCCCACCCTCCCTGTAGCCAATGCACAATTCCACTGGGTTTTACATGTATCATTGATCAAGATATGTCATATATTTTAGAGAGAGGAACAAGAAAGCAAAAGGACAAGGAGTCTCACTCTTTTAAAGTCTTCTAAGTGGATGAATCTTCTGGCTTAGTGGTCAAGACTATTTTAACACATATCTTTAATCCTGTTGCTGTCACAGGGACTAGAGGGACCATTGTGTCATCTCTAAGTGTCAAGTCCTTCTGCATTGAACATATATCTTCCTAAGTGACCCCACCAGGGACTTGATGAATACTCTATGGGATGGACTGATCCATCTCCATGCAAACTCCATGGATGTCTACTAGACTAAGAATAAATATTTTTGGTTTGATCTTGTAGAATATTTTTGTTTAATTTGGAAATGAAAATGAATTTTTTGATTCTACCTGTAAGAGATAAGAAATTAACAGACCCCTATTGTGCTCCTGACTTACTATGTGACTTTGGACAAATCACTTAACTTATCCAGGACTCAATTTCCTCATTTAGTAAAATAACGAGTTTTAGCGATTCCCTAATGTTTCTCCATCCTCTACAATTTTATGATCTGTTTTATTACAAAAAATTGCTAGAGAACTTTAAGGACCATTGTGAAATCTAATTATTTTCATTTATTCCAATGCTATGATTAGGAAAGAAGCACTTAGCTTTGGGCCAGAAGAGAAAATAGAAATCAAGGCTATTACCAATTCTGTGAATTGCTTCTCTAGTGGTTCTCTTCTATCTCTAGGATCAAATATCAAATCTTCTGACATTTAAAAAATCATAACTTGGACCCTTTCCAATCCTCTTATATTTTATTCCTCTCTACCAATTCTAGTATCAAGCTACCCTGGCCTCCTTACTAGTCCTGGTACTCAATTGTGGGCATACATCCTGTCTACATGCCTTTGCTCTGGCTATTCCTCATGCTTGGAATGTTCTTCCTCGGGTTTCTTAGCTTCCTTGGCTTCTTTCAAGTCTCAGCTCAGATCTCACATTCTTCAGAAAACCTTTCTTTGTCCCTCCAGTTGCCAGTGGTTTCCCTTCTGAGATTATCTTCCATCTGCTCTGGATTTAATTATATATACCCAGTTATTAACATGTTCATCTCTCCCTTTAGAATGAAAGTTCCTTAAGGGCAGGGACTATTTTGCCTAAGTCCCTAGACCTTAAAAAAATGTTTTGGATGAATAAATGTTTAATAAATGCTTTTTGATTGATTGATCCATTGTTTGATTACTTCAGATGCCTAGTTGATAGAGTGCTGGACTTGGTCTCAGAAAAACCTGAGTTTAAATCCTGCCACAGACACTTATTAAATAGACAAGTCATTTAAACTCTCTTAGGCAAAGTTCTTTTGTCTGGAAAAATGGGGATAATAACTGCATTTGCCTCTCAGGGTTATTGTGAGGATTAAAAGTGATAACATATTTAAAGCTATTTACAAATTCTATTTAGACATTTATCTTTGTTTCATCTTTAGCTGCAATTTATCTAAATAATATATCTCAATGAAGTTTCAGTGAGGTCTCCAAGGTCAGAGTAATCCCATGATACATGAAGCAAGAGGGTTACAAGTTAATCATCTTTTATTATTGCCTAAATTTTAGGTTGTAGCAGAAAGAATTCAGATGAGATATAAAGATGTTCCTGACCCCTGGGATCATGAATAAGTGCATCTGGAGACAGCGAAATGCTATAAAAATCCCTACATACAGATGGTGAAGAAGGATAGACAACCGCAGACCCTCGTGGAAGGTAGCAGGATGACCACCAGCAGTCCCTTTTGGCCCTTGAGTAATGTGAAAACTATGACAGGCTAATCCTATGGGAACATGACTGAGAAATTCATTACGAGTGAATGAAGTTCTCATCCATATGATGTTATTAAATTGTTTTAGGGCAGTGGGGCACCACTTAGAGCTCTGGAAAGGTAATTAACCCTGGAACAATTTCTTTAGCACTCATGGGGGCACACTGTATCTCCACCTAATGTTTTCACAATGCCATTTCCAAACCCTGCTGTTTCGTTTGGCCTCAAACCGTTATCTCCTCATAAACCATCACCACTGTTGGAAAGAAAATATTTAAGGCAAACAAGTCTTCTAATGGTGGATCAGTGATCTTTGCACATGTTATAACGTATTTGAAAATAACCAAGGCTGGTAAGTCAAGAATTTGCAAAGAATTCTTAATTGAAGATTTCTTCTCTCCTTAACACCTTCATCTAGATTCCATTTCTTCTAGTCTTTAAGAAAGATAGCTTTGAAATCTGATAAACAACCTACCTCCCAATGGAGGTGATGGACTTAGGATGCAGAACTGGACATTACTGACATTCAAATTTGTTTTCACTCGACCATCCATATTTAATACAAGGGTTTTGTGGGAGAGAGAAAAGAGATTTTTGTAAAGTGAAAAAAATAATTTAATTTAAAAACATTTCTTTGTTCCTGAAATCATAGAAATTCAGAGCTTGAAGAGACCGTAGTGGCAAAAAGAAAAAGCAATCCAATATACAAAAAGCAGGCATCCTTTCTTTCCAAGTAACTTCTCCAAAAATAAAAAAAGATGCAATTTACAAACAACAAAATATTATTAGATTTGTGATGACCTTAAAAAATTTATGAAAGCTAGCAAAAAATTTCCTCCCCTTCCTTAAAAATGAAGCACTCCTCCTTTAACACAGTAAAACCAATGGAACAAGAGAAAGCAGGAAACAGATGGACTTTTAGCAGATGCCTTCTGTTCATTCTTCAGGGGACATGTCCAAGGATGGAGAAAATTTTTTTTCTTTCTAGAGGAGGGCACACACATCTCTTTGAAAACAGGTATCTATTTGACAATCAAGAAACATTTCTACCTTCAAGACTTTGCTCAAATTGTACCTTCTGCAGGAAGTCTTTCGAGGTTTCCCTCAGTCTCCTTCTCTATACCATTCCTAACTACTAGACTACTAATACTTTCCCTTCTGAGACTACTTTCCATATAGTTTGTATATTATCTTGTCTTTATCTTGTTGTTTGCATATTCCCCCCCCCCCATTAGAATACCACTCTCCTTTCCATCTGCTGCTCTGCCTGGTTTCAAGGAAATGTCTCTCCCAAGATAAGCTCAATTACTTCCAAATTCACTATCATGCTACTAACCCAAACTTTGATGGACAGCACCTCCCTCAGCCTCCTCTCCTCCTTATGCTTTCCTTTAGGAAGAGAAACAAGACTCTTAGCTCATTCCATTTTCCATCTGCTGCTCTGCCTGGTTTCAACCCCACAGAGCAAGATACTTCCACAAATCCTTTTTTTTCACCATCTGTAGGGACTTTCATAGCATTCCCCTGCCTCCAGATGCACTTATTCATACTCCCTGGGGTCAGGTCCCTGGTATTTCTGTCCCCTCCCCACACATACTTTCCTGTCTCCTTTTGTGTATTATCTACCACTTTAAATTGTAAGCTCCTAGAGGGCAGGGACTGGCTTTTTTTTATTCATTATATCCCCAGTGCTCTACAAAATGGTGCTTAGTAACTATTTATTGGTTTGGACCAGATTAGAATGTGAGCTCCTTGTGGAGACCAGGTTGTGCTTTTCTTTGTAAGCTCAGAACTCAGAAAAATGCCTGAAACACACCAAATGTTGAATAAAAGCTTGTTGACTGATTTACTAATCTACTGTCTGCTGGCTAATGGCCTGAGTGCAAAGAACATAAAGATGAAAATGAAACAGTCTCTATCTCATACTTTCAGCTTACTTTCAACTGGAAAATGGCCATTAGAAATACAGTCTTAATATTATTTATCTAATAATTAGTTAGAAAGAGTTAGAAAGTATAGAGTTAGAATAGAGTTAGAAAGGCACAGGTATGTATCAATGAATGTATAAATCCTAATTTTGGTACTTATCCATAATATATAAATACACATGCACATGTATAAGTATACATATATGTACACACATTTGTGTTTATATTTACATATGCAGCAGAAGGAATTCAGATTAGATATAAAAATATGACTAAGCAGATATAAAGCATCCCAAAAGAGGATCACTTGAGTAATTGGTTGGTTACCCTGGAGAATAGAAGATGGGAATAATTACAATTTTTGAAGTATTTGAAGGATTGTCCTATGAAAGAAGCAAATGGGCTCATTTTCATTGACCCCAGAAGATTTAGCTAGTAGCAATAAATGGGAGATACAAAGAGGCAAATTTTGACTGAATATAAAGAAGAAAAAATTCCTAATAATTCATTATCCAGAAATTGAATGGACTACTTCAGAGATACATTGAGAACTTCCCATCATTTGAGATGTTTATGCCAAAGCTGAAGCATCAATAGAGTATATTGTAGAGGGCATTCTCTTTCACATATGGGCTGGCTTAGATGATTCTTGCATTCCCTTTTAAACTCTGAATTTCTTGGATTATGTGAAAATCTAGATCTATAAGCCTTTCTCAATTCTTCACTCTCTTTAATACCACACTCTTCCATATCCACTCTATTTCCATTCCTGGCTCTGTTTCTGGACTTTGCCATTGGGCTTCAGCTTCAGTCTTACATTGTAAGTGTCCTCAGCATCTCTCACCCTTAAACATTCTTGTGCTGTGCATTTGCCTTTTCCCATTGGTATGTTCTTCCCATGGTCTCCATTTGGTTGATGTTCCCAAGCTGGACATCTTCCATTCTCCTCCTGGCTTTGCTTATCACTTTCCTAACTTTGACATCCTGCTCTTATGTGGGTATCACCTCTGCCTTTTCAGCTCTTCTTTTTAAATCATCTTCCTCTATTAGAATATATACTATTTGATAGAAAGAACTGGTTTTCTTTTTTTGCTAGAATTTGTATCCCAAAAGTTAGCATGATTCCTGGAACGCAGTAAATATTTAATAAATTTTTACCGCTTTGCCTTATTATATTGTTCCTCTCTCTCCTCTGATACAGACTCCATCCTGGGGCAGGCAGGTCCTTATCACCTCACACCAGAACTTATAGTTTAACAGACATTTAGTTGGTTTCCTGTCTCTCCCCACTCCAGTCCATATTTGACTCAGCTAGCTGCCAAAGTGTATATTTGACCATGTCACCTTCCACCCTTCAATAAATATTTATTACCATCCTATTACCTCCAGGATCGAATATAAAATCTATTGTTTGGCTTTTAAAGCCCTTCACAATTCATCCTATCAGAATTTTTAGTCTTTCAAGTTTTTACTTTAATCCACATATTCTATGATCTAATGACACTGGACTCCTTCCTATCTATGATCTCAGTGTTTATTCATACATATCTTATATGAAAGTTGCATGTAAGTTTTAATGTATCTTGCTAGAATGCATGTCAGCAACTTATATTAGAGCTTATCAAGGTCTGTGTAGCAGTTGATTCTTGACTTCGGAGTGAAAATTTGTAGCCATGACAAATTAAAAGAAGGGCAAAAATTCTATAATGTTATGTCATTTTTTCCACTGAAACATAAACAGGTGCCAGCATATCCTAGGCTTTCCCATCTCCATATCTGTAAAGTTGTTTCTTTTAAATTTATAGCCAAGATCTTCAAGTTGGAAGTTCTTATTCCATCATAATTCCAGAATCACTTTCCAAAATCTTTGAAATATGGTAACTTAGTCTCTATTTAAACATTTTCAAAGCTAAGAGCTCACTAACTTTCTTTTAAAAAATAATTTATTTTTTCTATTCCTCCTTCATTTGAAGAATAAAGAACAATAAAGCCCTTGCAATAAATATGTATAATCAAGTAAAACAAATTCTATATTGTCTCTATACAACAAAAATCTAAAGTCTCAATCTGTATCCTGAGCCCATTACCTCTCCATCAGGAGGTAGGAAGCATATTTATCATAAATCCTCTGAAATTATGGTTGGGCATTGTGTTTACCAGGTTTGGAAGTCTATCAAAGTCAGACATGTTTATGATGATGTTATTATATAAGCTGTTCTTACAGTTCTGCTCACTTCATTCTATATCATTTCTTGCAAGCCTCCTCATGGTTTTCTTTTTTAAAAATTCCTTACTTTCTATCTTGGAACCAATACTTTGTATTGGTTCCAAGATAGAAAAGTAAGGGGTAGACAATGGGGGTTAAGTGACTTGCCCAGGTTCATACAGCTAGGAAGGGTTCCAGCCTTTCTGTCTCTAGTCTGGTTCTCAATTCATTGAGCCACCTATTGCTCCTTCCTCATGGTTTTCTGAAATCATTCACTTTACCATTTCTTATAACAAAATAGCATTCCATCCACTTCCTATACTCTAAGTTGTTCAGTCATTCTTCCATTGATGGGCATCATCTAATTTTCTATTTTTTTGCCATTGCTAAAAGATCTACTTTTGTACAAATGGGCTGTTTCCCTCTTTCTTTGATTTTGATGGGATATAGACCAAGGACTGGTAGCACTGGATCACAGGTTATGAGGAGTTTGATAATTTGAGGGGTATAGTTCCAAACTGAGCAGCTATGAGGTATAGGGAATAAAGCACCAGGCCTAGAGTTAGGAAGACCTGAGTTCTAATGCAATTCCAGACATTTACTAGCTATGTGACTCCAGGCAAATCATTTAACCTTGTTTGTCTCAGTTAACTCACCTGTAAAATGAGCTAGATTAAGGAGATGCCAAACAATTTCAGTGTCTTTGCCAAGAAACATCCTAAAAGGGCTCCAAAGAGTCAACAACTCAAAAAGACTAAACAAGCACCACAGCAATTCCAAATTGTTTTCTAGAATGGTTTGACCAGTTCATATTTCTACAAAAGTGTATTTAACCTCTACTTGAGTACTTCTAGTAAAAGAGAGCTCACAACTTGATTTTCAAGATTTTATCTAGTTTTTATTTTCATCCTCACAAGGATGTTATGTAATATCTTACCTTACATATAATTAAATTTCATTTTTTCAATTATCCATAATGTAACTTTTTACCTTTTATATCCTTCCATTTTAAGAACAGAATATAAAAATATATTTATGTATGTTTGAATGTATGTATTTTCCCCTAAAAGTTACAAGCTAACTCCTAACTGATCTGCTTGCATGTATCAATGGAGATGTTAAGTGGTCTTCATGAAGGATCTGTAATAGTTCAATATTTGGGACAGCACACATTATTTTTAATCTAGATTTAGTTATCAAGATCCTTATTTGGTTTGAGGAGATTATGGGATATTCCCATCCTAAAACTTTTAGTAATCAATAAATAAGAACCACAATGAAATTTTAGATTTCCTATATTTTTCAGCAGTTGTAATCAATAGATGTCATCCATTATTGAATATTCTGTGCGAATTTCCTGTTTTTTACTAATGTCCTTGTCAAAGATGCCCCCATTTATGCAGATGACTCAGAGATTTTGTAAAGATGAGAGAGTAGGCATATATATATATTTACATATATAGATATATATATAGAGAGAGGTTAGTAGTTGTTCTCTGATAACCCTTTTTAGTTATTAATATGGATAGAGTTCATTTTCATTCTTTTAGAATCATTCTTTCAGAAACCTTGCATATTGATCACTTAGTGTTTTTACATTGCATTAATTCAAATGTTTTCTGAGTAATCTATTTTCTGTTCTGTTTTGGTTTCCTTATTTTAACAATTATTTGACATCATTTAATATCTGGATGAAAATATCATCATCAATGTCATTACTGTTGTCCATTTCACATTAAAAATTTTAAGTAGTTTTCCCTCAAGTAATTCAGCTACTATTATTCTCATTTTACAATTGAGAAAACTCAGGCAGACAGAGGTTAAATGACTTGCCCAGGGTCATACTATTAGTAAGTACTAACTCCGGATTTGAATTTAGGTCTTTCCAACAGCATTCCAATCACACTGTCACTTAGCATGTGCTCACAAATGTGGCATTAGAATATAAATGTGGTGATTCCATTATCCCTGATAGAGAAAACAGTTTCTTAAAAAAAAAGAATTATTGTGTACTGGTTATGGAAAGCATAAAATAACATCACAATGAATGAATTAGACATTTTAACAGATAGAAGAGACATTACCAACATGGGAGTTATACTATAACATCTCATGAAAAAAGATAATGGATGTTTTGAACAACATCATTTTATAAAAGCAGAGAGAAGGGATAGAAGGTAAAGCCAGTCTTATTTTTTTAAACCTTTACCTTCAGTCTTAGAATACATAGTAAATATTGGTTCCAAGGCAGAAGAACAGTAAGGGCTAGACAATTGGAGTTGTGACTTGCCCAGCTAGGAAATATCTGAGGATACATTTGAACCCAGGATCTCCCACCTCTAGACTTGGGTCTCTATCCACTGAGCCATTTAGCTGACTTGGGTAAAACTAGTCTTAAGAAAGCTTGACAAATTATCCAACTAAGCAAAGTCATTTCAAGAGCACTCAAGATAAAACTGGAGAGGGCAACAAACAGAAGAGACAATGGAAGAGATTCGCAAAAGCCATTTTATTAATTTAAATACACACACACACACACACAAGAGCTAGGCTGTAAAATTCTAAGTAGAGGAATTTATATTTGACTCTAGATCGATAGGGAGTCACTAGACTTCATTAGATAGGGAAGGGACATGGTCAGACCTGTGCTTTGGAAAAATCATTTCCCACCCCAGAAATGGAGAGGACAGCTGGATTCCCTTTTGGGGCTAGCTAAGGGGAACACATTATGATTTGAAATAGGTCCTGCTGGTTGAAAGACCATTTCATTTGTTGGCTTGCAGCAGTTCATTCAATACATGGAAAGAAGAGGTGAAGAAACACATGGGAATCACATTCTTGACACAGGAGTCAACTGTAGAATCCATTTGGACTTCCTGGCATGTGTTCAATATTCTGTATTCATTTATATAACTTAGCTTTTTGAAAAAAACTCAAGGGAAAAAAGGAGCCTGGGTCAAGAACTATGGATGAAGTAACCTTTACCTAGAGTGTAAAACCCCAGAAGGAAGGGGATTTAAGTACCAGAATGAGAAAAAAACAAACAAAAAGCCAAGTGACAACATCTTTGCCAGCCTGCCTTGTCTCCCTTGGCAATGCAAGCTTTACTGGGTGACAAATACCATGCCTTTAATACATGCCACACAGTCCTCAAAATAGCATCTCGGACGTGTTGGCATTCAAATACTAATTGATGCTGGTGTTGATGGCTGTAGGGATGTGCCTGAAGAATGTTGGAATTCTCTTGTGACCTTGGCAATGGGGAGAATTCCAAGAAGGGGGTGCTTGTTGGGGAGAGGACATATTTAGATATGTTTTAATCAGTAGTAATCATAGCTGGGCTATATTTTAATTACAAAATGCAGATCGGTTGATTCCTAATGACAATGTTTCTCACCACATGAATGCTCAGCATCTGGAAAGGTGCATGAAAGTCTTTTTCTGAGCTACTACCTAAAGATCCCCAAGAAACATTGTGGTAATTAAATGGAATTTAATTAATCCCATGAAATAATTAAAAAATAATCCCATTAAATAATTAACAAATTAAATAGGTGGCACTCTGAACAATAGCTAAATGTTATGACTGCATAAACCTTTGTCTGAACTAAAAGTAACCACCACAAAAAAAACAAACAAAAAAACAAGAACAAAATGAAACAAAAAACCTTTGAGAGCTCCCCAAGCTAAGTATGACTAGGTCACTTCTGTCAACAAGTGACCCTTAAATGCAATTTATTGTGTCTTGCTTTGGGGTGAACTGAGGGGAAAATAGGCCAGAGTAGACGTATGGAAAAAGAGATCTTTCTCTAAAATGAGAAACCCCAGAAAGAAGGGCGAATGGAAAGGGTTCCTGGGACTAGTCCAGGGTTTTCTTCGAAAGCTGCAGAAATTCAAGACTTTGCCACAACTCTGCTATTAAGTCATCCCACAAACCAAACCCCTCTATAGCAATTCTCCACAATACTACTCAGCCTTCTAGTCCCACGTTTCAGAAAAAGGAAAATTAATAAGGTCTTACTGTAAATCTAATGACCTGCTTTCAATTATTGGGCATTTTACTTCTTCCCCTCCTACCCCATTCCCACATTTAACCCTCTTTCTGGGAACACCTGGTAACAGAAATTATGATATACTAGGAGAAAGGGCTATCTTTGCAGCATGCCTGAAGGCAAGGCTAATGGCTAGGTTGGTTATGTAATGCCTATAGGGCATCATGAACATTCTATGTTTCTGGAATCAGATCCTGGAAGCTTCTTTTATTCCCAGTGTGATCATAAAGCCTAAATAGGGCTGGGGATGGATGTGTGTGTAGCATGGGGGGTTTGTACAATGACAGACCTAAAGCACGGAGGAAATAGAAAGGAAATAAAAAAGACCTATTAGCAAAAGTGCTACAAAATTTGATTAACTACTCTGGGCATTTAACAGGACATGATGTTAAATTTAAATCAACATACATTTCCTAGGATCTAAGATTTAGAGGTAGAAAGGACCTGAGGCATCATTGAGTTCAAGCCCCTTCATATATACATACACACATATATACATACTATAGGTGGAGTTCATAGGAGTGAGAAACACACGAGGGAGGGATGGGTGAAATGACTAATCACTCCGGTTTTTATTAAGCAAGATAGTCCTTGTTGTCCAAGAGTTCATATTCTAATGGGAAAGGCAATACATTTAAGGGAAGTTAATGATAAGGAAGAGGCCAAATCTATCTCAATATAAACATAGATCAGCAATTGTTCTGGAATGTATAGTCTTAGATAGTTTCCTGAGCAATTGAAAATTAATAAATAGCAAAAGAGTAAAAATTGAACCTGTATAAAAGACAACTGTATAAATAATAAAATCTTACATTTGCATAGCATTCCATGTGCATAGTTTTATTGGAGGGTTCTAACAATTCTATGAAATATGGTCAATGATATTATTAGCCCTAATAACAGATGAAGAAACTGAGGCTGGGAAAAATTAAGGGAATCATTCCATGGTCACAGAGTTAATGAAGGATCAGAGGGAAGATTTGAACCCAAGTCTTTGGGACTTCAAACTCAATGATTTATATACTATATCATGCTATTCTACAAGGTTGGCATTATCAAAAGTTGCCTATGTCTGTTTTCAGGGAAAAGGCTAGAGCAGAAGCCCATTTCCCCATCATTTTTTTGGCTCATGAGTCTAGGTTAGAATCTGGATCCTATAAAAATCTTTCAATTCCACCAAGGCATTCTGGGTCATCATTCTATAGTTTGGGATTGTGTTTCACAGTGATACCTGAGACTTATTAGACCAGGAAGCAAAAGAGTTGGCACATATTTTTACCAGAGTTAAGTTTGGCTGGCAATAAAAGGATCAAATTAATTTTTTTCCTTTCAATAGGGTAGATATTTTAAAAATGGAATATTATTATTAACAACTGTGGCTGCATTGAGTATGTATTTCCTACCTACCTAGGATATCCCTGTCATTGGTCTTCACTGGTTAAAAAGAAGTCTATAAAAATGTGAGATCAGGATTTCCTGCTTGCAAAGTTTTGGCTTCTTATCACCTACTTTGATTTTTCCATTGATCAAATCAATTGGAAGACTGCCAGGCAGAGCTCTGCTTCACTTGGTGTTGTATGAACAGAAATCCTAGTTATCTGAATTCTATTTTGTGAAAAATTCAAACTATTTGCTTAAGAGTCTATTCTGTTATTATTTATTTCTCTCAATTTTTAAATTAAGATGCTGACATTGATCCACCCAATGCTTTATTGACAGGTAACAGTCACCCTGAAAGCTACTCTGCATTCAGTGCTTCAGTGGTAGAAGTAGAGAGGAAATACAGCCTGACTGAACTAAAGAGAAGTCAATCTTCTGATTTCTACTACCCAGAAAATCACTGCCATTTACCAATCGACATCCCCACTTCATCATGATTACTATTTCAGAAGCAGTTACACTCCAAACGTAGAAAATCCATAGTGGAGGCTTCCAAAAATTACATGTGTTTCTTCTTAGTTACACTTCTCATAATTCTAATTAAGAACTCACTGATTAACCCCAGAGCAAAGCTGATGAGAAAATCTTACTTCTATTAGCCTACATCACTCTAAAAAGAGAAAGGAGAGAAGCCTAGATCATTGGAGCAACTTACTCAAAAGTGTTACCTCTCAGGATGTGTCTACACCAATCCACTGGACTAATCTGTTTCACTGAAGTGACTCTGGGCAACTTACTTATGCTGGTGATTACTGGGGGAGCAATAACTGATCTTGATGTAAACCCCCTTCTAGAAAGAGTTGCAGATTCCATATTGTGATAGTAAATCTAAATTTGAGCCTGGTCAGGAACCGGAGTTCATTGAGTTTATCAGATATGAGGGAGTAAGATGGTAGCAAGGAGTTAGCGGCTGAAGCAGGATTTTGAGTGGAAGTATATTTGGAGATAAGGAAGAACATAATTAGAAATGTTTGTGAAATGATTTAATCTGAATCAAAACTGAGCCCTTTTATTATGGGGGTTAGTGGGGCTGAGGCTTTCCCATTGATTTGTTCTGAGTTGGTGGCCTTTGAACAAGCCAGTACCCCCCCCCCCAAGTCTTTAGGATAGGTAATCTGTGGAAATGAACAATGATAAATCAGCCCAATGATTACGTGACTGACTTGAATTAATTAATCAGTTCCTATTGTGTTTTGCATTAGAAAAATCCTTGAAAACATGAAATATTTTTGGGTCAAGTGCCCCTTTGATAGTCTAATAAAACTGATGGATCCCTTTTGAAAATAGTTTTTAAATGTATAAAATAAATATGTAGGATCATAAATGAAATCAATACTATTAGCATAATTATAATGATCTTACCATCCATCCATCTGTATCTATCCATCAAATTCATGGACTCCAGGGTAAGGATCCCTGCAAAAAATATATATTCTGATCAGGAGGAAATATCATGTGTTTCACCAGGTTGAATCCCTCAAACCAATTATTTAATAAATAGATTTTCATGATCATTTTATTCAACAAATAGTCAACATTTATTTTGTAAAGAGTTTTAATAAATAACAACCATCATTTACAGAGAGTGATCAATATGCTCTTGAGATGAATGAGAAGTTATCCTAAGCTTTGAAATAGGTTCCATTCCAGAACTTGCCTCTGTTTCTATAAGGTCAAATTTCTTAGCCATCTCCTTAGAGTGGGTTGGCATTTCTCTGTTTCTATGTATTTCTTATTAGGCTAGTTCCTATAATAGATGCTATTGAATGAATGCATTAATAATATTAGAAGTGGAAAGGACTTCAGAAATATCGAAGTGTAAAGCCTTCACATTAAATGAAGGAACTGAAGTTCAGAGAAGTTAAATGAATTACCCACAATCATAAATCTTGTGCTAAATCTTGGACCAGTGCCAATAGCCTCTGACTTCTGTGTTCTTTCTATTATGTCATACTACCTTATACTTCTATTTCTATTGACACCCTTCCCAGATGGTGATCAAAAAAGAAGGTATCAACTTTTTTTCATTTGACACAAGACTTAGGAAATAAATGAGAACATCAGTAATGCTCTTGATGTCCTCAGGATCTATGCTTTGGGATCACATCATAGCTATATAATAAGGAGAGAATTGTATTTATTTCAGCATTGCATTTATTTATTATATTGTATTTATTTCAGCAACAAAACTAAAGTTTATGAAAGATAGACTTTGAGCCAATTTAATTTATATTGAGGTTCCACTGTTTACTAGAAATTACTCCTTGGATTGTCTACCCTTTTCATTCCAGACTCTCGATGCACTAGAGATTCATGAGGGTAGGTTATGGAGTAGATGACATGGAAATTAGGAGTATCTATGATCATTGGGACTAAGAGGGCATAAAGAAAAAGTGGAAAGACAACATTTATCACCAATAGAGGGTAGCTAACATGATGGTAATTTCTCTTAGATTATATCTCTATTTTTAAGATAAATTGTATTGATTATAGAAACTTCACACCATCTTCCACTTTTGATCTTTTTATTTTTTTTTCTTGTAGTTCATATTGTATGGCTCTAGTTTTTAATTCTCTATCCTTCATTCTCACTATCTTTTTTTTCATTCCAAGTGTCTACTGTATCATTTGAGTTTTCTTGCTACTTTTGTAAGGCATTAATACTTTCAAGATTTTCATTGAGAGATTTAATTTTATTCCTTTCCTCTTCCTTTGGTTCTTGCATTAGACTTTCCAACCAATCTCAGGATTTGTGTGGTCATTCATATTCTCTTTTGTCAGATTTTCCATACTGAATGTAATTACTTTCTTCTGGAGATCTCTCCTATTATTCTTTTACTTTATGGCATTTCTCTATTGTATTAAGTTTTTTTTTTTTTTTNCATTTTTATTATTATGAGAATGTAGTTTCTTCCTATACACCTTGACTTAAATGGTTGTTGGAAAAGAAAGCCTCATAGAGAGTTTAGACAGATCAACTATGGATTAATGGAAAGGAGTGCTAGAACCAGCTCTAACTGGATTGCAAGAGTCCACTGTTAAGTTTTCAGTGTGACCATTCCTACCTCAAAAATTGGCATTGCTGCCAATGAGGTCTTAATTTATTGTTTTGTTAACTTCTAGTTTTTTATTTACATTTTAAATTTATTTCTATTTTTTTTAAAATAGGTATATTTTTATTTTATTTTTATAAATTTAATTTGTATTTATATTGTAAACTTATTTAAATTTATATTATTTATATTTTTATTTTTAAGTATTACTATTGCAGATTAAACTTAAAAGTGTATTGCATACTTTTTTTAAAAAACAAAACCTTACCTTGTGAATTGATTCTAAGGCAGAAAAGTAGTAAGCGTTAGGTAGTGGGGGTTAAGTGACTTGCCCAGAGTCACACAGCTAGAAATGAACTGCATACTTTTCAAATAGACATTTGTTCACCATTTACCAATACATCCTTATATTGCTCGATGAACATTGCTTTAAGTTCAGCAGGAGTGCAATAGAGGGCTCAAGGAGTCAAGTCATCACCAGATTGGAGGTCTAGTGCCTATGGGATAATGATAAGAATAAGAATAATGGGCATTTATACAGTGCTTTAAGGTCTGTAAAATGTGTTCTATCCATTATTTAATTTGAGTCTTATAATAGCCCAGGAAAATAGAAAGAATGTTGGGTTTGCTGCTGATTTACCTAATGCTTTTGCCTACTCCAATCTCCAATCCATTCTTCATTGAGCTGTTAAAGTGATTTTTTAAAAATGGAAGTCCAGCAGCCTCCTATTTTAGATTGAATAAAAAGCCCTCTGTTTGGCATTTAAAGCTTTTCATGACCTGGCTCCTTCCTACCTTTCTAGTTGAAATTTATCTCTTTCACACCCATTAAGATCCAGTTAAATTGGTATATTTGCTATTCCTCACAGGTGGCACTCCAAATTCCTGTCTTTCATATGGGTTGTCCATTCTACCTAGAATATCTTCCTTCTTCTCTCTCTCTGAATTTCCCTGGCTTTCTACAAGTGTGATGTCTTTCCAAGTCCTTCCCCCCACTTCCATCCCCTCTCTTTCCTCTCTGAAATTACCTACCATTTACTTGCCTCATATTTTGTACCTAGTTATTTCTCTATTTGCTTTCCTCTTTAGAATGTGAGCTGCTTGAGATTAGGGAATGTTTTTGTCTTTTGTCTACCTCTAGCTCTTAGCATGGTACTTAGTACACACTAAGACTGACCAGCAGAGAGTAGGATTCAAATCTTGCCTTTGCTATTTCCTCATTGTGTAACCATGGGCAAATTATTTAATAGCTCTGATTCCAGGTTTTTCATCTCCTCATTCAAAATGGAGACAATAATGCCATTAATACTTACTTCATAAATATATAACTATATAACTGTAACTGCATATATATTTATAAAGGGCTTCACAAACCTAAAGGTCTAATATTTTTATTATAATGGAACTAGTCCAGAGATTTAAGAATTTAGTAGCTATAAGTTTCTTTGTGCTTGGTAATGGCACGCTCATCATTGCTAGACTTCCCAGATGCACAGCTGGTAAAATAGTCATGGTGGGAAAAATCAGTGATGATGGTATTATTTGGCCCAGATCCCCAAATTATAATACCACAGGAAGGGAGAACTGGAGGCTCCCCATTTCTGTTTTCTTCCCTCCTACTCCCTTATTGCATTCTGAGAAATCTTAGACTGGTCTTCTCTTGGTGAGCCTGGCCCCCAATTCAGACATCGACTCCAAGACCACAGCAGCTTACAGAACTGAAGGACCAATTGAGGAGGGGGGCTCATCCATGAACAAACAAGCATCTCCCCCAACCCCTCCACCATGCGTCTTGTCGGAGACTCGAGAGGCTTCCAAAGGCACGCGGAAGGGTGTGTTCTGTCCAATGAAGACGAAGTCAGGGATTCGGGGCTCAGAGCTGTCTTTAATTGAAATGCTGCCTACTGGAAAGGCATAGCCGAGTAAGTGTGTGGGTATGTCTGTGGCATCTGCGTGTGGGTCTTTGTATGTGTGTGGGTGTGAGAATGGGAGCACATGTGTCATCTTTAAGGGAAGGCGTCAAAGACGAGGGCTGGGCTGGCTGCAGGAAAATGTTTTTTTTCTTGTCTGCACTCCCATTTGTTTTTAGGTGCACATGTGGCTTCTCCGTGGGTGTGCCAGTGGTGTCTGGGCTTGGGTTCCTCTTCTGTGTGCATGTGGGAGTGCTGGAGAAAGAATTAACTTCTTGGTAGCCTTTTCAGGGTTTCACTCAGGGTCCAAGGCTTAAACTGAAAGTGATGTCTGGAGCAGACACGAAACTTATTATTGACATCCTTCCAAGAAGCATGGAAAATATAGACAAGGACAGGGAACACATGTAGCCCATATGCCCTGCCTCTTGGCTCCCCAGCCCCCTGTATTTGGTGGGTTGGTTGGTTTTTTCATGGTTAAGGTTCTGTGGGTTTCAGCCCAGAATATAACCAAATTGGAAAATTGCCTTCCTAGTTTCTGTCTCCCAACATGACAAAGTAAAGACTCAGGTGGCTTAGAGTGGACTGGGTCTAGAAGAAGAGATTGAGAATTCTGACACCTAGAGATAGTGAAGAATCTTTGTCCTTTACACTGTTCTAGTCTTTGGGGGATGAGGTGATGTAGAAAGCATTAGGAGGGAGACAGAGCAGGAATGATAATCATTAATTCAGCAACAGACTTTAGGATTTTCAATAATTTTCAATATTTTAATTAATTTATTAATAAGCTTGTCTACTGATTTGTATTGGTTCAGGGAGTTTCATCATTTGGAGTTCCCTACCTCTGTGAAATCACAGGTTTATACTTTAAGAAAAAATAATTTAAATATTTTATTTAGAAATATAGTATATGTAATTCAGATGATATACTTTTAGGATCCTCAGGGACTTAAAATATATAGATGCAATAAACATGCAAACATGAAAATTTGGTTTCATGTGCAAGAAGCTCAAAGCATTTCTCAGATTAGATAAATAAAACATTTATTAAAAGCTTACTATGTACCAGACCTTGTCATAAGCAATAAGGACCCAAGTACAGACAAGCAAGACAGTCCCTATTCTCAAAGAGCTTGCGTCACAAAAGGGGAAGACAATATATTAAAGAGAATTTGAATGCATTTAGTCAGTATTGGATTATTTTAGTGAAATGGGTTGATGGGAAAATACCCATAATAGATTTCACTGGATGGAACTTTTAGGGGCAAGACTTTCAAAGCTTGGTGAGGTCCTTAATGATATCACTGTGGAGTCTCTTTTTCCTATCCCTCTCTCCAGAAAATGAAGATCATTTTAAAGGCAAAAAAAAAAAAAAATCTGGATGTCTAAGGGTAGAATGGCCCCCTGGGATCAACATCAGATTGGGTTTCTACTGTCACTTTCTATTTTCTAGGGAATGGAGATTCAGTAGAGGGAATGAGGAGACAATGTAGAGATAAGTCCTGGACTCAGAAGACTTGGGTTCAAATACTATTTCAGATATTTAGTAGCTATGTGGTTCTGAATAAGTCATATAAACTCTTTGGGTTTCCATTTTCTGATCTGAAAATGAGATGGCAGGTCTAAATGACCTCAACAATTCCCTCTAGTTTTAGAACTATGAATCCATGAGCTCTGATCCTCAGTTTCGTGTTCTATAAAATGAGGTAATTGGGCTAAATGCTACTCATGTCCCTTCCAGTTCCCCTCTATGATCTCCAAAAACATTTTTCTTACTACTTCTTTATTAACCTAATAGAACATTTTGGAAAATATCCATAAGCATTACTCTATGCATTGTTATTAAACATATTTTTGAAAAAAGTTAAGAAGTTTGTATAAACTCCTTTATAGTTTAGTTTCAGCAACAGTGCTCTGGTGCTCTAGTTTTTATTCCTCAGAAACTTGTCATTTTCTTCTTTTGTCCTCCTTGTCAGTTGATATGTTTAAAGTAGAATGTCAAAAGTTGCTTTAATTTATATTTTTCTAATTATTAATAGAATATTTTTCCATACGATTGTCAATACTTTAAATTTCTTTAAAAATTGTTCTTTTGTATCTTTGATCATTTATTTTTTGGACATTGCACTTAATCTTATTAATTTGAATGAGTTCCTGATATATCCATTTTGTAAAGAAGTTTTTTCTCTGCTATCTATTTCCTTTCTAATTTTTGTTGTATTGGATTTGTTTGTGAGAAATCTTTTAAATTTTGTCTAATCTAGCTGCGTAACTCTGGGCAATATTTGCCTCAAAAATTTTTATATAATCAAAATTGTTTATTTTGTCTCAAATGTTCCTTTCTATTACTTGTGAAGTCATGAATTTTTTAACTACCCATAGACATAAAAGGTAATTTCTTCCTTGCTTTCCTAATTTGTTTATGATGTAACCTTTATACTTAGACCATGTATATATATGGTATGAGGTACTGGCCTAAATTTAATTTCTGCTGGACTGCTGTCCAATTTTCCCAGAATTTTTGTCAAATAGTGAGAACTTACCTCAATTACCAGAGTCTTTAGGTTTATCAAAAAACTATGATTGTTTGTTTCTGTATTTTATGTATCTAATCTCTTAAAATCTTGATCAATTTATCTATTTTTAAACCATATGAAATTGTTTTAATGATCACTATTTGTAGTATATGTTGAGATCTGGTATTGATAGACCTCCCCTTCCTTCCCACTTTTTTGCAGTCTTACCTCAAGCATTGTTTTGAACAAAGGACTTTATAAACTGTAAAGCACATGTTAAAAGCACTAGTTAATAACTAATAAAAACTAGTATTATCTTATTATTAATATATAAGATTTACTTAAGGGTGGCTACATCTGCATCCAATTTGCCAATTTGGTGGTGTAGAAAATACAACGGCAGAAAATGTAAGGGAAAATTCTTAGCAATTTTCTCCCTGCTTCTATGGTAATTATATGTGACTCCAGTACTTGGCAGTTCAGAACAAAACTCTTGAAATTTCCTAACTTTAAGCTCAGTCTCCTTACCAATATATAAGGAGATTAGGTAGATAAAGCATTTACTAAGGACTTACTACTTGCCAGCCCCTGGCCTAAGCAATAAGGACCTAAATACAGACAAGCAAGACAATCCCTACTCTCGAAAAGCTTACATCACAAAAGGGGAAGACAATATTGTAAAAGAGAGTGTAAAAGCTGGGGAGAAAGGCCATGGTGTGAAGATGGCCAAGAAATGTCGTGGAGGCCTGGGTCTAGGCAAGATTAGGAGGAAGTCTATTTATTACAGTTCAGATGATAGTCTAAGGTTTTGGTTGTTGGGTTTTTTTTTTTATGGAGTTGGGAAGAGAGAAGAGGACAATAATTATAATCTAAACAGCATGTTGTGGAGTTGTTAAGGAAATGACTTGATGTGCTCTAAGGTCTCTTTCAACTTGAAAGTTATTATTTATTATCCAATCAGTATATCTCTCCTCTTCAGTAATCCTCTTGAGTTCCTTCATCTTGCTAAAAGTTCTAGAAAAAAAACATGTCTGTAATGGTCTTTGCTAAAAAGACCTGGAGTAGTAGAGGAAAACAATGGAAAAGAAATGAGAGCTATGGAAGAAATAAAAGAAGAGAATTAACAGCTTGAAATGAGTTACAAAACCTTTCTCCAAAAAATAGCCCTGTGAAAATTAGAACTGAAGAAATAGAAGCTAAAGACTCCATGAAATATCAAGAAATATTAAAAGAAACTCAAAAGGCAAGATGAGAAGTGTTAGAGGGGATGTGGAAAGGTAGGGACATTGATACATTATTGGTAGAAATGTGAACTGATCCAACTATTTTGGAGAGCAATCTGGAATTATACTCAAAGAGTTATAAAACTGTGTATATCTTTTGACCTAGTAATATTACCATTAGGTTTATTTTCTAAGGTGGTCAATGAAAAAGGAAAATACATAAAACTATATTTTCTAAAGTATTTATAGCAGCTCTTTTTTTGTGGTAGCAAAGAACAGGAAACTGAAGGGATGTCCTCAATTTGGGAATGGCTGAACAAGTTGTGGTAAATGATTGTAATGGAATATTATTGTACTGGATGAAATGACAAACAAGATGATCTCAAAAAACCTACAAGGACTTAAATGAAGCATTGCCAAGTGAAGTGAGCAGAACCAGGACAACAATATACACGGTAACAACAATAATGTATGATGATCAACTATGAATGACTTAACTATTATCAACATGGCAAGGATCTAGGACAACTCCAAGGGACTCATGATGAAAAAGGATATTCATCACCATAAAAAGAATAGATGGAGTCCAAATGCATATTGAAACATATCATTCCTCACTATATTTCCTCCATGAATTTCTCTCTAGTTTAATTAATACCTGTCTTGTTTTACAACATAACAGAGAAATATGTATTATATTATAATATATGTGCAATCTATATCATATTACTGATCTTCTTGGGGAGGAGAGAGGGATGGAAAGGAAGGAAAAAATGTGACATAATTCATAGTTAATGTGAAAATTTGTTTCTTCTTGAAAAGCACATTTATTATAATTTATTACATATTTATAGCAAATCCTGTGCATTTTATAATTTTGTTATATATTATATATGAAAAATAACATAAAATGTAATTTAAATAAGTTATATATAATAGGGATTTATGATTTCACATATAGTCTTCTTTTGCAGCTCTTTGTATATGGGCAAATTTATGTTTGTCAAGATCATAATAAAAAATGTTTTTGGAAGAGAAAAAAAATCAAAAGATTGAAGAAATAGAAAAAAGTCAGATATCCCATAGCAAATACAACTCATCTAGATAAAGAGATTATTAAAGAAAGAGAAATAGTTTAAGGATAATTAAAATACCCAAAGGCCATGATAAAATAGAACCCATAAATCATATTTTAAGAAAGCATTAAAAAGTCCTAATGCTTTCTTAAAATATGATTTATGGGTTCTTAGACAAGAAGGTTAAGTAGAAATTGAAAGAATCCACCAATAATCACTGAAAGAAACCCAAAAATGATAACTCTCAAGAATATTATAGCTAAAATCTAAAACACATAGATCAAATAAAAATACTGAAAGTATTTCATATGCAACAAAAAAGTAGAAATATTAAATACACATTTTATTGATCAGAATATACTCAAATTATATTAAATAAGTGATTTTTTAATCAAAGATTAAAATTTATTAAAAATTAAATAATGTAATATTAAAGAATAGTAGTTGGGTGCAAGAACATGCCATGGAAACAATCAATAATTTCATTAAAGATAATGACAATAATGAGACAACATAACTTTTTGGGGATGTAGTCAAAGTAGTACTAAGGGGAAATTTTATATCTCCAAACACTTTTGTCAATAAAAGACAGAAAAAGTAATTAAATGAATTGGGCATGCAACTAAAAACAAAAACAGAAAAAAAATTTAAAAATCATCAAACACCAAAATAGAAATTCTGAAAATCAAGTGAGTTACAAAGTAGAAAGAAAAAATGTCCATATTAAATTAGTAAACAAAACCAAGAGTTGGTTTATAAATGCCAATAAAACAAAACAAAACAAAACAAAACCAGGATAAGTCATTAGTTAACTTGATTTAAAAAAAAAATAAAACCAAATTACCAATCTTAAGAATGGAAAAAGTGAATTCACAATGACTGAAAACAAAATAAAAGAAACTATAAGGAGGTATTTTGCCCAGTTATATGCTGATTAAATTGAGAACCTAAAAGAAATGGAGTAATATTTTCCAAAAAATGTAAATTTCTCAGATAAATATAATAGGAGAGTCCTTAAATAATTCTATCTTAGGAGAAAAAAATTGAACAAGCCATAAATGGACTGCCATGGGTAGATAAAACCTCCAGGATCAGATGGATTTATAAATGAATTCTGTCAATAATTTAAGAAATAATTAATTCAAATACTACATAAATAATACATTAAAAACAAAGTAGATAAAGAAGTGATCTTACCAAATTTTATCTGAGATATAATATCATCTTGATACCTAAACCAGATAGATTCAAAATAGAAAAGGAAAACTGTAAATCAATATTCCTAATGAATATCAATGCAAAATTATTAAGTAAAATACTAACAAAGAGATTATAGAATCATATCACAAAGATTAGACACTGTGGACAGGTTGGATTTATAACAAGAATTCAGGGTTGGTTCAAAATGAGGACAACTATACTGTAAATATAATTGAACATATCAATAACAAAGAACAACAAAAATCACATCATTTTATCTATAGTTTTGACCAGACACAACATTAATTCCTGTTAAAAAAAAAACCATGAGAAATCAGAGGAATGATATTCCCCTTGAGATGGTAAGTAACATCTATCCAAAACTAAAAGTTATCATTATCTGTAATGGGGATAAGCTAGAGCCCTTTTAAATAGATCATTAATAAAGTCAAAGTGTCCATTATTTCTATTACTACTCAGTATCATTTTCTAAATGCTACACAATAAGACAAGAAAAAGAAATTGAAGGAATAAGCATAGGAAACGAGGAAGCAAAATTATCACTTTTTGTTGATGATCTGATGGTTTCCTTACAGAAACTTAGAGAGTCAACTAAAAATCTTGTTGAAACAATGAACAATTTGGCAGAGTTGCAAGATTTACATAAATATACTTAACTAAACAGAATTTCTGCATAGTGCCAAAATTCTAGCTGGAAGAGACATTGAAATTTCATTTCAAATTATTACAGGTAATATGAAATACTTGAGACTCTACCTGCCATGGAAAATACAAACTATATGAATAAAATGAAAAAACATTCTTTAGATAAATAAAAACTGACCTGAGTAATTGGAGAAATATGAATTACTTTAAAGTAGGATGAACCAATATAATAAAAATGGCAATACAATCTAATTAATTTATGTATATTGTGCCATACATTCAAATTACTAAAGTATTGCTTTATAGAAAGCTAGAAAAAATAGTATTGAAACTTATCTGGGCAAACAAAAGGTCAAGTATATCAAATAAGTCAATTTAAAAAAATGGAAAGGAAAAGGACTTACCAACACAAGATTTAAAACTCTACTAAAAAGCATTAGTTGTTAAAATGTTTTTGGTTATGGATGGAAATTTGGTATTGGATAGAGAGATTCATCAATGCAACAGATTAAGTATGCAACAAGAAGCAAATGTACACAGAAATCTTATATTTGAAAAACCCCAAATCTGAGCTGTTGGAGCAAAAATTCATTGTTCAACAAAAACCGTGGGGAAAAGAAAAAAGCAGTCTGTCAGAAACTAGGTATCAGACCAACATTTTACACCACATAGGAGAAAATTTCCAAATGACTGCATGATTTAGACATCATAAACAAATTAGAGGAGAATGAGAGAAAATGCCTATTACATCTATGAATAGGGAGAGAATTAATGACCAAACAAAATATAGAGAGATTCATAGGAGGTAAAATGAAGAGATTTCATTATATCAAAAAAGTCATGACAGAAACAAAACAATGCAGCTAAAATTAGGAGAGATACAGGCAAATTAGAATAAAATCTTTGTAGTGGTTTTCTATGATAAAAATCTCATTTTAAAGATATGCAGTAAATGAGTCAAATTTACAAGAACCATTTTCTATTGGTAAATGGTTAAAGGATATGAGTGATTAGTGTTTAGAGGAAGAAATCCAAGTTATCAATAGCCATATGAATAAAAACATCAAAATCACTAGTTATTGAAAAAAACACAAGTGAAAACAATTGTGAGGTATCTCCTCACATCCACCAGATTGACAAATTTTACAAAAAGTGAAAATGTCAAATGCTTAAGTGTATAGAGATAAACAGGTATTTGTAACAAATTCTGGTGGAGCTCTGAACTGATCCAGGCATTTTGGAAAACAATTTGGAAAACAAAGCTCTGAAAATATCACCCTTTGATCCAGTGATTCCACTAGTAGGTCTGTCCTCTAAAAAAGATAAAAGAAAGAGGAAACTGACTTATAAGTACAAAAATATTTACATCAGCTCTTTTTGTAGAGGCATAAAATATGAAATTGAGGGGAATACTCATTATTTGTGGAATAGCTGAACAAATTGTGGCATGTGAATGTGATGGAATGGACTATTATTGTTCTATAAGAAATGATGAAGGAGATGTTTCTAGAGAAATCTGGGATACTTGTATGAACTAATAAAGAATGAAGCGAGTGGAACCAGGAGAAGAATTTATAGAATAAAAACAGAATCTTAAGACAAAAAACTTGCAAAGGCTTAGGAACTTGATTCTAGAGGAATAATAATAAAAAGGTAAAGGACTCAGAGGGCAGATTGAAATGTTTTCTATTTTTATGAAATGAGCAGTGTGGGATTTGTTTTGCTTCATTATACATATTGTTAAAGATGGTTATTGTTTTTCTTTCTTTCTTTCTCAAAGGAGGTTAGAAGAAACTGGGAGGAGGAAAAGAAAGTACACTTTCATTGATTGGGAAAATAAATTAAATATTTTGCAACTTAGAAGAGAAAAAAGAAAAAAAGAAAATATAGAATAGATCTAATATAATAAGTCCTAAGTAGATATATGACCTGTATATTAAAAAGATCAGACCTTAAAAAGGGAAAGCAGATCATATATATTCAAAGAAAATGGCAGACTATAACCAAAAAAGGGGAAAGACAATTATAAAAGCTAAATGGGATATTTTTTGATGACATAAAACTGAAGGGCTTTTGAAGGATTAAAGTAAATGCAAACAGGTTAAGAAGGGAAGTGGAAAAAACACATCGTATCATATATATCTTATAAAGGTCTGCTATTATAAGATATGCACAACTAACAAATGCATAAGAACAAAAAATTTTCCCAAAGAGAATCAGTTAAAGGAAAGAACAGTTTTCGAAAAAATACAAATTGTTAAACACATGAAAAACACTGTCATTAATCATATGAGATATACAAATCAGAAAAATTCCAAGGATTCATCTCACACTAACTAAATTGTCTAAAATGAAACAAATGGAACTTTTCAGTGGGGGAGAGATTGTACAAAGAGATGCACTAATAATATCCTGATGATATAGTGGAGAATAGGACTGTTATAATAATCAATTTGGAATTATGTAAAGAGAGAGATTAAAATGCCCATAGTTTTTGAGTCAGAGTCCTTTACTAGTCATGGAAGGCAATTACAAAAAGAAAACATCCCATATGCACCAAGATACTTATAGTAGTACTTTTTTGTAGTAATAAAGAAATAGGGGAAAAGGTAGATACTCCTCAAATTAGGAATGTTTAAGCAAATTTTGTTGTGTGAATGCAATGGAATATTACTGTGTAGTGACAATAAATATATATATTAATACAGAAAACGATATGAAGACGTTTGAACTGATGCAAAGTGAAGCAAACAGAACCAGCAAATGACTACAGTGATGTAAATAGAATGAGACAGAAACAAAACAATTAGAAATTACAATTAAAATGGAAAGATGTTAATCATAAGTTTGGTCCCAAAGGAGAGATATAAGTGTAGATCATAATATGTAACTTCAGACAATTTTTTCTTTATTTTCTTTATTTTCTTCCTCTTATTTTTTATCCTTTATTTTAAAGGGTGCTCTCTAGAAGCAAACAAGGGGAATGATACAAAGGGAAATGTTGGTAATGTCAAACAAAAGATATTGATAAAAATAATTAAAACAAAACAAAAACAAAAAAATGAATCTTCTCCTCTGGTCCGAACTGAAAGGTAGATTAGATTCTTTTTACATGGTGTCTGATAAATAGTTCTATATTGTGTCTTCAATGAGAAACCACATAATGTCACAGAAAGAATACTGGATTTAGGGTCAGAAGACCCAGGGTCAAACTGTACTTCTCTGTCCTTTACTTCCCACATAACCTGTGGCAAAATCTTTTGCTTCCTTGGTCTCAGTTTCCTCAAGTATAAAGAAAGGAAATCGGAGGAGATGATTTCATAGATTCCTGACAATGTCATGATTTCTACTATACACTTATTTCTACTTAGTCACTGAATTTTTTTTCTATTGAAGTCCTCATTGCTCAATACTAAGAAAAATTGTGTTTTAATCTGTGCTCATCTGAGTGCTGAGCATTGTCTAGGACAAGTAAAACAGTATGAAGAACATCTTCCTAGGAGCAGATGTAGGAAAATCTGCCTTTCCCTTTAGACAAGAATGTGGTTACCGTGGGTCACCGCATATGGATCCAGAGGACACTCTGCATCCTAAGGAAAACCAGATGCTCTAGTAGAGGAAGCAGTGGTTAAATATGAATTATTTTCAGCTGAATGGCCTCCCATTCATTGCTCATTTATTTGGCTAATATTGATTAAAGACCTACTAGGTGCAAGGTAGAGCAATCTGCTCTTGGATGGACATGAAAAAGAATGCAACAAAATCCCTGTTCTCAGGGAGGTTAAGGCTGTGCTCTTCTCTTTGAATGCAAGGATATCAAGAGGACTGAAGGACAAAGGCAATCCTGTATAAAATGATTTATGGGCAATATGCAAAAGGGTCATCTGCAACTTGTCTTTTTTTTTTCTTCCAAAAGGAAGAAATAAGGATTTTTAAAGTACAGGAAATGTGGTCAAGTGAGTAGAGCCGTGGGCTAGGAGCCAGGGGACCTGGGTTCCATTTCTTATTCCTCTACTGACTCATTATGACATGTTGGACCAATTCAATATACCTTTGTTAAGTACCCAGTCATTTAACCTGTCTGTGCAGACAACTTCCTCTTCAGAACATTGGAAGGATGAGGAGAAATAACAAAGGGATTTTTCCTCCATTACGGCCATGTCTTTAATCCCAGGCTTGTTCTTTGTAGCCAAGGGAGACAGGATGAAGTGTGAGATAAACATCTTAAAGTCACCCTCTGCAGAATCATCATTTTCCTTCCTGGCACTCTTTGCTGGAGTTTAGCCTTGACTCCATTTTCTCTGTCAAAGGACTGATTCTTACTGAATGACTTGGGATTACTAGTAGAGCCTTTTAATATGTAACTTTCTGGCTTCCTACAAGTAGTTTTGTAAGGACTTAATGGAAGGTTAGGACTGACAATAAGTGATTGAGGGCAAATATTTATGAAGGTCTCATCCTCCATCTTTTTGGAGTGCTGTTAAGAGTTTTCTGCATCTTTATCTTCACTTCAGACTTTATTTGTGCTTTTAGAACCTTCTCTTCAGCACCACATGTGATTCATCCAAAGGGATGAACCATTTTTTTTCCCATTTCTCCTCCAGGTCTTTTTGAATCCTACTTCATACCTTGAGTCTAATACTTTGAAATAGTCAATAGTGTGAGATTATAAGGAAAATTAAGATTCCAGATCATGAATTTCAGATGGGCATAGTCTATACATTTTTATACATTAAAAACACATTTACAAAGTTATTTATTTTTTAAATACTACTTATCTGTGTAGCATTTCATACTTTTTAATCAAGCAGTCAAAAGTGGGGGAGAAGAGAGGGAGTCAACTGGAAATTTTAATGTAACAAACAAATCATTAAATTTAAACTTAAAAAACATGCATTAAACACTTGCTATATACAGGTGCTAAGAATACAAAGAAGAAAAAGAATAGTTACCATCCTTGAGGAGCTTGCAATGAAGAAGACAACATGTACTGATAGAGGCATCCAGAGAACATATATATGTATATGAAATACATATTTTTATCTTGTTTATTTTATATATATATATATATATATATATATATATTATCTTATTTATTTTATGTATATATGTGTGTCCATATATCTTATATGTGTATTCATTTATATATATATTTATCATATATATAAATAAAATGAACTCAAGGTAATTTTGAGGATGTAAACTAGCACTTATAGAAAGTAGGAGGGATATCATGTAGAAGGTGGGATTTGAGCTGAATCTTTAATGAAATTTATAGGGTAGAAGTGAGGAGGGGGTACATTATTGGAATGAGGGCAGAGGTGGTCATTGAAAAGGCTTAGAATCAAAGAGTTTCCTAGGTGAGGAAGAACACAAAGACTGAAGTAGCTAGTTAAGGAGGCTGGTGCAGTGGATAAAGTGCCACACTTAGAGTCAGGAACATATGAGCCAAAAATCCAACCTCAGACACTGGCTATATGACTGGGGTTAGTAACTTAACCTCTATCTGTCTCAGTTTCCCCATCTATAAAATGGAGCTAATAGCATTTATAAGATTGTCATGAGGATAACATGAGAAAATATTTGGGAAGTGCTTTGCAAACTTCCAAGGGCTATATAATGTGATGATGATGATGATGATGATGATGATGATGATGATGATGATGATGATGATGATGATGATGTTGATGATGATGATGATGATGATGTATAAGGCAAAGACTAGAGAGGGGGTAGCTAGGTGATTCAGTGAAATAACCAGTCCAAGAGATGGAAGTCTTGAGTTAAAAATCTGGCCTCAGAGCCGTCCTAGCTGTTTGATCCTGGGCAAGTCACTTAACCCCCATTGTCTAACCAATGTCTACACAGTATTGCTTTTAAGATAGAAGGTAAGGGTTAAAAAGACTAGAGAGTTAGGAAAAAATCAGGTTGTAAAAAGATTTAAATATCAAACAGTTTATATTTGATCTTGGAGGAAGCAGAGATTCATTTGAACTTATTAAGCAGGGAGGTATGTATAGTTATATATATATATTTACATCCATATAACTATACATATATATCTTGAGCGTTATATATCTATATACATATACATACATATTATATATCTATATACATATATACATATACATACATATATATCTATATCTATCTTGGGTATTTTCTATCTATCCATCCATCTATTCATCTATCTATCTCTCTCTTTCTTTCTCTCTATCCATCTATCCATCTCTCTGTATCTATCTGTCCATCCATCTACCCATCTATCTATCCATCTCTCTCTCCATCCATCCATCTTTCCCTCTCTCTTTATCTATCTATCTATCTATCTATCTATCTATCTATCTATCTATCTATCTCCCTGCATGTCTGTCTGTCTCTGCCTGTCCATTTGTCCACCTGTCTATCTATCTATCTATCTATCTATCTATCTATCTATCTATCTATCCATCCATCCATCCATCTATCCATCTCTCTATCCATCCATCTCTCCCCTTTTCTTCATCTATTTATCTATTATCTGTCTGTCTGTCTATCTATCTATCTATCTATCTATCTATCTATCTATCTATCTATCTCCCTGCATGTCTGTCTGTCTCTGCCTGTCCATTTGTCCATTTGTCCATCTGTCTATCTATCTATCTATCTATCCATCCATCCATCTATCCATTTCTCTATCTATCCATCTCTCCCTCCCCCTTCTCTTCATCTATTTATCTATCTATTATCTATCTGTCTGTCTGTCTGTCTATCTATCTATCCATCCACCCAAGCAATAGAGTGGACTCCTCTATTTTCTTTAGGTATGAACAATAACAGAAATTATATAATTCATTCAGATTGTCGTCATTGGTGACATTCTGATAAAACATTAGGACTTTCTGTTCAAGAAAATTTTCTAAAGGAAGAATTGGATCTGTATATGTAGGATGTTTCCTTTCTCTTTCTAACTATCAAATACAGAGTATAGTAGCAGAACCATGTCTGTGAGTCTTTTTCATGAACTAACATTTCCATGTGACAATTATCTGCTATTAACTCAAAAAAATGACTGTAGGGAAATTCTAATAATAAAAGTAAACTATATGCAGAGCAATGTGAGGGATAGAAAGAAGCCTAAGGCATAGTCTGTGCTCTCAAAGAATCTGCAGTTTAGCTGTTGAGACATGACATAAACTAAAAAAAAAACTAAGACAACAATGGCCTTAGAATAAGGCCAAGAATCCAATAAGTGGTATGGATAAAAGGTGTACATAAGATCCTAGCTCTAGAAGTGGAAGGAACTTAGAAGCCAACTAGTTCAACTTCTGCATTTTAAAGGTAAGAATATCAAGGCCCCAAAAGTTTAAATGACTTGCCTGAAATTATACAAGTGGTAAATACCAGAGATGGGATTTGAACTCAAGTAATCTCATTCCAAACTCAATGCTTTTTCCATTATGTTATAAGAGAGGGAAATTAGTGGAGCTGGTTCATAATAATACCTTATATATACATATATTATATACATCTATCCATATATAAATGCCAGGTATATAAATGTGAAGTGTTATATACACATATAAATATAAGGAATTCTTATGAGTAATATATCTGAAGGTATATTACGTATATTAATAGTTTAAAAATGTTTTCCTATATTTTACCTCATTTGTTCTCATAATAAGTATCTGATATAGTCCAAGAGATATTGACTTTTTGGCCTTCAATTTCCTTATCTGTAAATTAGGAGAAGAGAAGACTGGCGGTAAGTGACTCACCTACAGGTACATGCTTAGGGAATCTTAGAATTAAGTTTAAAGCATAGGTACAATTTCTAATTTGGTGATATTTTCCTTACACTCTTTTGCCTCTCAGTATTACAAAACCAAGACACTTCCTGCCCTTAAGGAAATAATATATTGGCATTTAGTGGCCAAGGAGAGGTTGTTTTGGGTTAGGAAGACACAGATATAGTGACTGGAACCATAAAGGATTTCTGTGATGTGCCCTTTCGAGTAGTAATGGTTCCAGAACTAAAAAGAGATTTTCAAGAGAGAGGTACCATGGTTGATGGCAAGGTCAGGATTCTGGAATATGCAATGGGAGGTAGGGTAGAAAGAAAATAGCAAGATGGAATATCAAGTATGGCTAGATAGAATAACATTATTAAGAATAATTTGTCTGATTTTCCTGTGATTGTTGTATAGGTAAACACATACATACACAAAACTCACTTATTAGAGACAGTGAAATATATTAATCTTGAATCAATCAAAATTAAGCATTTACTATGTTTTGAGTACTCTGCTAGATGCAGGAAACAAATTAAAAAATGAAACCATCTCTGCCATGCAAGAGCCAACTGACTTTCTTTTGAGGGTATTAGGCAAGTTCACAGATGAATAAATATGAGGATGATTCAAGATAAATTGTGAGGCAGCTAGGGGGCACAGTGGATAGAGTGCTGGATCTGGAGTCAGGAAGAGTTCAAATCTGGCCTCAGACACTTATTAGTTGTGTGACCCTAAGTAAGTCCTTTAATCTTGTTTGCCTCAGTTTCCTCATATGTAAAATGAGCTGGAGAAGGAAATGGCAAACCACTCTAGTATCTTTGCCAAGAAAACCCCAAATGGGGTTACAGAATTGGGCATGACTGAAAAATGAATGAATAACAACACAAGATAAATGCACTGAAGATTGAGAGATTTAGGAAAGGACTTTTCCAAAGAGATGATGATGTTTAAGCCAAGTGAGCTAGCAATTCCAAGAGGTAGAGATGGGGTGGGAGAGCATTCTATGTATGATGGGACAGCCTGAACAAAGGCAAAAAGCCAAGAAATGGAAAATTCACAAATGGAGGATGGCAAGCAGGTCATTTTGGCAGGAAAAGAGAGTGTGGGAGAGGGAGTAATGTGTAACCAGCCTAGAAAAATAAGCTGAAACCAGATTGTGAAGAATTTACAGGAGAGCCACTACAGGTTTTTGAAGGAGAAATAGTTCATGACCTGATCATGTATAACAGATTCAGTTTACTTTTTATTCCCCAATCTGCAAATTTAAGGACAAATACTTTCATGGGTAGTTTTGCCATGTAGAATGGAAAGAAAGAAAGAACACTCTTCAGGAAGTCAAGGGACATGAACTAGTCACACATCTAGGAGCTGTAAAAGCTGGATGAACTTGAGCAGGTTGAGTCTCCTTGTGGGAGTTGGTGATTCTAAGTTCAGGAGTGTTTTGTGGAGGTAAATCCCTTCACCAGTACTAGTGATTAGCAAGGGAGGAAGGGGACTTTTTCTCTTCCCCATTTTCCCGTGAGCCATGTAATTTGGAGGTACTGGATAAGTAGGAGATAATACATTTCGCTGGAAACAGAGATACAGACAATGTGCAGAGAGACAGTTACTGAAGGAAAAGGAAGTTTCAGAGAAAGATGACTCCTGGTTATTGACTCAAGAAAGGAGTCATTGCTTGAGAGTCCAGCTAACTGGCCTGCCCAGAGGAGATGCTGAATCTAGTGCTTAGTAGTGTCTAACATGTCAGAGGTGTTTAAAAATATTTATTACTGATTTACTATTTAATTTTGACTTGGTATTTCCCAGAATCTAAAAACAGTGAATAGCATATGGGGCAGTTACTAAACACTTGTTGATTGATCAATTGCTATATAGATTAAACTGGCATCCTGTTCTATATTACCTTTTGAATAACTTTTAGAAACATTTGAAAAAATGCTTCTATAGAATGTAAAATGACCCTCCCTGATATTAAAAGAGGGTCATATTTTCCTAAGCAATGGAATCTTTGCAGCTGTTGGAAAGAGAGCTAATTTGATTCTTTATCCTTTATTATAAACTTCCAGGTGGGTTCAGCATGTGAATATTTACTATAGTCAATTAAAAAAGAAGTAAGAAGAGCCCAGTTTGTTCTTCAGCTTAAGAGCTGAGTGCTGAGGACTGAAAGTTGGGGAGGGGGGATAAAAAGAAAAAAATACATACGTTGACTTTATGTTCCGAGTCAGAGTGATTTGAAATTGTTACCACCAAGAAAGAAAATGTCTGGAATCCTGTATTGTCATTTTTCTACAGCCTCTAGCTCCCAACTTGAAACTCATTAGCATGAGGAGTCAACAGAACTTTGCAGGCTTGGGAATGAAGGGCCCCAGTGAAGCCATCAGGGTTTGCATAGAAGTTGGGAAAAGAGACCACCCCACTCAGAACATGAGCTCCCATTAGTGACGTGGATCTGAATATCTGCCCTTGACATTTGCATTTCCAAATGTGGAGCCATAAGCATGAGCTGGGGTAATTATTACTCCACAATGATGTTTAGCAACCCTGGGAGCCTGGACCACCAATTCTGGTTTGGGTTTCTTTTTTTTATTAGCACCATCTGAGAATGTCTGTGGTGGAGACTTTGGTGGATTTCCTCTGTCCTGTGGCCAGAAGAATGAAAGAAAGAACAACTTAGTTTGCTAATATGGAAGAGTTCAACATCAGGAAAAAAGAAAAAAAAAACAATAACAAACCCTGTCACACGTGTGATGGGGGATTGACTAAGGTTTATGCAAACAAAGCACGCAGGAATGTTGACTCCCTCAAAGCACACACATGTATGTGCACAGAATTTAAGTAATTGCACAGATGAACTGGGATTCTATATTGCAAATAAACCACTCTACTTGATTTTTCTGTCTCTGACAGACCTGGCTGTCCCTGGCAAGTAAATGCTGCTTTCCTGGAAACAGTCAACATAATTGCTCAAGAGCATTCTTTTAAAAGTAGGGGGGGAAAGTCAGTGCCTTAAATTTATTCTCATTTCTCATTCTAATTTTATAGCTTTTGTGCATTTAGTTTTTATTCAATCCCTGCCCAGTATCTTGGTTTAGTTCATAATCTTGGAATCATCAAAGATGTAGTGGACATTACCTATTTTCTGAACATGAGCTCCTTGATTGTCCATTCTTTTTCACTTTCTTCTGTGATTTTTCTCTTGCTACCTTTTGGTCTTCTATACATTGGCAATAGGTCCACATTTGTCTTTCATCTCTCTCTTTTTAAAAATTTTCATATTCCTTGACTTTTCTCTGTCAAAAAATGACCTCTCCTATTCTGAGAATTAGGGGGTGGGATTTGTGGGATAAAATAGCTACAGTTTTTAAAATTATTACCCTTTCATCGAGTGACTCAATATCTTAGTTTCCCTACTTTGTAAAAATCTTTTTAAAAAACTAAATGAGCCATTGAGTCATTGAGCTATTTTGGAAAATTGTTTTAGTTTAAAAAAATCAAAATGATAATAAAATGTGATTTTAAAACCATACCTAGAGGTAAAATACTCCATTTTTAGTAGGTAGCTCCTTTCCTTCAAAAGTCCTAAATATTTCTTGCAAACTCCAAACTCACAAGCCATTTCACTGAGAGAGAGAGTAGTATTGGTCCTGATGTTGGAGAACTAGAAGTTGGGGATATCATCATCCCAGGCTATTGCTTAGCAACACTGCAGCATTGTGTTAAGTCAAATGACTTTGGAAGTCTGTTCAGTATATTGACCAATTATGATATGAGGACTTGAGGATGAAACTGCTTCTTGTCTCCTGGCAGAGAGATTGTGGATGATGAGAGTAGAATGAAGTATATATTTTCTGATGTGGTTAATGTACTGATTTGTTTTGCTTGAATATACTAATTTCTTTTTTTAACCCTTGCCTTGTCTTAGAATCTATACTAAGTATCAGTTCTAAGGAAGAAGAGTGGTAAGGACTAGGCAATTGGGGTTAACTGACTTGCTAGCACTGAAGTCACATAGGTAGCCAGTATCTGAGGCCAGATCTTAACCCAGGACATCTTGGTTTTAGGTCTGGTGCTGTATCCATTAAGTGAACTAACTGCCCCCAAATATATTAATTTCTTATAAAGAAGATGTTATGGGGATATGGGATAAGGAATCACTAAGATATAAAAATGAAAAATATCAATAAAATACTATTATTATTTTTTAATACTGGATGGATGGAGCATTGAGCCTGGAGTCTGAAAGACCTGAGCTCACATCTAGACTCAGAAACTTTCTAACTCTCTGATCCTGGACTAGTTACTTAATTCCTGTTTGCCTCAGTTTCTTTATCTGTAAAATGAGAATAATTATTGCATCTACCTCCTCACTCTCAAACTAAAGAAATCCACAGCCTTGACCTTCCCAGTAGGTGGAATTATAGGTGTGTGCTACTTCACTTGGTAGTAATATTTTTTTAAAGAAATTTTAAAGAAATAAATCCTAAAAGGAAGAATTTTTAATAGAAAATGGGATTGAAAAATAAGCCCAGACTGGATTTCCCTCTCTTTTGGAATCTGAGATGTTTTAGCTCAACTTTAGCAGAGGGTAACAGTATCCATGATGGTCCTTGCATAAATAATAGGAACTAAAGCATATATTTTTAATGAATGGCTGACTCACTGGTTGGTTGGGTAAGTGGATAGATGAATGTATTCATGAGGAATAGGGTTAGAAATGAAACATTTTAGCAAAGATCAGGGAACTTGGAACAAGGACTATATATAACTGAAAACAAAAACCTGACCTGACAGTTGTGATAAAGTGGAAAGATTCCAGGTTTGATTGGCTTTCAGATTTCCTCAGCCTGGGTTCAAATGTCAATTACCTTGGTGCTCTAGGGAAAGTCACTCTACTCTGGAGCCTCAGTTTCCTTATCTGTGAAGTGAAAGGGTTTGATTATATGGCTTTAAGGTGCCTCACAATTCTAAATCTATGACCCTATAGATTAGCCATTAGAGTTGTGGATTATTAGAGTAGTGGGATTATTATATAGATTTAACTTTGTCTTCAGCTTATTTTCTCTCTCATCTCCCACCAAGTTGGTATTCCAAAGTCTGATGCCAGATCATTTGTTAATGACTCAGAAATCCATATGCAATTTTTCCTTCCAATATTCTTGTAGCACACATCTCATTTTCGTGACTCATCTGCATCCCTTAGCCTTTATCAATTCTTTTTCCTACATATTTCTAAGCAAGAAATTAGTAATCTCCTACATTGGAATGTTCCCTGGCTTCCTTTATATGTGTTTGCTTTGGGGGATATTACTTCCCTAGATATGGCAAAGTTTGCCTATTACACATCTGCTTTTCTGAGTGGAGAGAAGAGAGAAAGAGAATGGACAAAAGAGATATTTCATTTACATCCTTATTCAGAAGCATTTCCTTGTTTTTCATGTCACGCGTAGCTCCATCATTTGGGATGGTCCATCTCTCATATTCTTCTGGGTTGCTGTCTTTGTTCATAAAGATGTAATAGATTGTTTCCGGGGGAGAAGTAGGAGGTTATGACTTCTTGGTGCTTGGGGGGCTTGGGATTGGGGTTGGGGGGGAGTAGAGGAATCATCACTAAATGCAATTAACTAAACATTAATAAAAAATACTGGCACATGTAAATGTCTTCTTACTCCCAAAAGATTTGTCTTCTGCTTTGCTAACCTCAGGATACCGGCCAGCCAGAAGGAAAGACTGCCAAGCACATTAAAATCCTCTAGCCAACAAGCTGCTCCACTTGACTGTCTGGAAATCATTCTTTTGCTCACTTGGGAGGTTCCCAGGGCCTCTTTATTTCCTCAGAAAGAAGGCCCACCCAAATGATTTTGAGAGAGAATTGCAATTCTGGCTCCATGGGCAGTCAGAATGTGAAAGCTGAACTCTGAAGTTCTTTTCCCACTCTGTGAAGTTCATGCTGCCACTGGTCACCTCAAAGCTTATATGTGAACCTCAAAGATCTTTCTTATGAAAGGGATTAGTATGGAGGGTCAAATTAAGACAAGTTAGCTATAAAACCTATGGCCACCAAGGATGTGTTTTTAGTAAGGCACAGAAATTTGTAACTCATTGCTTTTGACTCTAGAAGGAATTGATGGCATGGGCAATTTCAAGTTGGCTATTCAGGATACCAGGAGGAAGTTGAGGTGTTGAGCAGTGGTTTTCCTATTTGAAAGTCTGTGCCTAAACCCTTGCTATCAATGGTAGAATGAAGGGTAGGAAAAATTCTTATCCATCTGTTCCTCTGTTTGGTTAGGTGTTCCTTGATTGATGAAACTAATTCCATAGGAGCCATGAATATCTTCAGAGCTAGCTAGCATGGCTAACAAAGTCCCTGACCTGCATTAGTACAATAAGCCTGTGGGTAGCCACATAGCTCTTTCGCAGAAAAATCTGAGCAATGCCCATACTTATTTCTATGCCTCCAAAAGAACCAATATATTTCATCTTTGCCTCCATCCTTCCATGCCATCCCACTCATAATCCAGACATATTTACAAAGCAAATGCAGGGATATATTGAAACATGATCACCAAAAAAGAAATTTAGTAAACTTGAAATGATGTTTGGTTGAGAGCATGGACTGTCTTTTGACTTTCTTTGTATCCCTAGCACTTAACACATAGGCTGGTACATTGTAGGCACTTTGAAATGTTAGATGACTAATTGACTGTTATGCTTTCCCCTTTCTTTTCCAGTCTTTTGTCTTTGCCATAAATAAGTAATTAAATAAATGAATATATCCTCCTCCCCAATTTTTCTCTTTCCTTTTCCTTTTTTGTTTTTTAATCTCCTGTTTTTGTTGAATCTTTTCTTCCTTTGCATACTCTGACTTTATACAAGCACTTAATTTTTCAGTCATGAATTTTCTCATTAATAAACTCAGGGTAATAACTGTTCCATTAGTAATTAACATAGAAATGACTGGGAGATTTCAGTGTACCTCAATTTCTCCTTCTGATTCCCTTGTCCATTTAGTTACTCAGCTGTGAACTTCCATCCATTTTTCTTTCTTTACCTTTTCTCCTCTCTCATGGTAGAAAGGCAATGGATTTATTTTTTTTAAACCCTTACCTTCCATCTTGGAATCTATATTGTGTATTGCTTCCAAGGCAGAAGAGTGATAAGGGATAGGCAATGGGGGTTAAGTGACTTGCCCAGGGTCACACAACTCGGAAGTGTTTGAGGCCAGATTTGAACCTAGGATCTCCCATCTTTAGGCCTGGCTCTCAATCCACTGAGCTACCCAGCTGCCCTTAAGGCAATGGATTTAGAACCAGAACTAATGCCCAGTTCCTCTGACTCCATTTCTTACTGGTCTTATGATTTAAGGCAAATCAAGTCCACTCAGAGTCCAGTGTTCTTAGCTAGGCACCACACCTTTTTTGGGGGTGGGAAAGAAAATAAATTGGAGACTCCATGGGAAACACCTTGAAAATTCCAATATATTAGTCTTTCCCAGAAGAAGGAGTTTTCAGGTAGTAAATATGCACATTTATCAAAAATAATATGAATAAACATTTCTCATCATACACTTCTGTATATGGCCCTAGCCAGTTGCCTATTGTGCTTATGCCTACTTTAAGTTCTATTGGCAAGTTACCTGATAACTCAGGAAAAATTTAAGCCAAAGTACCTGCTCAGAGTAAGATTATATACAAGTGTATCCTGGCATGGTTCTTTTTAGGTAAGGTCATGGAATGGGACATTAAAAATCATCTCATTTAGCTTTTTAACATTATAGATAAGCAAATTGAGTCTCAAAGAGATGAAGTTACTTGTCCAAAGTCAAGTAAGTACCAGGGACTGAATTCAAACCCAAATTTTCCTTCTCTGGTCCATTGTTTTTTTTCCCCTTTTCTTTTCAATGAACAAATATTCATTTTCTTCTCCCTTTCTTCCTTCTTATTGAGAAGGGGAAAAAAGAATATCTTTATATCAAATATACATCATCAAATAAAACATTGGCTATGTCCAAAAATATGTCTTGGCCATCATATTGAATTCACCAGATCTTTGTTCTTCCCAGTTATATTAATCTGCCCTTTACATTAAGGATGTTATCAAGTAGCAACTACATAAATTCAGGCCTCACAATCATTTTTCTCCTATCAGTAGGTAAAAGAAATTTGCAAATGGAATAAATGTGTAGCAGAGAGGTCAACTAACTAGTAGAAAGATAAACTATAGCTACTGGACAAATTGTATGTTTCAAGGAGCTCTTCTTAAAGGGCCAATTGCCTTGTATGGAGGAGAGAGAGAGAGAGAGAGAGAGAGAGAGAGAGAGAGAGAGAGAGAGAGAGAGAGAGAGAAACATGGTAGAGGTGGTCTTTAGTAATTTTGATTTAGATCTCATCAGTTGATTTCAAAATACTCAAAAGGCTACAGAACATTAAAAGAATTCTACGAAATCGCTTAGGTTGAGGGTGGACTTCTGGCTTTTAATAGTTATAGCCTTCTGTAGAATGTCCTTGTAAGTTAATTAATAGGATCTATAAATATACTGCTTAGTAATACACTTGCCAGTCACTTGCCAGTGAGAATCTGTGGCAAAATCACAAGAGTCTTAGCTTCATAAGTTTGTGGAAAACTCCATAGAAGATGATGTGAATTGAGTCAAGTAAACTTTTCCAACTTGGCCTTATTTCCATCCCTGTTTTTCTTATTAGGTAAATTGCACAGTCCCGTTCATCCAAGGAACTTAGAATGCTTTAACCATATTTACTCCTTGGCCCTTTACCACATACGGCAAATGTTATTTAGTAAATATTGTTATTTAAGAAACAAAAGCATGGATAAGATAAGATTTTTCCCAACTGCTATCCTGGCAAAGGTGCTGTGACTAGAGTCTGGGTCTATACTTTCTAAATTGAGTACATTGGCTTGTAGACCATACGGCTTCCACTGGGAAAGAATTCTAGACATTGTAAGGCTCTCAGGGCAGAATATGCAAAAGGACCAATAAAGATCTTGTAATTTATCACCTGAGCACTGCAGACAGCAATCAGGAGGACATGGAGACTATAAGATGGATGTAAATAACAACCATATCAGCAACAATCACCAAAAACCAGGAAGCATTTGGCATGTTCACTCTGAAGCTCAAAGGAGTGGCAAAAATCTCTAAATGGCAGGGATTGCCAAATGTAAAAGAGTGATGAGAACAAAATTTTCAAGTTGCAAAGAAACCAGAGTTGAAAAGATCCCCACTTATTCATCAAAAGTATCTCATTTTGGAAAAGTTTGTGGCTAATAGTTTGGGGCAAAGCATGCTATTTTTATTCCCTAGATAGGAGAAAGGCTCAAATACTTTGGGTTTTCTTCTCAAATAAGGGAAATAACTCAAAACTGATAGGGGCATCAGAGCTATAATTCTAAAGCTCTAAAGTAAGGGGAATGTGGAAAATGTAATAAATCTTAACAGTAAAACTATGTGCAACAAAATCCTATTTATAAGGAAAACACTATAGGATGTAGTTATAACAAGGCTTATTACACTGATTTAGATTCTCAAATATAATAATTCTATAGAGAAGGCAGTGATTTAGTTGCTGGTAGGTCATAGATTGCAGGTCCTACCTAGCCCCTTTTCAGTTTTAGACTGCAATTAGGATGGGAGTTGAAAGGAATTTTTTTTAGTCTAGCTCAAAGATTAGATTTAAAATTCAAGGAGCAGGAATCTACCACAGAAAGAAGCAGTTTAAGACTTAATCCTGACTGATCTAAACCTGCCATGTCTACTTCCTTTTTCTGTGTACTATAGATCTGAGCCACAAAAAGATATGAGATAAACCCTGAAGCCATGGTTAGAAGAGACTCCCATTTTATTGGGAAGAAGCCACATAATAGCTACAATCCAGTGGCAGATCAACAGATGGCAACAGAGAGCAGTAGAGGGGTTCCACAGAGTATGAGGACAGCAAGTAAAGTTTCTTGTAGATTGAAGACAATTCCAATGTATATTCCCTCTTTCACCAGATGTGTAGGAAGACGTAAGAAAATGTTCCTTAAGTGAATGGGGGCAGTGGGGTAGTGGAGGGGATTGTCCTTATCATATCTGGTGCGAAGCTGTTTAATGAAATATCTCTTGTTTTGACCAGTGTGTTGCCTGGTTGGACTGGCAAAAAACCAAACCAAACAAATAAAAAAACTCCAGCATGGGCAGGGGCTATTGGATGTATTTTTGAGTGAATATTAACCTAGAGTGAATATTAAAGCATGTCTTGAACCCGGAGTGCATTTTAGAGGGACCCATGGTGGAGGAGGTGATTTGACCTACATATATCTGGCAAAAGTCTGAGAAACTTCTCTCATACATTATTAGACTGATACTTTTAAGACTGAATATCTCTACTTAAGTGTCCCACCATTACTTTAAATGCCCCAGGTCATAAATCGAACTTAGCATTCCCTCCCTTTAAACAATCACTTTCCTTAAACTTACTTTTAATTAATAGCACTCCATTTTCCCAACTTTGAAATCTTGGATTCATGTTGAGTCTTTCCTCATCCTTAGCTACTACATTTATTGCACAGATACCATATTCTGCAATGGAGCTGTGAGGATATGGCAGTAGAATCTGAAATTGAATATGGGGACAGCTCCCTGCCCTGCCTCAAGCCATTAGCCTATAAAATGTGGCTATGGTTTATGGTTGGTGGTCTGACATATAGCCACTTATTTCCTTAAGTTATTGTTAAGCCATAGTGGGTTGCTTAAAAAGAATGCTTACATAACTTTGAGACCCCAGGACTGTTTCTCCAGGTCTATTGTGGGCAGGCTGAGGGACTGAAAGAAGTTATTCAATTAAATTAGTTGAGAAAGCAGCTGCTAATTAGAATAGGTCACAGATTGCACTGATTTTGCTTTTGTCTGAAGATACAGATTTGAGGCATCCAGTATCTCTTCGTTGCCACTTTAATATTCTGGGACAAAATTAGTAACCTAATACAATCAGTAATTAGGCACAACCCAGTTTTCCTTTATATTCTCTCTTGAATCTGTGTGTTATTTTTGACTTTGTTGTTATCTGAATTTAGATCTTTATTTCCTCTAACCTGGATTTTCAGGTAGTTTTCTAATTGTTCTATTTGCATGAATGTATTCCAATCACTTCCCAGTCTAAAAACCTTCATTGACTCCCAGACGCCAATAGAATAGAATCCAAACTCCTCAGATTGACATTTAAAGTCCTCCACAACTGAATACCAATCTAACCTTTCAAGTTTTATCTCACACTACACATCTTCTGGTCTTCTAAGCTCCAGGCAAATTGCTGTGTCATGAACATGTCATTTTTTCCCCTCTTAGTCACTTCATTTCTGTTGTTTTCCTTCTTTGACTCACTCTTCCATCTCTCTTAAAAAAAAAAAAAAGTCCTTCAAAGTCCAGCAAAAACATCTTCTCTGAAGTCTTCTCAGTTCCTCCCTGCTACCTTCTCCCCCAAAGCTGGAAGGGAACACTCCTTCTTCTGAATTCCCATAGTGCTTACTTTTTTTGGGGGGGGGGTAATGGTAGCAGAACAGGAGCTTGGCAAAGGGAGTCCTACCCTCAGTGTATATGTAACCTGCACTTTCGGTCACTAGCCCAGGGAGAAGAGGCTACTTCCAAAGAATCATGAGTGTGTAATGGAAGGATCCTGCTGTGTCTTCAGAACAAGTACGGGGGGAGGGGGAAACTATAAATAAGTTAAATGAACACAGAATAGTATACTTGTCAGATCTCTGGGAAAGGAAAGATTTTAAAACCAAGCAAGAGTTAGAGAAAATTACAAAATGTAAATTTAATGGTTTTGATTATATTAAGCTAAAAAGCTTTTGTACAAACAAAAACAATG